>NW_026734292.1:4061075-4370794 GCF_949786415.1 Peromyscus eremicus
TAGAGTAGAAGAGTGCTCTTTTCTCAAAAGAACAGTGTCTTTCTTGTAAGGCAAGCTAGTGTTTGTTTTTCATTGATAAGCGGAGTTGAATCACCTGCAGTTTCTGGTTCTACGTGCAAGAGTTGTTTTCTGGTAAGGAAAGTCACTATTGTGCTCCCATTGCCATACACAGTACAAATAGCACTGCAACTTTTCCCAGCAAGTACAGTGTATTGTTTTAAAGAAAACTACAGTTCTTGTCAGTTTTGTATGCCGAGTTGAACTATATATGGCGCATTTGTGTACGAAGCACAGTCTTTTGTCCTGAGCAAGCACACTGTTCTGGCCCTTGAGGAAACACAGTAGAGTAGAAGAGTGCTCTTTCTCAAAAGCAGAGTGTGTTTCTTGTAAGGCAAGCTACTGTTATTTTCCATTCATAAACGGAGTTGAATCACATGCAGTTTCTGTCCCTACGAGCAAGAGTTGTTTTCTGGTAAGGGTAGTCACTATTGTGCTCACATTGCCATATACAGTGCAAATAGTGCTTGCATCTGTTCCAAGCAAGTACAGTTTATTGGACTGAAGAGAAGCGACTTTTCTTGTCATTTCTTAAGCAGAGTTGAAATCAATATGGCCCATGTGTGTAGGAAGCACAGTTCTTTTCTTCTGAGCAACCTCACTGTTCTGGCCCTGTTGAAACACAGTATAGTAGAAGAGTGCTTTTTTCTCAAAAGCAGTTTTTTCTTGTAAGGCGAGCTAGTGTTTGTTTCTCAATTCATAAATGGAGTTGAATCATATGCATATTCACGACCTAGGAGCTAGAGTTGTTTTCTGGTTAGGAAAGTCACTAATTTGCTCCCATTTTCATACACAGTGCAAATAACACTCGTGTCTCTTCTCAGCAAGTACAGTGTATTGGACTGAAGAGAAGCTACTGTGCTTGTGAGTTTCCTAAGCAAAGTTGAACTAGATATTACCTGTGTTTGTAGGAAGCACCGTTCTTTTGTTCTCAGCAGGCTCTCTTTTCGGGCCCTATAGGAAATACAGTAGAGAAGATGAGTGCTCTTTTCTCAAAAACAGAATGTGTTCTTGTAAGGCGAGCTAGTGTTTGTTTCCCATTAATAAACGGAGTTGAATCACATGCAGTTTCTGTTCCTCCGAGCAAGAGTTGTTTTATTGTAAGGAAAGTCACTGTTGCACTCCCATTGCCATACACAGAGCAAATAGCATTTGCGTCTGTTCCCACCAAGTACAGAGTATTGGGCTGAAGTGAAGCTACTGTTCTTGTCAGTTTTCTAAGAATAATTGAACTGAATATGTCCTGTGTGTGTAGCAAGCACAGTTCTTTTGTTCTGAGCAAGGTAATTGTTCAGGACTTATGGAAACACAGCAGAGTAGAAGAGTACACTTTTCTCAAAAGCAGAGTGTTTCTTGTAAGGCAACCTAGTGTTTGTTTCCCATACATAAATGGAGTTGAATCACATGTAGTTTCTGGTCCACAAGCAAGAGATATTTTCTGGTAAGGAATGTCATTATTGTGCTCCCATTGTCATACACTGTGCAAATAGCACTCGTGTCTGTTCCCAACAAATACAGTGTATTGGACTGAAGAGAAGTGATTACTCTTTTCAGTTTTCTAAGAAGAGTTGAATTAGATATGGTTCGTGTGAGTAGGAAGCACAGTTCTATGTTCGGAACAAGATAACTGTTCTGGCCCTATGGAAAAACAGTAGAGCAGAAGAGTGCTCTTTTCTCATAAGCAGAATGTGTTTCTTGTAAGGCGAGCTAGTGTTTGTTTCCCACTTATACGGAGTTGAATCACATGAGGTTTCTGGTCCTACAAGCAAGTATTTTTTCCTGCTAAGGAAAGTCAATATTTTGCTTTCACCTACATACACAGTGCAAATAGCACTCGCGTTTGTTCCCAGCAAGTACAGTGTATTGGATTGAAGAGGAGCAACTGGTCTTGTGAGTTTCCTAAGCAGAGATGAAGTGGATATGGCCCATGTGTGTAGGAAGCACAGTTCTTTTGTTCTGAGCAAGCTCACTCTTTTGGGCCTATAGGAAACACTGTAGAGTAGAAGAGTGCTCTTTTCTCAAAATCAGAGTGTGTTTCTTCTAAGGTGAGGCAGTGTTTGTTTCCCATTCATAAATTGAGCTGAATCACATGCAGTTTCTTGTCCTATGATCAAGACTTGTTTTCTGGTGAGGAATTTCACTCTTGTGCTCCCATTGCCATACATAGTGCAAATAGCTCAAGCTTCTGTTCACAGCAAGTACAGTGTATTGGACTGATGAGAAACTACTGTTCTTGTCAGTTTCCTAAGCAGAGTTAAACTAGATATGTCCGGTGTGTGTAGGAAGCACAGTTCTTTTGTTTGGAGCAAGCTCACTCTTCTGGCCCTATAGGAAACACAGTAGAGTAGAAGAGTGCTCTTTTGTAAAAAGCAGAGTGGATTTCTTGTAAGGCGAGCTATTGTTTGTTTCTCATTCATAAACGGAGTTGAATCACATGCAGTTTCTGGTCCTATGAGCAAGAGCCTTTTCTGGAAAGAAAAGTCACTTTGGCACTCTTAATGCCATACACGGTAAAAATAACACTCACGGCGGATCCCAGCAAGTTCACTGTATTGGACTGAAGAGAAGCTTCTGTTCTTGTCAGTTTCCTAAGCAGAGTTGAGTTAGGTATGGCCCGTGTGTGTAGGAAGCACAGTTCTTTTGTTCTGAGCAAGCTCACTGCTTTGGCATATGGAAACACAGAAGAGTAGAAGAGTGCTCTTTTCTCAAAAGCAGAGTGTGTTTCTTGTAAGGAAAGCTAGTGTTTGTTTTCCATTCATAAATGGAGTTGAATCTCAAGAAGTTTCTGTTTCTACTAGCAAGAGTTGTTTTCTGGTAAGGAAAATCACGATTGTGCTCCTATTGCCATATACAGTATAAATAGCACTCGCGTCTCTTCCCAGCAAGTACAGTGTATTGGACTGAAGAGAAGCTACTGTTCTTGTCAGTTTTCTAAGCAGTGTTGAACTAGATATAGCCCGTGTGTGTAGGAAGCACCGTTCTTTTGTTCTGAGCAAGCTGACTGTTCTGGTCCTATGTAAAAAACACAGTAGAGTAGAAGAGTGCCCTTTCATCAAAACCAGAGTGTGTTTATTGTAAGGCGAGCTAGTGTTTGTTTCCCATTCATAAATGGAGTTGAATCTCATGCAGTTTCTCATCCTATGAGCAAGAGTTGTTTTCTGGTAAGGAAAGTCACTACTGTGTTTCCCTTGCCATACACAGTGCAAATAGCACTCACCTCTGTTCCCAGAACGTACAGTGTATTGGACTGAAGAGAAGCTACAGTTCTTGTCAGTTAGCTAAGCAGAGTTGAACTAAATATGGCCCATGCGCGTAGGAAGCACAGATCTTTTGGGCCTATAGGAAACACAGTAGAGTAGAAGAGTGTTCTTTTCTCAAAAGCAGAGTGTGTTTCTGGTAAGGCGAGCTAGGATTAGTTGCTTATTATAAAAGAGAGTTGAATCACATGCAGTTTCTGGTCCTATGAGCAAGAGTTGTTTTCTGGTAAGGAAAGTCACTATTGCGCTCCTATTGCCATACACAGTGCAAATAGCACTCGCATATTTTCCCAGCAAATACAGTGTATTGGACAGAAGAGAAGCTACTTTTTTGTCAGTTTTCTAAGTAGATTTGAACTAGGTATGGCTGGTGTGTGTAGAAAGCACAGTACTTTTGTTCTGAGCAAGCTCACTGTTCTGGTCCTGTAGGAAACACAGTAGAGTAGAAGAGTGGTCTTTCACAAAAGCAGAGTGTGTTTCTTGTAAGGCGAGCTAGTATTTGTTTCCCATTCATAAACGGAGTTGAATTACATGCAATTTCTGTTAGTAGGAGCAAGAGTTGATTTCTGGTAAGGAATGTCACTATTGTGCTTCCATTGCCATACACAGTGCAAAGAGCACTCGCGTATGTTCCCAGCAAGTACAGTGTATTGGACTGAAGAGAAGCTACTGTTCTTATTAGTTTTCTAAGCAGATTTGAGCTAGATATGGCTCATGTCTGTAGAAAGCACAGTACTTTCTTCTGAGCAACCTAACTGTTCTGGCCATATGGAAACACAGTAGAGTAGAAGAGTGCTTTTTTCTCAAAAGGAGAGTGTAATTCTTGTAATGCAAGCTATTGTTGGTTTTCCCTTCATAAACGGAGTTGAATCACATACAGTTTCTCTTCCTACGAGCAAGAGTTGTTCTCTGGTAAGGACAGTCACTATTGCCCTCCCATTGCCATACAAAGTGCAAATAGCACTGGCGTCTGTTCCTAGAAAGTACAGTTTATTGGACTGAAGAGAAGCTACTGGTCTTGTCACTTTCATAAGCAGAGTTGAACTAGATATGGCCCGTGTGTTTAGCAAGCACAGTTCTTTTGTTCTCAGCAAGCTCACAGTTCAGGCCCTATACAAAACACAGTAGAGTAGAAGAGTGCTCTTTTCTCAAAAGCAGAGTGTGTTTCTTGTAAGGCAAGCTATTGTTTTTTTTCCCATTCATAAACGGAGTTGAATCACATGCAGTTTCTGTCCCTACGAGCAAGAGTTGTTTTCTGGTAAGGGTAGTCACTATTGTGCTCACATTGCCATATACAGTGCAAATAGCACTTGCATCTGTTCCCAGCAAGAACAGTTTATTGGACTGAAGAGAAGCTACTTTTCTTGTCATTTCTTAAGCAGAGTTGAAATCAATATGGCCCGTGTGTGTAGGAAGCACAGTTCTTTTCTTCTGAGCAACCTCACTGTTCTGGCATTGTTGAAACACAGTATAGTAGAAGATTGCTCTTTTCTCAAATGCAGAGTTTTTTTCTTGTAAGGTGAGCTAGTGTTTGTTTCTCCATTCATAAATGGGGTTGAATCATATGCATATTCAGGTCCTACGAGCTAGAGTTGTTTTCTGGTAAGGAAAGTCACTAATGTGCTCCCATTGTCATACACAGTGCAAATAACACTCGCGTCTTTTCTCAGCAAGTACAGTGTATTGGACTGAAGAGAAGCTACTGTCCTTGTTAGTTTCCTAATCAAAGTTGAACTAGATATTACCTGTGTTTGTAGGAAGCACCGTTCTTTTGTTCTCACCAGGCTCACTTTTCGGGCCCTATAGAAAACAATGTAGAGTAGAAGAGTGCTCTTTTCTCAAAAGCAGAGTGTGTTTCTGGTAAGGCGAGCTAGTGTTTGTTTCCCATTATTAAACGTAGTTGAATCACATGCAGTTTCTGGTCCTAGGAGCAAGAATTGTTTTCTGGTAAGGCAAGTCACTATTGCGCTCCCATTGCCATACACAGTGCATATAGCACTTGCGTTTTTTCCCAGCAAGTACAGTGTATTGGCCTGAAGAGAAGCTACTGTTCTTGTTAGTTCACTAAGCAGAGTTGAAGTAGATATTACCCGTATTTGTAGGAAGCACAGTTCTTTTGTTCTCCGCAAGCTCACTTTTATGGCCCTATAGGAAACACAGTAGAGTAGAAGAGTGCTCTTTCTCAAAAGCAGAGTGTGTTTCTTATAAGGCAAGCTAGTGTTTGTTTCCCATTCAGAAACGTAGTTGAATCACATGCAGTTTCTGCTCCTACGAGCAAGAGTTGTTTTCTGGTTAGGAAAGTCACTATTGCGTTCCCATTGCCATACACAGTGCAAATAGCACTCGTGTCTGTTCCCAGCAAGTACAGTTTATTGGACTGAAGAGAAGCTACTGTTCTTGTTAGTTTCCTAAGCAGATTTGAAATAGATATGGCTCGTGTGTGTAGAAAGCACATTTCTTTTGTTCTGAGCAAGCTCACTGTTCTGGCCCAGTGGGAAACACAGTAGAGTAGAAGAGTGCTCTTTTCTCAAAAACAGAGTGCGTTTCTGGTAAGGCGAGCTAGTATTTATTTTTCATTGATATACGGAGTAGTATCATATGCAGTTTCTGGTCCTACGAGCAAGAATTTTTTTCTGGTAAGGAAAGTAGCTATTGCACTCCCATTGCCATACATAGTTAAAATAGCACTCACGTCTGTTCCCAGCCAGTACAATGTATTGGCCTGTAGAGAATATACTGTTCTTGTTAGTTTCCTCAGCAGAGTTGAACTAGATATTACCCGTGTTTATAGGAAGTACAGTTTTTTTGTTCTCTGAAAGCTCACTTTTATGGCCCTATATAAAAAACAGTAGAGTGTATTGGACTGAAGACAACTACAGTTCTTGTCAGTTTCCTAAGCAGAGTTTAACTAGATATGGCTCGAGTGTGCAAGAGGCATAATTCTTTTGTTCTGAGCAAGCTCACGTTTCTGGCACTGTAGGAAACACAGTATGGTAGAAGAGTGCTCTTTTCTCAAAAGGAAAGTGTGTTATTGTAAGGCGAGTGAGTGTTTTTTTCCCATTCATAAACGGAGTTGAATCACATGCTCTTTCTGGTCCTACTCACAAGAGTTGCTTTCTGGTAAGGAAATTCACTATTATGCTCCCATTGCCATATACAGTGCAAATAGCACTGGCGTCTGTTCCCAGCAAGTACAGTGTATTGGACTAAAGAAAACATACTTTTTTTGACAGTTTCTTAAGCAGAGTTGAACTAGATATGGTCCGTGTGTGTAGGAAGCACAGTTGTTTTGTTCTGAGCAAGCTCACTGTTCTAGCCCTGTGGAAACATAGTAGAGGAAGTAGAGTGCTCTATTCTCAAAAGCAGAGTGTGTTTCTTGTAAGGCGAGCTAGTGTTTGTTTCCCATTCATAAATGGAGTTGAATCACATGCAGTTTCTGTCCTATGAGCAAGAGTTATTTTCTGGTAAGGAAAGACACTATTTTGCCCCCATTGCCATATACAAGGCAAATTGCAACTCGCATCTGTTCCCAGCAAGTATAGTGTATTGTACTGAAGAGAAGCAACTTTTCTTGTGAGTTTCTTAAGCAGAGTTGAACTAGATATGGTCCATGTGTGTAGAAAGCACAGGTCTTTTTTCTGAGCAAGCTCACTGTTGTGGCCCTGTGGAAACACAGTAGATTAGAACAGTGTTCTTTTCTCAAAAGCAGAGTGTTTTTTTGTAACGTGAGCTAATGTTTGTTTCCCACTGATAAACGGAGTTGAATCACATGCAGTTTCTGGTCCTACGTGCAAGATTTGTTTTCTGATAAGGAAAGTCACTATTGTGCTTCCATTGCCATACACAGTGCAAATAGCACTAGCGTCTTTTCCCAGCAAGTACAGTGTATTGGAATGAAGAGAACTAAAGTTCTTTTCAGTTTCCTAAGCAGAGTTGAGCTAGATTTGGCTCATGGTTTGGAAACACAGTTCTTTTGTTCTGGGCAAGCTCACTGTTCTGGCCACGTAGGCATCACATTAGAGTAGAAGAGTGCTCTTTTCTCAAAAGCAGAGTGTGTTTCTTGTAAGGTGAGCTAGTATTTGTTTACCTTTGATAAAGGTAGTTGAATCACATGCAGTTTCTGTTCCTATGAGCAAGAGTTGTTTTCTGGTAAGGAAAGTCTCTATTGTGCTCCCATTGCCATACACAGTGCAAATAGCACTCACGTCTGTTCCCAGCATGTACAGTGTATTGAACTGAAGAAAAGCTACTGTTCTTGTCAGTTTCTTAAGCAGAGTTGAACTAGATATGGTCCCTGTGTGTAGGAAGCACAGTTCTTTTGTTCTGAGCAAACCGACTCTTCTAGCCCTGTGGAAACACAGTAGAGGAGAAGAGTGCTCTTTTCTCAAAAGCAGAGTGTGTTTTAGTAAGGCGAGCTAGTGTTGGTTTCCAATTCTATAACATAGTTGAATCACATGCAGTTTCTGGTCCTATGAGCAAGAGTTGTTTTCTGATAAGGAAAGTAACTATTTTGCTCCCATTGCCATAAAAAAGTACAAATAGCACTCGCAACTGTTCCCAGCAAGTACAGTGTATTGTACTGAAAAAAGCTACTCTTCTTGACAGTTTATTAAGCAGAGTTGATCTAGATACGATCCGTGTGAGTAGGAAGCACAGTTCTTTTGTCCTGAGCAAGCACACTCTTCTGGACCTTGAGGAAACACAGTAGAGTAGAAGAGTGCTCTTTTCTCAAAAGAACAGTGTCTTTCTTGTAAGGCAAGCTAGTGTTTGTTTTTCATTGATAAGCGGAGTTGAATCACCTGCAGTTTCTGGTTCTACGTGCAAGAGTTGTTTTCTGGTAAGGAAAGTCACTATTGTGCTCCCATTGCCATACACAGTACAAATAGCACTGCAACTTTTCCCAGCAAGTACAGTGTATTGTTTTAAAGAAAACTACAGTTCTTGTCAGTTTTGTATGCCGAGTTGAACTATATATGGCGCATTTGTGTACGAAGCACAGTCTTTTGTCCTGAGCAAGCACACTGTTCTGGCCCTTGAGGAAACACAGTAGAGTAGAAGAGTGCTCTTTCTCAAAAGCAGAGTGTGTTTCTTGTAAGGCAAGCTACTGTTATTTTCCATTCATAAACGGAGTTGAATCACATGCAGTTTCTGTCCCTACGAGCAAGAGTTGTTTTCTGGTAAGGGTAGTCACTATTGTGCTCACATTGCCATATACAGTGCAAATAGTGCTTGCATCTGTTCCAAGCAAGTACAGTTTATTGGACTGAAGAGAAGCGACTTTTCTTGTCATTTCTTAAGCAGAGTTGAAATCAATATGGCCCATGTGTGTAGGAAGCACAGTTCTTTTCTTCTGAGCAACCTCACTGTTCTGGCCCTGTTGAAACACAGTATAGTAGAAGAGTGCTTTTTTCTCAAAAGCAGTTTTTTCTTGTAAGGCGAGCTAGTGTTTGTTTCTCAATTCATAAATGGAGTTGAATCATATGCATATTCACGACCTAGGAGCTAGAGTTGTTTTCTGGTTAGGAAAGTCACTAATTTGCTCCCATTTTCATACACAGTGCAAATAACACTCGTGTCTCTTCTCAGCAAGTACAGTGTATTGGACTGAAGAGAAGCTACTGTGCTTGTGAGTTTCCTAAGCAAAGTTGAACTAGATATTACCTGTGTTTGTAGGAATCACCGTTCTTTTGTTCTCAGCAGGCTCTCTTTTCGGGCCCTATAGGAAATACAGTAGAGAAGATGAGTGCTCTTTTCTCAAAAACAGAATGTGTTCTTGTAAGGCGAGCTAGTGTTTGTTTCCCATTAATAAACGGAGTTGAATCACATGCAGTTTCTGTTCCTCCGAGCAAGAGTTGTTTTATTGTAAGGAAAGTCACTGTTGCACTCCCATTGCCATACACAGAGCAAATAGCATTTGCGTCTGTTCCCACCAAGTACAGAGTATTGGGCTGAAGTGAAGCTACTGTTCTTGTCAGTTTTCTAAGAATAATTGAACTGAATATGTCCTGTGTGTGTAGCAAGCACAGTTCTTTTGTTCTGAGCAAGGTAATTGTTCAGGACTTATGGAAACACAGCAGAGTAGAAGAGTACACTTTTCTCAAAAGCAGAGTGTTTCTTGTAAGGCAACCTAGTGTTTGTTTCCCATACATAAATGGAGTTGAATCACATGTAGTTTCTGGTCCACAAGCAAGAGATATTTTCTGGTAAGGAATGTCATTATTGTGCTCCCATTGTCATACACTGTGCAAATAGCACTCGTGTCTGTTCCCAACAAATACAGTGTATTGGACTGAAGAGAAGTGATTACTCTTTTCAGTTTTCTAAGAAGAGTTGAATTAGATATGGTTCGTGTGAGTAGGAAGCACAGTTCTATGTTCGGAACAAGATAACTGTTCTGGCCCTATGGAAAAACAGTAGAGCAGAAGAGTGCTCTTTTCTCATAAGCAGAATGTGTTTCTTGTAAGGCGAGCTAGTGTTTGTTTCCCACTTATACGGAGTTGAATCACATGAGGTTTCTGGTCCTACAAGCAAGTATTTTTTCCTGCTAAGGAAAGTCAATATTTTGCTTTCACCTACATACACAGTGCAAATAGCACTCGCGTTTGTTCCCAGCAAGTACAGTGTATTGGATTGAAGAGGAGCAACTGGTCTTGTGAGTTTCCTAAGCAGAGATGAAGTGGATATGGCCCATGTGTGTAGGAAGCACAGTTCTTTTGTTCTGAGCAAGCTCACTCTTTTGGGCCTATAGGAAACACTGTAGAGTAGAAGAGTGCTCTTTTCTCAAAATCAGAGTGTGTTTCTTCTAAGGTGAGGCAGTGTTTGTTTCCCATTCATAAATTGAGCTGAATCACATGCAGTTTCTTGTCCTATGATCAAGACTTGTTTTCTGGTGAGGAATTTCACTCTTGTGCTCCCATTGCCATACATAGTGCAAATAGCTCAAGCTTCTGTTCACAGCAAGTACAGTGTATTGGACTGATGAGAAACTACTGTTCTTGTCAGTTTCCTAAGCAGAGTTAAACTAGATATGTCCGGTGTGTGTAGGAAGCACAGTTCTTTTGTTTGGAGCAAGCTCACTCTTCTGGCCCTATAGGAAACACAGTAGAGTAGAAGAGTGCTCTTTTGTAAAAAGCAGAGTGGATTTCTTGTAAGGCGAGCTATTGTTTGTTTCTCATTCATAAACGGAGTTGAATCACATGCAGTTTCTGGTCCTATGAGCAAGAGCCTTTTCTGGAAAGAAAAGTCACTTTGGCACTCTTAATGCCATACACGGTAAAAATAACACTCACGGCGGATCCCAGCAAGTTCACTGTATTGGACTGAAGAGAAGCTTCTGTTCTTGTCAGTTTCCTAAGCAGAGTTGAGTTAGGTATGGCCCGTGTGTGTAGGAAGCACAGTTCTTTTGTTCTGAGCAAGCTCACTGCTTTGGCATATGGAAACACAGAAGAGTAGAAGAGTGCTCTTTTCTCAAAAGCAGAGTGTGTTTCTTGTAAGGAAAGCTAGTGTTTGTTTTCCATTCATAAATGGAGTTGAATCTCAAGAAGTTTCTGTTTCTACTAGCAAGAGTTGTTTTCTGGTAAGGAAAATCACGATTGTGCTCCTATTGCCATATACAGTATAAATAGCACTCGCGTCTCTTCCCAGCAAGTACAGTGTATTGGACTGAAGAGAAGCTACTGTTCTTGTCAGTTTTCTAAGCAGTGTTGAACTAGATATAGCCCGTGTGTGTAGGAAGCACCGTTCTTTTGTTCTGAGCAAGCTGACTGTTCTGGTCCTATGTAAAAAACACAGTAGAGTAGAAGAGTGCCCTTTCATCAAAACCAGAGTGTGTTTATTGTAAGGCGAGCTAGTGTTTGTTTCCCATTCATAAATGGAGTTGAATCTCATGCAGTTTCTCATCCTATGAGCAAGAGTTGTTTTCTGGTAAGGAAAGTCACTACTGTGTTTCCCTTGCCATACACAGTGCAAATAGCACTCACCTCTGTTCCCAGAACGTACAGTGTATTGGACTGAAGAGAAGCTACAGTTCTTGTCAGTTAGCTAAGCAGAGTTGAACTAAATATGGCCCATGCGCGTAGGAAGCACAGATCTTTTGGGCCTATAGGAAACACAGTAGAGTAGAAGAGTGTTCTTTTCTCAAAAGCAGAGTGTGTTTCTGGTAAGGCGAGCTAGGATTAGTTGCTTATTATAAAAGAGAGTTGAATCACATGCAGTTTCTGGTCCTATGAGCAAGAGTTGTTTTCTGGTAAGGAAAGTCACTATTGCGCTCCTATTGCCATACACAGTGCAAATAGCACTCGCATATTTTCCCAGCAAATACAGTGTATTGGACAGAAGAGAAGCTACTTTTTTGTCAGTTTTCTAAGTAGATTTGAACTAGGTATGGCTGGTGTGTGTAGAAAGCACAGTACTTTTGTTCTGAGCAAGCTCACTGTTCTGGTCCTGTAGGAAACACAGTAGAGTAGAAGAGTGGTCTTTCACAAAAGCAGAGTGTGTTTCTTGTAAGGCGAGCTAGTATTTGTTTCCCATTCATAAACGGAGTTGAATTACATGCAATTTCTGTTAGTAGGAGCAAGAGTTGATTTCTGGTAAGGAATGTCACTATTGTGCTTCCATTGCCATACACAGTGCAAAGAGCACTCGCGTATGTTCCCAGCAAGTACAGTGTATTGGACTGAAGAGAAGCTACTGTTCTTATTAGTTTTCTAAGCAGATTTGAGCTAGATATGGCTCATGTCTGTAGAAAGCACAGTACTTTCTTCTGAGCAACCTAACTGTTCTGGCCATATGGAAACACAGTAGAGTAGAAGAGTGCTTTTTTCTCAAAAGGAGAGTGTAATTCTTGTAATGCAAGCTATTGTTGGTTTTCCCTTCATAAACGGAGTTGAATCACATACAGTTTCTCTTCCTACGAGCAAGAGTTGTTCTCTGGTAAGGACAGTCACTATTGCCCTCCCATTGCCATACAAAGTGCAAATAGCACTGGCGTCTGTTCCTAGAAAGTACAGTTTATTGGACTGAAGAGAAGCTACTGGTCTTGTCACTTTCATAAGCAGAGTTGAACTAGATATGGCCCGTGTGTTTAGCAAGCACAGTTCTTTTGTTCTCAGCAAGCTCACAGTTCAGGCCCTATACAAAACACAGTAGAGTAGAAGAGTGCTCTTTTCTCAAAAGCAGAGTGTGTTTCTTGTAAGGCAAGCTATTGTTTTTTTTTCCCATTCATAAACGGAGTTGAATCACATGCAGTTTCTGTCCCTACGAGCAAGAGTTGTTTTCTGGTAAGGGTAGTCACTATTGTGCTCACATTGCCATATACAGTGCAAATAGCACTTGCATCTGTTCCCAGCAAGAACAGTTTATTGGACTGAAGAGAAGCTACTTTTCTTGTCATTTCTTAAGCAGAGTTGAAATCAATATGGCCCGTGTGTGTAGGAAGCACAGTTCTTTTCTTCTGAGCAACCTCACTGTTCTGGCATTGTTGAAACACAGTATAGTAGAAGATTGCTCTTTTCTCAAATGCAGAGTTTTTTTCTTGTAAGGTGAGCTAGTGTTTGTTTCTCCATTCATAAATGGGGTTGAATCATATGCATATTCAGGTCCTACGAGCTAGAGTTGTTTTCTGGTAAGGAAAGTCACTAATGTGCTCCCATTGTCATACACAGTGCAAATAACACTCGCGTCTTTTCTCAGCAAGTACAGTGTATTGGACTGAAGAGAAGCTACTGTCCTTGTTAGTTTCCTAATCAAAGTTGAACTAGATATTACCTGTGTTTGTAGGAAGCACCGTTCTTTTGTTCTCACCAGGCTCACTTTTCGGGCCCTATAGAAAACAATGTAGAGTAGAAGAGTGCTCTTTTCTCAAAAGCAGAGTGTGTTTCTGGTAAGGCGAGCTAGTGTTTGTTTCCCATTATTAAACGTAGTTGAATCACATGCAGTTTCTGGTCCTAGGAGCAAGAATTGTTTTCTGGTAAGGCAAGTCACTATTGCGCTCCCATTGCCATACACAGTGCATATAGCACTTGCGTTTTTTCCCAGCAAGTACAGTGTATTGGCCTGAAGAGAAGCTACTGTTCTTGTTAGTTCACTAAGCAGAGTTGAAGTAGATATTACCCGTATTTGTAGGAAGCACAGTTCTTTTGTTCTCCGCAAGCTCACTTTTATGGCCCTATAGGAAACACAGTAGAGTAGAAGAGTGCTCTTTCTCAAAAGCAGAGTGTGTTTCTTATAAGGCAAGCTAGTGTTTGTTTCCCATTCAGAAACGTAGTTGAATCACATGCAGTTTCTGCTCCTACGAGCAAGAGTTGTTTTCTGGTTAGGAAAGTCACTATTGCGTTCCCATTGCCATACACAGTGCAAATAGCACTCGTGTCTGTTCCCAGCAAGTACAGTTTATTGGACTGAAGAGAAGCTACTGTTCTTGTTAGTTTCCTAAGCAGATTTGAAATAGATATGGCTCGTGTGTGTAGAAAGCACATTTCTTTTGTTCTGAGCAAGCTCACTGTTCTGGCCCAGTGGGAAACACAGTAGAGTAAAAGAGTGCTCTTTTCTCAAAAACAGAGTGCGTTTCTGGTAAGGCGAGCTAGTATTTATTTTTCATTGATATACGGAGTAGTATCATATGCAGTTTCTGGTCCTACGAGCAAGAATTTTTTTCTGGTAAGGAAAGTAGCTATTGCACTCCCATTGCCATACATAGTTAAAATAGCACTCACGTCTGTTCCCAGCCAGTACAATGTATTGGCCTGTAGAGAATATACTGTTCTTGTTAGTTTCCTCAGCAGAGTTGAACTAGATATTACCCGTGTTTATAGGAAGTACAGTTTTTTTGTTCTCTGAAAGCTCACTTTTATGGCCCTATATAAAAAACAGTAGAGTGTATTGGACTGAAGACAACTACAGTTCTTGTCAGTTTCCTAAGCAGAGTTTAACTAGATATGGCTCGAGTGTGCAAGAGGCATAATTCTTTTGTTCTGAGCAAGCTCACGTTTCTGGCACTGTAGGAAACACAGTATGGTAGAAGAGTGCTCTTTTCTCAAAAGGAAAGTGTGTTATTGTAAGGCGAGTGAGTGTTTTTTTTCCCATTCATAAACGGAGTTGAATCACATGCTCTTTCTGGTCCTACTCACAAGAGTTGCTTTCTGGTAAGGAAATTCACTATTATGCTCCCATTGCCATATACAGTGCAAATAGCACTGGCGTCTGTTCCCAGCAAGTACAGTGTATTGGACTAAAGAAAACATACTTTTTTTGACAGTTTCTTAAGCAGAGTTGAACTAGATATGGTCCGTGTGTGTAGGAAGCACAGTTGTTTTGTTCTGAGCAAGCTCACTGTTCTAGCCCTGTGGAAACATAGTAGAGGAAGTAGAGTGCTCTATTCTCAAAAGCAGAGTGTGTTTCTTGTAAGGCGAGCTAGTGTTTGTTTCCCATTCATAAATGGAGTTGAATCACATGCAGTTTCTGTCCTATGAGCAAGAGTTATTTTCTGGTAAGGAAAGACACTATTTTGCCCCCATTGCCATATACAAGGCAAATTGCAACTCGCATCTGTTCCCAGCAAGTATAGTGTATTGTACTGAAGAGAAGCAACTTTTCTTGTGAGTTTCTTAAGCAGAGTTGAACTAGATATGGTCCATGTGTGTAGAAAGCACAGGTCTTTTTTCTGAGCAAGCTCACTGTTGTGGCCCTGTGGAAACACAGTAGATTAGAACAGTGTTCTTTTCTCAAAAGCAGAGTGTTTTTTTGTAACGTGAGCTAATGTTTGTTTCCCACTGATAAACGGAGTTGAATCACATGCAGTTTCTGGTCCTACGTGCAAGATTTGTTTTCTGATAAGGAAAGTCACTATTGTGCTTCCATTGCCATACACAGTGCAAATAGCACTAGCGTCTTTTCCCAGCAAGTACAGTGTATTGGAATGAAGAGAACTAAAGTTCTTTTCAGTTTCCTAAGCAGAGTTGAGCTAGATTTGGCTCATGGTTTGGAAACACAGTTCTTTTGTTCTGGGCAAGCTCACTGTTCTGGCCACGTAGGCATCACATTAGAGTAGAAGAGTGCTCTTTTCTCAAAAGCAGAGTGTGTTTCTTGTAAGGTGAGCTAGTATTTGTTTACCTTTGATAAAGGTAGTTGAATCACATGCAGTTTCTGTTCCTATGAGCAAGAGTTGTTTTCTGGTAAGGAAAGTCTCTATTGTGCTCCCATTGCCATACACAGTGCAAATAGCACTCACGTCTGTTCCCAGCATGTACAGTGTATTGAACTGAAGAAAAGCTACTGTTCTTGTCAGTTTCTTAAGCAGAGTTGAACTAGATATGGTCCCTGTGTGTAGGAAGCACAGTTCTTTTGTTCTGAGCAAACCGACTCTTCTAGCCCTGTGGAAACACAGTAGAGGAGAAGAGTGCTCTTTTCTCAAAAGCAGAGTGTGTTTTAGTAAGGCGAGCTAGTGTTGGTTTCCAATTCTATAACGTAGTTGAATCACATGCAGTTTCTGGTCCTATGAGCAAGAGTTGTTTTCTGATAAGGAAAGTAACTATTTTGCTCCCATTGCCATAAAAAAGTACAAATAGCACTCGCAACTGTTCCCAGCAAGTACAGTGTATTGTACTGAAAAAAGCTACTCTTCTTGACAGTTTATTAAGCAGAGTTGATCTAGATACGATCCGTGTGAGTAGGAAGCACAGTTCTTTTGTCCTGAGCAAGCACACTCTTCTGGACCTTGAGGAAACACAGTAGAGTAGAAGAGTGCTCTTTTCTCAAAAGAACAGTGTCTTTCTTGTAAGGCAAGCTAGTGTTTGTTTTTCATTGATAAGCGGAGTTGAATCACCTGCAGTTTCTGGTTCTACGTGCAAGAGTTGTTTTCTGGTAAGGAAAGTCACTATTGTGCTCCCATTGCCATACACAGTACAAATAGCACTGCAACTTTTCCCAGCAAGTACAGTGTATTGTTTTAAAGAAAACTACAGTTCTTGTCAGTTTTGTATGCCGAGTTGAACTATATATGGCGCATTTGTGTACGAAGCACAGTCTTTTGTCCTGAGCAAGCACACTGTTCTGGCCCTTGAGGAAACACAGTAGAGTAGAAGAGTGCTCTTTCTCAAAAGCAGAGTGTGTTTCTTGTAAGGCAAGCTACTGTTATTTTCCATTCATAAACGGAGTTGAATCACATGCAGTTTCTGTCCCTACGAGCAAGAGTTGTTTTCTGGTAAGGGTAGTCACTATTGTGCTCACATTGCCATATACAGTGCAAATAGTGCTTGCATCTGTTCCAAGCAAGTACAGTTTATTGGACTGAAGAGAAGCGACTTTTCTTGTCATTTCTTAAGCAGAGTTGAAATCAATATGGCCCATGTGTGTAGGAAGCACAGTTCTTTTCTTCTGAGCAACCTCACTGTTCTGGCCCTGTTGAAACACAGTATAGTAGAAGAGTGCTTTTTTCTCAAAAGCAGTTTTTTCTTGTAAGGCGAGCTAGTGTTTGTTTCTCAATTCATAAATGGAGTTGAATCATATGCATATTCACGACCTAGGAGCTAGAGTTGTTTTCTGGTTAGGAAAGTCACTAATTTGCTCCCATTTTCATACACAGTGCAAATAACACTCGTGTCTCTTCTCAGCAAGTACAGTGTATTGGACTGAAGAGAAGCTACTGTGCTTGTGAGTTTCCTAAGCAAAGTTGAACTAGATATTACCTGTGTTTGTAGGAAGCACCGTTCTTTTGTTCTCAGCAGGCTCTCTTTTCGGGCCCTATAGGAAATACAGTAGAGAAGATGAGTGCTCTTTTCTCAAAAACAGAATGTGTTCTTGTAAGGCGAGCTAGTGTTTGTTTCCCATTAATAAACGGAGTTGAATCACATGCAGTTTCTGTTCCTCCGAGCAAGAGTTGTTTTATTGTAAGGAAAGTCACTGTTGCACTCCCATTGC
Source organism: Peromyscus eremicus (assembly GCF_949786415.1). Classification (NCBI taxonomy): domain Eukaryota; kingdom Metazoa; phylum Chordata; class Mammalia; order Rodentia; family Cricetidae; genus Peromyscus; species Peromyscus eremicus. The sequence goes on from NW_026734292.1 coordinate 4,078,304, forward strand.
CATACACAGAGCAAATAGCATTTGCGTCTGTTCCCACCAAGTACAGAGTATTGGGCTGAAGTGAAGCTACTGTTCTTGTCAGTTTTCTAAGAATAATTGAACTGAATATGTCCTGTGTGTGTAGCAAGCACAGTTCTTTTGTTCTGAGCAAGGTAATTGTTCAGGACTTATGGAAACACAGCAGAGTAGAAGAGTACACTTTTCTCAAAAGCAGAGTGTTTCTTGTAAGGCAACCTAGTGTTTGTTTCCCATACATAAATGGAGTTGAATCACATGTAGTTTCTGGTCCACAAGCAAGAGATATTTTCTGGTAAGGAATGTCATTATTGTGCTCCCATTGTCATACACTGTGCAAATAGCACTCGTGTCTGTTCCCAACAAATACAGTGTATTGGACTGAAGAGAAGTGATTACTCTTTTCAGTTTTCTAAGAAGAGTTGAATTAGATATGGTTCGTGTGAGTAGGAAGCACAGTTCTATGTTCGGAACAAGATAACTGTTCTGGCCCTATGGAAAAACAGTAGAGCAGAAGAGTGCTCTTTTCTCATAAGCAGAATGTGTTTCTTGTAAGGCGAGCTAGTGTTTGTTTCCCACTTATACGGAGTTGAATCACATGAGGTTTCTGGTCCTACAAGCAAGTATTTTTTCCTGCTAAGGAAAGTCAATATTTTGCTTTCACCTACATACACAGTGCAAATAGCACTCGCGTTTGTTCCCAGCAAGTACAGTGTATTGGATTGAAGAGGAGCAACTGGTCTTGTGAGTTTCCTAAGCAGAGATGAAGTGGATATGGCCCATGTGTGTAGGAAGCACAGTTCTTTTGTTCTGAGCAAGCTCACTCTTTTGGGCCTATAGGAAACACTGTAGAGTAGAAGAGTGCTCTTTTCTCAAAATCAGAGTGTGTTTCTTCTAAGGTGAGGCAGTGTTTGTTTCCCATTCATAAATTGAGCTGAATCACATGCAGTTTCTTGTCCTATGATCAAGACTTGTTTTCTGGTGAGGAATTTCACTCTTGTGCTCCCATTGCCATACATAGTGCAAATAGCTCAAGCTTCTGTTCACAGCAAGTACAGTGTATTGGACTGATGAGAAACTACTGTTCTTGTCAGTTTCCTAAGCAGAGTTAAACTAGATATGTCCGGTGTGTGTAGGAAGCACAGTTCTTTTGTTTGGAGCAAGCTCACTCTTCTGGCCCTATAGGAAACACAGTAGAGTAGAAGAGTGCTCTTTTGTAAAAAGCAGAGTGGATTTCTTGTAAGGCGAGCTATTGTTTGTTTCTCATTCATAAACGGAGTTGAATCACATGCAGTTTCTGGTCCTATGAGCAAGAGCCTTTTCTGGAAAGAAAAGTCACTTTGGCACTCTTAATGCCATACACGGTAAAAATAACACTCACGGCGGATCCCAGCAAGTTCACTGTATTGGACTGAAGAGAAGCTTCTGTTCTTGTCAGTTTCCTAAGCAGAGTTGAGTTAGGTATGGCCCGTGTGTGTAGGAAGCACAGTTCTTTTGTTCTGAGCAAGCTCACTGCTTTGGCATATGGAAACACAGAAGAGTAGAAGAGTGCTCTTTTCTCAAAAGCAGAGTGTGTTTCTTGTAAGGAAAGCTAGTGTTTGTTTTCCATTCATAAATGGAGTTGAATCTCAAGAAGTTTCTGTTTCTACTAGCAAGAGTTGTTTTCTGGTAAGGAAAATCACGATTGTGCTCCTATTGCCATATACAGTATAAATAGCACTCGCGTCTCTTCCCAGCAAGTACAGTGTATTGGACTGAAGAGAAGCTACTGTTCTTGTCAGTTTTCTAAGCAGTGTTGAACTAGATATAGCCCGTGTGTGTAGGAAGCACCGTTCTTTTGTTCTGAGCAAGCTGACTGTTCTGGTCCTATGTAAAAAACACAGTAGAGTAGAAGAGTGCCATTTCATCAAAACCAGAGTGTGTTTATTGTAAGGCGAGCTAGTGTTTGTTTCCCATTCATAAATGGAGTTGAATCTCATGCAGTTTCTCATCCTATGAGCAAGAGTTGTTTTCTGGTAAGGAAAGTCACTACTGTGTTTCCCTTGCCATACACAGTGCAAATAGCACTCACCTCTGTTCCCAGAACGTACAGTGTATTGGACTGAAGAGAAGCTACAGTTCTTGTCAGTTAGCTAAGCAGAGTTGAACTAAATATGGCCCATGCGCGTAGGAAGCACAGATCTTTTGGGCCTATAGGAAACACAGTAGAGTAGAAGAGTGCTCTTTTCTAAAAGCAGAGTGTGTTTCATGTATGCGAGCTATAGTTTGTTTCTCATTCACAAACGAGTTCAATCACATGCAGATTCTGGACCTAAGAGCAAGAGTTGTTTTCTGGTAAGGAAAGTCACTATTGTGCACCCATTGACATACACAGTGCAAATAGCACTTGGGTCTGTTCCCAGAAAGTACAGTGTATTGGACTGAAGAGACGCTACTGTTCTTGTCAGTTTCCTAAGCAGAGTTGAACTAGATATGTCCCGTTTGTGTATTAAGCACAGTTCTTTTGTTCTGAGCAAGCTCTCTCTTGTGACCCTATAGGAAAAAGTGTAGAGAAGAAGAGTGCTCTTTCGTAAAAGGCAGAGTGTGTTATTTGTAAGGCGTGCCAGTGTTTGTTTCTCATTCACAAATGGAGTTGAATCACATGAAGTTTCTGGTCCTACGAGCAAGAGTTGTTTTCTGGTAAGGAAAGTCACTATTGCGATCCAATTGCCATACACAGTGCAAATATCACTCGCGTCTTTTCCCAGCAAGTACAGTGTATTGGACTGAAAAGGAGCTACTGTTCTTGTCAGTTTTCTAAGCAGAATTGAACTGTATATGGCTCCGGTGTAGGAAGCACAGTTCTTTTGTTCTGAGCAAGCTCACTCTTCTGGCCTTGTAGGAAACACATTAGAGTAGAAGAGTGCTCTTTTGTAAAAAGCAGAGTGTGTTTCTGGTAAGGCCAGCTAATTTTTGTTTCTCATTCAAAAACGGAGTTGAATCACATGCACTTTCTGGTCCTATGAGCAAGAGTTTTTTTCTGGTAAGGAAAGTCACTATTGCGCTCCCATTGCCATACACCGTGCAAATATTACTTGCTTCTGTTCCCAGCAAGTACAGTGTATTGGACTGAAGAGAAGCTTCTGTTCTTGTCAGTTTCCTAAACAGAGTTGAACTAGATATAGCCCATGTGTAGGAAGCACATTTCTATTGTTCTGAGCAAGCTCACATTTCTGGCGTATGGGAACATAGAAGAGTAGAAGTGTGCTCTTTTCTCAAAAGCAGAGTGTGTTTCTTTTAAGGCGAGCTAGTATTTCTTTCCAATTCATAAACGGATTTCAGTCACATGCGGTTTCTGATCCTACAAGCAAGAGTTGTTTTCTAGAAAGGAAAGTCTCTATTGTGCTCCCAATGCCATGCACAATACAAAGAGCACTCGCATCTGTTCCCAGCAAGTACAGTGTATTGGATTGAAGAGAAGCTACGGTTCTTGTCAGTTTCCTAAGCAGAGTTGAACTAGATATTGCTCATGTGTGTAGGACACACAGTTCTTTTGTTCTCAGCAAGCTCACTGTTCTGACACTATAGGAAACACAGTAGAGTAGAAGAGTGCTCTTTACTCAAAAGCAGAGTGTGTTTCTTGTAAGGAGAGCTAGAGTTTCTTTCCCATTCATAAACGGAGTTGAATCACATGCAGATTCTGGTTCTATGAGCAAGAGTTGTTTTCTGGTAAGGAAAGTCACTATTATGCTCCCATTGTCATACACAGTGCAAATAGCTCTTGTGCCTTTCACAGCAAGTGCCCTGTATTGGACTGAAGAGAAGCTACTGTTCTTGTCATTTTCCTAAGCAGATTTGAACGAAATATGGACCGTTTGTGTAGGAAGCACAGTTCTTAAGTTCTGTGCAAGCTATCTGTTCTGGCCCTATACTAAACACAGTAGAGTAGAAAAGTGCTCTTTTTGTAGCTAGAGTTTTCCTGCCTGGCCCACCTCAGGACAAATCTCTCACCTGCCAGACCCACAGCTGCTCAAACGCAACCAAGTAAACCCAGAGACTTATATTGGTTACAAACTGTATGGCCGTGGCTGGCTTCATGCTAACTGTTCTGACAGTGTAATTAATCCATTTGTATAAATCTGTACCTTGCCACATGGCTTGTGGCTTACCGGTACTTTACATCTTCTTTGTCCTGACGGCAGCTGGCAGTGTCTCTCTCACCCAGCTTCCTGTTCTCTCAATTCTCCTGTTAGTCTCGCCTATACATCCTGCCTTGCCACTTGCCAATCAGTTTTATTTATTGACCAATCAGCAACACATTTGACATACAGACCATCCCACAGCACTTCCCCTTTTCTTTTCTTAAAAAGGAAGGTTTTAACCTTTACACATCTCCAAAGTCAGCTTGGTATATTTGCGAATTTTGGTGTAGCTTCTCTTCCTACTTCCTGCTGGAGGGGGCGCTGTATCTTATGGGGACACAAAAAATATTTTAGGATTATGGAGTAGTCCATGAGGGTGTATTGTCTGAGCCAGTTGCCTTGAAACGGTTCTGGATATTGGATCATCTGGGCCATGGTGTCATCGGAGACCTTACAGGTGGTCTTGGCTGGTCAAACCTGATGTATCTTAATCTCGAACAAATCCATAGCCTCTGGCTTTCTGTGGAAACAAAAGCAGAGCCTCCTTTCCAATGCAATATATCCTTACATCCAAATTTTGAAGTCAAGGTACCTTTAAAATATACATTTTGGCATAACTCAACAGCTTTTGTAATCAAATGTTTTTCTTCAGTTACAACTATCAAAGAGAACATAATCCAGAATCTCTGTGTGGTAGCCATATTTACGTGGCTTATTTTTTATATTAGCTTGAGCCTATTGCTTTAATCTGCAGCCTTCTAAGCCTGAATGGCCGCTGGCGCTGTGGCTGCTGGCTCTGCCCACTTCAGCTTCCCAACATGGCGGTGGGCCGATGGCTTCTGATGTGCAATGGAACAGCAGCTGAAACAGTTATTCTTGATGAGTAACTAAGCTCATGCCTCTCAATAGTAGACTGGCATTTGATAGAGGGATGTGGAGAAGAATGGGATGCTGAGATGAAGCCATATGTACACCAACAAGAAGAATGGACAGCTGAATTAAAAAACCATCAACAATTTCCAGAATTTAAAATCCTTAATCATGACATGACACTAGTGGAATTCAGGTGTTTGTGGTACATGGAGTGCTCTCACGCAATGTGAGGTTGAACTGTTGACCTTGTGTACATCCTGTAGCTAGAGTTTTTCTGCCTGGCCACAGTCAGGACAAATCTCTCTCACCTGCCAGTCCCACAGCCACTCAGACCCGACCAAGTAAACATAGATACTTATATTGGTTACAAACTGTATGGCCGTGGCAGGCTTCTTGCTAACTGTTCTTACAGTTTAAATTAATCCATTTCCATTAATCTATACCTTGCCACATGGCTCGTAGCTTACTGGCATCTTCACGTGCTGTTTGTCATCGTAGCGGCTGCCAGTGTCTCTCTGACTCAGCCTTCCACTTCCCAGCTTTATTCTCCTCCTTGTCCTGCCTACACTTCCTACCTAGTCAATGGCCAATCAGTGTTTTATTTATTGACTAATCAGCAACACATTTGCCATACAGAACATCCCACAACAACATCCTACTTCACAAATGAATCTGTCAGATATGCTAAGCCTATAGACTGAATATGATACCTCAGCATTGCGGAGAAACCTCAGGTGACTGTCCAGGCAGCTGGCTGTTTGTATCAACTTACAAATTTTTTGGAAGTTGCATGCATGCACTTTCTGTTTTTAATTGTCGTTAGCTAATATTATTTCCTTCTTGGGTATCTGAGGGAGTTGAAGATTAGTTAGTTATAGTTGAAGATTAGTTAGGTATAGTTGAAGATTAATTAGGATAGAAAGTGAATTAGATAAATTTTGGACATAACAATATAGGATAATGAAATTATTATCTCTGAATTTGTCAAATACAAATGGACTAGACATTGTTTAGACATTTGTTAATTGTATGTATAGTATATAGTTATTGTACTTTGTATATACTTTTTCTTTTGTTAGTTATAACCTTTGTATTTTTTTCCTGTTTATTAGAATAGAAAAAGGGAAAAGTGGTGGTATTTTACTTGTACTGAAATGTAATTTTAATTGTATGTTAATAAATAAAGTTTCCTGGGGGTCAGAGCTATTAGAGCCATAGCAAGGACGTGGCAGTGGTGGCGCATGCCTTTAAGGACCTGGAGGGTGGTACATGCAGGCAGTGACAAGGTAGTCACGTGTTAAGGCTTACAAACAATGAGAAAGCACAACAGCTAGACTATATAAAGACATACACACAGGAAGTAGGCACTTTCAGAGAGCTCTCTTGACTGAAGAGGATCATTGAAGAAGGACAGGTGAGGCTCTTAGCTCTGACTTCTTGGCTTTCTTCTCTGAATAGGCTCTGGGTATCTTAATTAATAAGATGGATGGTTACATCTACACGTTTCTCAAAAGCAGAGTGTGCTTCTTGTAAGGCAAGCTAGTGTTTGTTTCCCATTCATAAACAGAGTTGAATCACATGCAGTTTCTGGTCCTACGAGCAAGAGTTGTTTTCTGGTAAGGAAAGTTACTGTTGTGCTCCGATTGCCAAACACAGTGCAAATAGCACTCGCGTCTGTTCCCAGCAAGTACAGTGTATTGGACTGAAGAGAAGATACTGTTCTTGTCAGTTTCCTAAGCAGAGCTGAACTAGGTATGTCCAGAGTTTGTAGGAAGTACAGTTATTTTCTTCTGAGCAAGCTCACTGTTCTGGCACTATTGGCATCACAGTAGAGTAGAACAGTGCTCTTTTCCCAAAAGAAGAGTGTGGTTCTAGTAAGGTGAGGTAGTGTTTGTTTTCCAATTATAAATGGAGTTGAATCACATGCAGTTCTGGTCCTTCTAGAAAGTGTTGTTTTTGGTAAGGAAAGTCACAATTGTGCTCCTATTGCCATATACAGTATAAATAGCACTCGTGACTGTTCACAGCAAGTACAGTGTATTAGACTGAAGAGAAGCTACTGTTCTTATCAGAATCCTAAGCAAAGTTGAACTAGATATGTCCCATGTTTGTAGGAAACACAGTTCTTTGTTCTGAGCAAACTCACAGTTCTGGACCTATAGGAAATACAGTAGAGTAGAACAGTGCTCTATTCTCAAAAGCAGAGTGTGTTTCTTGTAAGGCGAGCTAGTGTTTGTTTCCCATTCATAAACGGAGTTGACTCACATGCAGTTTCTTGTCCTACGAGAAAGTGTTTTTTTCTGGTAAAGAAAGTCACTATTGTGCTCCCATTTCCATAAACAGTACAAATAGCACTCATGTCTGTACCCAGCAAGTACAACGTATTGTACTGAAAAGAAGCTACTATTCTTGTCAGTTTCCTAAGCAGAGTTGAACTAGCTATGTCCCGTGTTTGTAGGAAACACAGTTCATTTGTTCTGTGCAAGCTCACAGTCCTGGACCTATAGGAAACACAGTAGAGTAGAAGAGTGCTCTTTTCTCAAAAGCAGATTGTGTTTCTTGTAAGGCAAGCTAGTGTTTGTTTCTCATTCATAAACGGTGTTGAATTTCATGCAGTTTCTGGCCCTACGAGCAAGAGTAGTTTTCTGGTAAGAAAAGTCACTATTATGCTCCCATTGACATACACAGTGCAAATAGCACTCACGTCAATCCCAGCAAGTACAGTGTATTGGACTGAAGAGAAGTTACTGTTCTTGTAAGAATACTAAACATAGTTGAACTAGATATGGCCCGTGAGAGTAGGAAGCACAGTTCTTTTGTTCTGAGCAAGCTCCCTGTTCTGGCACTTTAGGAAACACAGTAGAGTAAAAGAGTGCTCTTTTCTCAAAAGCACAGTGTGTTTCTTGTAAGGCAAGCTAGTCTTTGTTTCCTTTTCATAAACGGAGTTGAATCACATACAGTTTCTGTATCTATGACCAAGAGTTGTTTTCTGATAATGAATATCATTAATGCCCCTCCATTACCATACACAGTGCAAGTAGTCCTTGCGTCTGTTCCCAGCGTTTAGAGTGTATTGGACTGAACAGAAGCTACTGTTCTTGAAAGTATTTTATGCAGAGTTGAACTACATATGGCCCGTGAGTGTAGGAAGAACAGTTCTTTTGTTCTAAGCAAGGTAACTGTTCTGGCCATATATGAAACACTTGAGAGAAGATGAGTTCTCTTTTCTGAAAACCAGAGTGTGTTTCTTGTAAGGCAAGCAACTGTATGTTTCCTATTCATGAAGGGAGTTGAATCACATGCAGTTTCCGGTCCTACGAGCAAGAGTTGTTTTCTAGTAAGAAACGTCACTATTGTGTTCCCAATTCCATACACATTGCAAATAGCACTCGCGTCTGTTTGCAGCTGGACTGAAGAGAAGCTACTCTTCTTGGTCAGGTTACAAAGCAGAGTTGAACTAGATATGGCCCGTGTGTGCAGGAAACACAGTTTTTTTGTTCTGAGCATCTCACTGTTTTGGCACTATAGGCAACACAGTAGAATAGAACAGTGCTCTTTACTCCAAAGCAGAGTGTGTTTCTTGTAAGACGAGCTAGTGTTTGTTGCCCATTCATAAAAGAGGTTGAATCACATGCAGTTTCTGGTGCTACGAGCAAGAGTTGTTTTCTGACAAGCAATATCACTTATGTGCCTACAACTTCATACACAGTGCAAATAGCACTTGCGTATGTTTCCATCAAGTACAGTCTATTGGACTTAAGAGAAGCAACTGTTCTTGTCAGTTTCATTAGCAGAGTTGAATAGATATGGCCCGTGAGTATAGGAAGCACAGTTCTTTTGTTCTAAGCAAGCTCACAGTTCTGGCCCTATAGGAAACACATTAGAGTAGAACAGTGCTCTTTTCTCAAAAGCAGAGTGTGTTTCTTGTAAGGTGAGATACAGTTTGTTTCCCATTCAAAAACAGAGTTGAATCACATGCAGTTTCTGGTGCTATAATCAAGAGTTGTTTTTTAGTAAGGAAAATCACTATTGCGCTCCCATTGCCATACACAGTGCAAGTAGCACTCACGTCTGTTCCCAGCAAGTACAGTGTATTGGACTGAAGAGAATCTACTGTTCTTTTCACTTTGGTAAGCAGAGTTGAACTAGATATAGCCTGTGAGTGTAGGAAACACAGTTCTTTTGTTCTAAGCAAGCTCACTGTTCTGGCCCTATAGGAAACACAGTAGAGTAGAAGAGTACTATTATTTCAAAAGCAGAGTCTCTTTTTTGTAAGGCGAGCTACTGTTTGTTTCCCATTCATAGATGAAGTTGAGTCACGTGCAGTTTTTGGTGCTAGGAGCAAGAGTTGTTTTTTGGTAAAGAAGTCATTATTGCACTGCAATTGCCATACACAGTACAAATAACACTCGTGTCTGCTCCCAGCAAGAACAGTGTATTGGACTGAAGAGAAGCTACTGTTCTTGTCAGGTTACTAAGCAGAATTGAACTAGATATGGCCCGTGTGTGTAGGAGGCACAGTTCTTTTGTTTCAGCTTGCTCACAGTTCTGGCCCTAGAGGAAACACATTAGAGTAGAACAGTGCCCTTTTCTCAAAAGCAGAGTGAGTTTCTTGTAAGGTGAGATACAGTTTGTTTCCCATTCAAAAACAGAGTTGAATCACTTGCAGTTCCTGGTGCTACGAGCAAGAGTTGTTTTTTAGTAAGGAAAGTCACTATTGCGCTCCCATTGCTATACACGGTGCAAAGAGGACTAAGGTCTTTTCCCAGCAAGTACAGTGTATTGGACTGAAAAGAATCTACTGTTCTTGTCACTTTTGTAAGCAGAGTTGAACTAGATATAGCATGTGAGTGTAGGAAGCACAGTCCTTTCTTTCTAAGCAAGCTCACTGTTCTGGCCCTATAGGAAACACAGTAGAGTAGAAGAGTACTATTATCTCAAAAGCAGACGCTCTTTCTTGTAAGACGAGCTACTGTTTGTTTCCCATTCATAAACGGAGTTGAATCACATGCAGTTTTTGGTGCTAGGAGCAAGAGTTGTTTTTTGGTAAATAAGTCACTATTGCGCTGCAATTGCTATACACAGTGCAAGTAGCACTCGTGTCTGTTCCCAGCAAGTGCAGTGTATCTGACTGGAGAGCAGCTTCTGTTCTTGTCAGTTTCGTTAGCAGAGTTGAACTAGATATGGCCCATGAGTGTAGGAAGCACACTTCTTTTGTTCTAAGCAAGCTCACTGTTCTGGCACTCTTGAAAACACTGTAGAGTAGAACAGTGCTCTTTTCTCAAAAGCAGAGTGTGTTTCTTGTAAGGCGAGCTGCTGTTTGTTTGCCATTCATAAACAGAGTTGAATCTCATCCAGTTTCTGGCCCTAGGAACAAGAGTTTTTTTCTGGTAAGGAAAATCACTAATATGCTCCCTTTGCCATACACAGTGCAAATAGCACTCTAGTTTGTTCCATGCAAGTACAGTGTTGGACTGAAAAGAAACTACTGTTCTTGTCAATTTCCTAAGCAGAGTTGAGCTAGATATGGCCCGTTAAAGTACGAATCTCAGTTCTTTGTTCTCAGCAAGCTAACTGTTCTGAAACGATAGGAAAAAACGTAGAGTAGAAGAGTGCTCTTATTTCAAAAGCAGTGTGTGTATCTTGTAAGGCGAGATACTGTTTGTTTCCCATTCTTAAATGGAGTTGAATCACATGCAGTTTCTGTTGCTACGAGGAAGAGTTGTTTTTTAGTAAGGAAAGACACTATTGTGCTCCCATTGCCATACACAGTGCAAATAGCTCTCGCGTCTGTTCCCAGGAAGTACAGTGTATTCGACTGAAGAGAAGCTACTGTGCTTGTCAGGTTACTATGCAGAGTTGAACTAGATATTGCCCGTGTGTGTAGGAAGCACAGTTTTTTTTGTTCTGAGTAATCTCACAGTTTCGGCCCTATAGTAAACACAGTAGAGTAGAACAGTGCTCTTTTGTCAAAAGCAAAATGTGTTTATTGTAAGGCGAGCTAGAGCTTGTTTCCCATTTATAAACAGACTTGACTCACATGCAGTTTCTGGTCCTACAAAAAAGAGTTGTTTTCTGGTAAAGCAAGTCACTATTGTGCTCCCATTTCCATACACAGTGCAAATAGCACTCGTGACTGTTCCCAGCACGTACAGTCTATAGGACTGTAGAGAAACTACTGTTCTTGTCAGTTTCCTAAGCAAAGTTGAACTAGATATGTCCCGTGTTTGTAGGAAACACAGTTCTTTTGTTCTGAGCAAGCTCACATTTCTGGCCCTATAGGAAACACAGTAGAATAGAACAGTGCTCTTTACTCCAAAGCAGAGTGTGTTTCTTGTAAGATGAGCTAGTGTTTGTGTTCCTTTCATAAACGAATTTGAATCACATGAGTTTATGGTGCTACGAGCAAAAGTTGTTTTTAAGTAAGGAAAGACACTATTGTGCTCCCATTGCCATACACAGTGCAAATAGCACTCGTGTTTGTTCACAGCAAGTACAGTGTATTGGACTGAAGAGAAGTACTGTTCTTCTCAGGTTACTAAGCAGAGTTGAACTAGATATTGCCTGTGTGTGTTGGAAGCACATTTCTTTTGTTAAGAGCAAGCTCACAGTTCTGGCCCTTTAGGAAACACAGTAGAGTAGAAGAGTGCTCTTTTCTCAAAAGCAGATTGTGTTTCTTGTAAGGCGAGCTAGTGTTTGTTTCACATTCATAAACGGAGTTGAATTTCATGCAGTTTCTGGCCCTACGAGCAAGAGTAGTTTTCTGGTAAGGAAATTCACTATTACGCTCCCATTGACATACACAGTGCAAATAGCACTCACATCTATTCCCTGCAAGTACAGTGTATTGGACTGAACTGAAGCTACAGTTCTTGTAAGAATACCAAACATAGTTGAACTAGATATGTCTTGTGTTTGTAGGAATCACAGTTCTTTTGTTCTGAGCAATCTCACATTTCTGGCCCTATAGGAAACACAGTAGTTAGAAGAGTGCTCTTTTCCCAAAAGCAGATTGTGTTTCTTGTGTTTCTTGCGAGCTAATGTTTGTTTCCCATTCATACACGGAGTTGAATCATATGCAATCCTGTATATCTGAATAAGGGATTCTTTCTGATAAGGAATGTCACTATTGCCCCTCCATTGCAATACATGGTGCAAGTAGCACTTGCTTCTGGCCCTAAGAGCAAGAGTTGTTTTCTGGTAAGGATAGGCATTATTATGCTCCCATTGCCATACACAGTGCAAATAGCACTCACATCTCTTCCCAGCAAGTACAGTGAGTTGGACTGAAAAGAAGATTCTGTTCTTGTCAGAATGCTAAACAAAATTGAACTTGATACTGCTCTTGTGTGTAGGAAGCACAGTTCTTTTGTTCTGAGCAAGCCCTCTGTTCTGGCCCTATAGGAAACACAATAGAGTAAAAGAGTGCTCTTTTCTCAAAAGCAGAGTGTGTTTCTTGTAAGCTGAGCTTATGTTTTTTTCCCATTCATAAACGGAGTTGACTCACCTGCAGTTTCTGGTCCTACGAGAAAGAGTTGTTTTCTGGTAAGGAAAGTCACTATTGTGCTCCTATTGTCATACACAGTGCAAATAGCACTCACATCTCTTCCCAGCAAGAATAGTGTTTTGGACTGAAGAGAATGTACTGTTCTTGTAAAAATCCTAAACATAGTTGAACTAGATATGGCCCGTGAGAGTAGTAATCACAGTTCTTTTGTTCTGAGCAAGCTCACTGTTCTGACCCTATGGGAAACACAGTAGAGTAGAAGAGTGCTCTTTTCTCAAAAGCAGAGTGTGTTCCCTGTAAGGTGAGCTAGTGTTTGTTTCCCATTCATAAACAGAGTTTAGTCACATGCAGTTCTGCGTCTATGAGCAAGAGCTGTTTTCTGGTAAGAAAAGTCACTATTTTGCTCCAATTTCCATACACAGTGCAATAGCACTCTCGTCTGTTCCCAGCAAGTACAGTGTATTGGACTGAAGAGAAGCTACTGTTCTTGTCAGTTTTCTAAGCAGAGTTGAACTAGAATTTGCCAGTTTGTATGGGAAGCACAGATCTTTTGTTCTGAGCTGGCTCACTGTTCTGGCCCTATGTAAACACAGTAGAGTAGAAGAGTGCTTTCTTCTCAAAGCAGAGTATGTTTCTTGAAAGGCGAGCTAGTGTTCGTTTCCCAATTATAAACGGAGTTGAATCACATGCAGTTTCTCATGCTACGAGCAAAAGTTTTTTTCTGGTAAGGAAAGTTACTATTGTGCTCCGATTGCCAAACACAGTGCAAATAGCACTCGCGTCTGTTCCCAGCAAGTACAGTGTATTGGACTGAAGAGAAGATACTGTTCTTGTCAGTTTCCTAAGCAGAGCTGAACTAGGTATGTCCAGAGTTTGTAGGAAGTACAGTTATTTTCTTCTGAGCAAGCTCACTGTTCTGGCACTATTGGCATCACAGTAGAGTAGAACAGTGCTTTATTCCCAAAAGAAGAGTGTGGTTCTAGTAAGGTGAGCTAGTGTTTGTTTTCCAATTATAAACGGAGTTGAATCACATGCAGTGCTGGTCCTTCTAGAAAGTGTTGTTTTTGGTAAGGAAAGTCACGATTGTGCTCCTATTGCCATATAGAGTATAAATAGCACTCGCAACTGTTCACAGCAAGTACAGTGTATTAGAGTGAAGAGAAGCTATTGTTCTTATCAGAACCCTAAGCAAAGTTGAACTAGATATGTCCCATGATTGTAGGAAACACAGTTCTTTGTTCTGAGCAAATTCACAGTTCTGGACCTATAGGAAATACAGTAGAGTATAAGAGTGCTCTTTTCTCAAAATCAGAGTGTGTTCCTTGTAAGGCGAGCTAGTGTTTGTTTCCCATTTATAAACACAGTTGCATCACATGCAGTTTCTGTTCCTACTAGCATGAGTTGCTTTCTGTTAAGGAAAGTCACTAGTGTACTCCCATTGCCATACACAGTGCAAATAGTACTCGTGTTTGTTCCCAGCAGGTACAGTGCATTGGATTGAAGAGAAGCTACTGTTCTTGTCACTTTCCTAAGCAGAGTTGAACTAGATATGGCCCGCGAGAGTAGGTAGCACAGTTCTTTTGTTCTGAGCAAGCTCACTGCTCTAGCTCTATAAAAACACTGTAGAATAGAAGATTGTGCTTTTCTCAAAAGCAGAGTGTGTTTCTTGTAGGCGAGCTAGTGTTTGTTTCCCATTTCTAAACGGAGTTGAATTTCATGCAGTTTCTGGTTTAGAGAAAGAGTTCTTTTCTGGTAAGGGAAGTCACTATTGCACTCCCTTTGCCATACACAGTGCAAATAGCACTCGCGTCTGTTCCCAGCAATTACAGTGTATTAGACTGAAGAGAAGCTACTTTTCTATTCAGTTTCCAATGCAGACTTGAACTAGATATGGTCCGTGTGTGTAGGAAGCACATTTCTTTTGTTCTGAGCAAGCTAACTATTCTGGTCCTATAGGAAACACAGTAGAGTAGAAGAGTTCACTTTTCTCAAAAGCAGAGTGTGTTTCTTGTAAGGCAAGCTAATGTTTGTTTCTCATTCATAAACGGAGTTGAATCACATGCCAATTCTGGTCCTATTAGAAAGAGTTTTTTTCTGGTAAGGAAAGACGTTAATGCGCTCCCATTGCCATATACAGTGCAAATAGAACTCGCGTCTTGTCCCAGCAAGTACAGTGTATTGAACTGAAGAGTAGGTACTTTTCTTGTGAGTTTCTGAAGTAGAGTTGAAGTAGATATGACCCATGTACATGGGAAGCACAGTTCTTTTGTTCTGTGCAAGCTCACTGTTCTGGCCCTATAGGAAACAGAGTAGAGTAGAAGGGTGCTTTTTCTCAAAAGCAGACTGGGTTTACTGTAAGCAGAACTAGTGTTTGTTTCCCATTCATAAACAGAGTTGAATCACAAGCAGTTTCTGGTCCTACGAGCCAGAGTTATTTTATGGTAAGGAACATCACTATTGTGCTCCAATCGTCATACACACAGCATATGGGACTTGCGTCTGTTTTCAGCAAGTACAGTGTATTGGACTCAAGAGAAGCCACTGTTCTTGTCAGTTTCCTAAGCAGAGTTGAACTACATATGGCCCGTGTGTGTAGGAAGTACAGTTCTTTTGTCCTGAGCAAGCTCACTGTTATGGCCCTATTAGAAACACAGTGGAGAAGAAGAGTGCTCTTTTCTCAAAAGCCGAGTGTGTTTCTTGTAAGGAGAGACAGTGTTTGATACCCATTAATAAAAAGAGTTGAATCACAGGCAGTTCCTGGTCACACGAGCAAGTGTTGTTTTCTGGTAAGGAATGTCACTTTTGTGCTCCCATTGCCATACTCAGTGCAAATAGCACTTGCGTCTGTTTCCAGTAAGCACAGTGTATTGGACTGAAGAGAAGCTACTGTTCTTGTCAGTTTCCTAAGGAGAGTTGAAGTAGATATGGCCCGTGTGTGTAGGAACCACAGTACTTTTGTTCTGAGCATGCTCACTGTTCAGGCCCTATAGGAAACACAGTAGAGTAGAAGAGTGCTCTTTTCTCAAAGGCAGAATTTGATTCTTGTAAGGCGAGCTAATTTTTGGTTGCCATTCATAAACTGAGTTGAATCACATGCAGTTTCTGGTCCTACGAACAAGAGTTGTTTTCTGGCAAGGAAAATCCCTTTGCATTCCCATTGCCATACACAGTGCATAAAGCAATCGAGTCTGTTCCCAGCAAGTACAGTGTAAAGTACTGAAGAGAAGCTACTGATCTTGTCAGTTTCTTAAGCAGATTTGAACTAGATATGGCCCGTGTGTGTAGGAAGCACAGTACTTTTATTCTGAGCAAGCTCACTCCTCTGGGCCTATAGGAAACACAGTTGAGGAGAAGAGTGTTCTTTTCTCAAAAGCAGTGTGTGTTCCTGGTAAGGAGAGCTATTGTTTATTTCTCATTCATAAACAGAGTTGAATCACCTGCAGTTTCTGGTCCTATTAGAAAGAGTTGTTTTCTGGTAAAGAAAGTCACTAATGTGCTCCCATTGCCATATACAGTGCAAATAGCACTCGCGTCTGTTCCCAGCATGTACAGTGTATTGGACTGAATAGAAGCTACTGTTCTTGTCAGTTTCCTAAGCAGAGTTGAACTAGATATGACCATTGTATGTAGGAAGCACATTTCTTATGTTCTTTGCAAACTCACTGTTCTGGCACTATAGAAAACAGAGTAGAGTAAAAGAGTGCTCTTTTCTCAAAAGCAGAGTGTGTTTCTTGTAAGGCGAGCTAGTGTTTGATTTTCATTCATAAACAGAGATGAATCACAAGCAGTTTCTGGTCCTATGAGCAAGAGTTGTTTTCTGGTAAGGAAAGTCACTATTGCGTTCCCATTGCCACACAGTGCATAAAGCACTCACGTCTGTTCCCATCAAGTACAGTGTAATGATCTGAAGAAGAGCTACTGTTCTTGTCAGTTTCCAAAGCAGAGTTGAACTAGATAAGGAGCATGTGTGTAGGAAGCACAGTTCTTTTGTTCTGAGCAAGCTCACTATTCTGTCCCTATAGGAAACACCGTGGAGTAGAAGAGTGTTCTTTTCTCAAAAGCAGAGTGTGTTTCTTGGATGGTGAGCTAGTGTTTGTTTCTCATTCATAAATGGAGTTGAATCACATGCAGTTCTGTTCCTATGAGCAAGAGTTGTTCCCTGGTAAGGAAAGGAACTATTGTGTTCCCATTGCCTTTCACAGTGCAAATTGCACTCGTGTCTGTCCCCAGGATTACAGTGTGTTGGACTGAAGAGAAGCTACTTTTCTTGTCAGTTTCCTAAGAGGAGTTGAACTAGATATGGCCCGTGAGTGTAGGGAGCACAGTTCTTTTGTTCTGAGCAAGCTCACTGCTCTGGCCCTATAAAAACACTGTAGAGTAGAAGGTTGCTCTTTGTCAAAAGCAGAGTGTGTTTCTTGTAAGGCGAGGTAGTGTTTGTTTCCCATTCATAAACGCTGTTGAATCACATGCAGTTTCTGGTCCTATGAGCATGATTTGTTTTCTGGTTAGGAAAGTCACTATTGCACTGCCATTGAAATAAACAGTGATAAAAGCACTCACTTCTGTTCACAGCAAATACAGTGTATTGGACTGAAGAGAAGCTGCTGTTCTTGTCAGTTTCCTAAGCAGAGTTGAAGTAGATATTGCCTGTGTTTGTAGGAAGCACAGTTTTTTGTTCTGAGCAAGCTCACTGTTCTGGCCCTATAGGAAACACAGTAGAGAAGAAGTGTGCCTTTTCTCAAAATAGAGTGTGTTTCTTATAAGTCTAGCAAGTGTTTGTTTCCCATTCATAATCGAAGTTTACTGACTCACATGCAGTTTCCAATCCTACAATCAAGATGTGTTTTCTGGTAAGGAATGTCACTATTGGGCTCCCTCTGACAAACACAGTGCAAATAGCACTCGCATCTGTTCCTAGCAATTACAGTGTATTGGACTGAAGAGAAGCTACTGTTCTTGTCAGTATAATAAGGAGAGTTGACCTAGATAGGGCCTGTGTGTGTAGGAAGCACGATTCTTTTGTTCTGAGCAAGCTCACTGTACGGGCCCTCTAGAAAACACAATAGAGTAGAAGAGTGCTCTTTTCTCAAATCAGAGTGTGTTTCTTGTAAGGACAGCTAGTGTTTGTTTCCCATTCAAAAACGGAGTTTAATCTCATGCAGTTTCTTGTCCTATGAAGAGTTGTTTTTTTTTAAAGAAAGTCAGTATTGCACTCAAAAATCCTTACACAGTGCAAATAGCACTCACGTCTGTTACCAACAAGTACATTGTATTGGACTGAATGGAAGCTACTGTTTTTCTCAGTTTCCAGAGCAGAGTTGAACTAGATATTGCCCGAGAGTGTAGGAAGCACAGTTCTTTTGTTCTGAGCAATCTCACTGTTCTGGCCCAATAAGAAACACAGTAGAATAGAAGACTGGTCTATTCTCAAAAGCAGAGTGTGTTTCTTGTAAGGCGAGCTTGTGTTTATTTCCCATTCATAAACAGAATTGAATCACATGCACTTCTGGTCCCATGAGCAAGAGTTGTTTTCTGGTAAGGAGAGTCATTATTGTTCTCCCATTTCCATACACAGTGCAAATAGCACTGGCGTCTGTTTCCAAAAGTACAGTGTATTGGACTATAGAAAAGCTACTGTTCTTGCAAGTTTCCTAAGCAGATTTGCCATAAATATGGCCAGTGTGTTTAGGAAGCACAGTTCTTTTGTTCTGAGCAAGCTCACTGTTCTGGCCATATAGGAAACAGAGTAGAGTAGAAGAGTGCTCTTTTCTCAAAAGCAGAGAGTGTTTCTTGTAAGGCGAGCTAGTGTTTTTTCCCATTCATAAACTGAGTTGAATCACATGTAGTTTCTGGTCCTACGATCAAGAGTTGTTTTCTGGCAATGAAAGTCACTATTGCGCTCCCATTTCCATACACAGTGCAAATAGCTCTGACGTCTGTTTCCAGCAAGTACAATGTATTGGACTGAAGAGAAGGTATTATTCTTGTCGGTTTCATAAGAAGATTTGAACTAGATATGGCCCTTGTGTGTAGGAAGCACAGTTCATTTGTTCTGAGCCACCTCACTGATCTGGCCCTATTGGAAACACAGTAGAGTAGAAGAGTGCTCTTTTCTCAAAAGCAGAGTGTGTTTTTGGTAAGGCGAGCTTTTGTTCATTTCCACTTCATAAACGAAGTTGAATCACATGCAGTTTCTGGCCCTATGAGCAAGAGCAGTTTTCTGGTAAGGAAAGTCATTATTGTGCTCTCTTTGCCAACATACTGCAAATATCACTTGCTTTTGTTCCCAGCAAGTAGTGTATTGTACTGAAAAGAAGCTACTGTTCTTGTCAGTTTCCTAAGCAGAGTTTAACTAGATATGGCCCGTGTGTTTAGGAAGTACAGTTCTTTTCTTCTGTGCAAGCTCACTGTTCTGGCCCTATAGGAAACACAGTAGAGCAGAAGAGTGCTCTTTTCTCAAAAGCAGAGTCTTTTTCTTGAAAGTTGAGCTAGTGTTGGTTTCCATTACATAAACAGAGTTTAATCACATGCAGTTTCTTGTCCTACGCTCAAGAGTTGTTTTCTGTTAATGAAAGTCTCTATTGCGCTCCATTAGCTGTACACATATCAAAAAGCAGTCGCGACTGTTCCCACCAATACAGTGTATTGGACGGAAGAATAGCTACTGTTCTTGTCAGTTTCCTAAGCAGAGTTGAACTAGATATGTCCTGTGTGTGTACGAAGCACAGTTCTTTTGTTATGAGCAAGCTCACTGTTCTGGTCCAATGGGATGCCCAGTAGAGTAGAAGAGTGCTGTTTTCTCAAAAGGAGAATGTGTTTTTATAAGGTGAGCTTGTGTTTGTAACTCATTCATAAATGGAGTTTATTCACATGCACTTTCTGGTCCTACGAGCAAGAGTTGTTTTCTGGTAAGGAAAGTCACTATTGTGCTCCCATTGACATACACAGTGCAAACAGTAGTCATGTCTGTTCCCTGGAAATATCGTGTAATGAACTGAAGAGAAGCTATTGTTCCTGTCAGTTTCCTTAGAAAAGATGAAATAGATATGGACCGTGTGTGTAGGAAGCACAGTTCTTTTGTTCTGAGCAAGCTCACTAGTCTGGCGCTATAGAAAAAAGAGTAGAGAAGACGAGTACTCTTTTCTAAAAAGCACAGTGTGTATCTTGTTAGGCGAGCTAGTGTTGGTTTCCCATTCATAAACGGAGTCGAATCACTTGCAATTTCTGGTCCAAAGAGCAAGAGTTTGTTTCTTGTATGGAAAGTCACTATTGTGCTCCAATTGCCATACACAGTGCGAATAGCAGTTGTGTCTGTTCCCAGCGAGTACAGTGTGTTGGACTACAGAGAAGCTACTGTTCTTGTCAGTTTCCTAAGCAGAGTCAAACTAGAAAAGGCCCGTGTGTTTAGGAAGCACATTTTTTTTTTCTGAGCATGCTCACTGTTCTGGCCCAATACAAAACACAATAGAGTAGAAGAGTGCTCTTTTCTCAAAAGCAGAGTGTGTTTCTTGTAAGGCGAACTAGTGTTTGTTTCCCATTCATAAACGCAGTTGAATCACATGCAGTTTCTTGTCCTACGAGCAAGAGTTGTTTTCTGGTAGGGAAAGTCAGTATTGCTCTACTAGTGCAAATAGCACTCGTATCTATTCCCAGCAAGTACAGTGTATTGGACTGAAGAGAAGCTACTGTTCTTGCCAGGTTCCTAAGCAGAATTGAACTACATATGGCCGTGTTTGTAGGAAGCACAGTTCTTTTGTTCTGAGCAAGCTCACTATTCTGGCTGCATAGGAAACAGAGTAGAGTAAAAGAGTGCTCTTTTCTCAAAAGCATATTGTGTTTCTTGTAAGGCGAAGTAGTGTAGGTTTCCCATTCTTAAACGGAGTTGAATCACATGCAGATTCTGGTCCTATGAACAAGAGTTCTCTTCTGGTAAGGAAATTTAATATTGTGCTCCCATTGCCATACACAGTGTTAATAGCACTCGCGACTGTTCCCAGCAGGTACAGTGTATTGGACTGTAGAGAAGCTACTCTTCTTGTCAGTTTCCTAAGCAGAGTTGAACTAGATGTGTCCCGTGTGTGTAGGAATCACAGTTCATTTGTTCTGTGCAAATCACTTGTCAAGTTCCTTAGCAGAGTTGATCTAGATATGGCCTGTGTGTGTAGGAAGCACAATTCTTTTGTTCTGAGCAAGCACACTGTTCTGGTCCTTTAGGAAATACAGTAGAGTAGTAGAGTGCTCTTTTCTCAAAATCAGTGTGTCTTTCTTGTAAGGCAAGCTAGTGTTTGTTTCCCATTCATAAACGGAGTTGAATCACATGCAGATTCTGGTCCTACGAATAAGAGTTGTTTGTCTGGTAAGGAAAGTCACTATTGTTCTCCCATTGTCAGACACAGTGCAAATAGCACTTGCGTCTGTTCCAAGCAAGTACTATGTATTGGACAGAAGAGAATCTACTATTCTTGTCAGTTTCTTAAGCAGAGCTGAACTAGATATGGTACGTGCGTAGAAATCACAGTTCTTTTCTTCTGAGCAAGCTCACTGTTCTTGCCTTTTAGGAAACACAGTAGAGTGTCTTTCTTTTGAGGCAAGCTAGTTTTCGTTTCCCTTTCACAAGCAGAGTTGAATCACATGCAGTTTGTGTCCTAGGAGCAAGAGTTGTTTTCAGATAAGGAAAGTCACTATTGTGCTTGTATTGCCATACATAGTGGAAATTGCACTTGCTTTGGTTCCCAGCAAGTACAGAGTATTGGACTGAAGAGAAGCTACTCCTCATGTCAGTTGTCTTTGTTCTTTTTTTTTTTGATTTTTAAAGATAGGGTTTTTCTGTGTAGTTTTTGTGCCTTCCCTGGGACTCACTTGTTAGCCCAGGCTGGCCTCGAACAAACAGAGATCCCCTTGACTCTGCCTCCCGAGTGCTGGTATTACAGGAATGTGCCTCCACCACCCGAATCTTGTTAATTTTCTAAGCAGATTTGAATTAGATATGGCCCGTGTGTGTAGGAAGCACAGTTCTTTTGTTTTGTGCAAGCTCACTCTTCTGGCCCTATATAAATCACAAAAGAGCAGAAGAGTGCTCTTTTCTCAAAAGCTGATTGTGTTTCTTGTAAGGTGGGCTATTGTTTGTTTCTCATTCATAAATGGAGTTGAACCACATGTAGTTTCTGGTCCTACGAGCAAGAATTGTTTTCTAGTAAGGAAGGTAACAATTGCGATACCAATGCTATACCAAGTGCAAATTGCTCTCGCGTTAGTTCCCTGCAAGTACAGGGTATTAGATGGAAGAGAAGCTACTGTTTTTGTCAGCTTGCTCAGCAGAGTTGATCTAGATATGGCTCGTGTGTAGGAAGCACAGTTCTTTTGTTCTGAGCAACCTCAGTGTTCTGGCCCTATAGGAAAAATAAGTAGAGTAGAAGAGTGCTCTTTTCTCAAAATCAGAGTGTGTTTCTTGTAAGGTGAGCTAGTGTTTGTTTCCCAATCATAAATGTAGATGAATTACATGGAGTTTCTCGTCCAATGAGCAAGAGTTTTTTTCTGGTAAAGAAAGTCACTATTGTGCTCATATTTAATTACATAATGCAAATAGTACTCCTGTCTGTTCTTAGCATGTACAGTGTATTGGACTGAAGAGAATCTACTGTTCTTGTCAGTTTTCTTTGTTTTTTTTTTTTTTTTTTGGTTTTTCGAGACAGGGTTTCTCTGTGTAGTTTTGTGCCTTTCTTTTGACTAAATTGGTAGCCCTGGCTCGCCTCGAACTCACAAAAATCCGCCTGTCTCTGCCTACCTAGTGCTGAGATTAAAGACGTGTGCCACTACAACTGGGCTCTTGTCAGTTTTCTAAGCCGAGTTGAACTAGATATGGTCCCTGTGTGTAGGAAGCACAGTTCATTTGTTCTTAGGAACCTCACTCTTCTGGTCCTATTGAAAAGAAAGTAGAGTAGAAGAGTGCTCTTTTCTCAAAAGCAGAGTGTGTTTCTTGTAAGGTGAGCTAGTGTTTGTTTCCCAATCATAAACAGAGTTGAATCACATGCAGTTTCTGGTCCTACAAGCAAGAGTTGTTTTCTGGTAAGGAAAGTCACTGTTGTATTCTCATGGCCATACACAGTGCAAATAGCACTAGAGTGTTTTCCCAGCAAGTACAGTGTATTGGACTGAAGAGAAGCTACTGTTGTTGTCAGTTTCCTAAGCAGAGTTGAACTAGATAAAACCGGTGTGTGTAGGAAGCACAGTTCATTTGTTCTAAGCATGCTCACTGTTCTGGCCCTATAGGAATCACAGTAGAGTAGAAGATGCTCTTTTCTCAAAAGCAGAGTGTGTTTCCTTAAGGTGAACTAGCGTTTGTTTCCCATTCATAAACGGAATTGAATCACATGCGGTTTCTCGTCCTAAGAGCAAGAGTTGGTTTCTGGTTGGGAAAGTCAGTATTGCTCTCCCATTGACATACACAGTTCAAAGACCACTCACGTCTGTTCCCAGCAAGTACAGTGTATTGCACTGAAGAAAAGTTAATATTCTTGTCAGTTTTCTAAGCACAGTTGTACTAGATATGGCCCGTGTGTGTAGGAAGCACAGTTGTTTTGTTCTGAGCAAGCTCACTGTTCTGGCCCTATAGGAAACACAATAGAGTAGAAGAGTGCTTCCTTCTCAAAATCATAGTGTGTTACTTGTAAGGTGAGTTAGCATTGGTTTCACATTCATAAACGGAGTTGAATCACATGCAGTTTCTAGTCCTCCGAGCAAGAGTTTTATTCTGGTAAGGAAAGTCTCTATTGCGCTCACATTGCAATACACAGCACAAATAACTCTCATGTCTGTTCCCAGCAAGTACAATGTATTGGACAAAAGACAAGCTACTGTTCTTGTCAGTTTCCTAAGCAGTGTTTAACTAGATAAGGCCCGTGTGTAGGAAGCACAGTTCTTTTGTTCTGATCAAGATCACTTTCAGGCCCTATAAAAAACAAAGTAGAGTAGAAGAGTGCCCTTTTCTCAAAAACTGAATGTCTTTCTTGTAAGGCTAGTAGTGTTTGTTTCCCATTCATAAACGAATTTGAATCACATGCAGTTTCTGGACCTATGAGCAAGAGTTGTTTTCTGGTAAGGAAAGTCACTATTGAGCTCCCATTGCTATACACAGTGTAAATAGCACTCACGTCTGTTCCCGGGATGTACAGTGTATAGGACTGAAGAGAAGCTACTGTTCTTGTCAGTTTCCTAAGCAGAGTTGAACTAGATATGGCTCGTGTGTGTAGGAAGTATATTCTTTTGTTTTGAACAAGCTCACTGTTCTGGCCCTATATGAATCACAGTAGAGTAGAAGTGTGCTTTTTTCTCAAAAGCTGATTGTGTTTCTTGTAAGGCAAGCTATTGTTTATTTCCCATTCATAAACGGAGTGAATCACATGTAGTTTCTGGTCCTAAGAGTAAGAATTATTTTGTAGTAAGGAAGGTAAAAATTGTGATCCCAATGCCATAAACAGTGCAAATTGCACTCGCGTTAGTTCCCTACAAGTACAGGGTATTAGACGGAGGAGAAGCTACTGTTCTTGTCAGTTTGCTAAGCAGAGTTGATCTAGATATAGCTCGTGTGTGTTGGAAGCACAGTTCTTTTGTTCTGAGCAAGCTCACTGTTCTGGCCCTATTGTAAAATCAGTAGAGTAGAAGAGTGTTCTTTTCTCAAAATCAGAGTGTGTTTCTTGTAAGGTGAGCTAGTGATTGTTTCCCAATCATAAATGGAGACGAACCACATGGAGTTTATGGTCCTATGAGCAAGAGTTGTTTTCTGGTAAGGAAAGTCACTATTGTGCTCATATTGCCATACATAATGCAAATAGCACTCCCGTCTGTTCTTAGCAAGTGCAGTAGTGCAGTGTATTGGAATGAAGAGTAGCTACTGTTCTTGTCAGTGTTCGTGTTTTTTTTTTTTGGTTTTTCGAGACAGTGTTTCTCTGTGTAGTTTTGCACCTTTCCTTTGACTAACTTGGTAGCCCCAGCTCGCCTCGAACTCACAGAGATCTGCCTGTCTCTGCCGACTGAGTGCTGAGATTAAAGGAGTGTGACACCACCACCGGGTTCTTGTCAGTTTTCTAAGCAGAGTTGAACTAGATATGGTCCCTGTGTGTAGGAAGCACAGTTCTTTTGTTCTGAGCAAGCTCACTTTTCTGGCCCTTTAGGAATGTAAGTAGAGTAGAAGAGTGCTCTTTTCTCAGAAACAGAGTGTGTTTCTTATAAGGTGAGCTAGTGTTTGTTTCCCAACCATAAACAGAGTTGAATCACATGCAGTTTCTGGTCCTACAAGCAAGAGTTGTTTTCTGGTAAGGAAAGTCACTGTTGTGTTCCCATGGCCATACACAATGCAAAAAGCACTAGAGTGTTTTCCCAGCTAGTACAGTGTATTGGACTGAAGAGAAGCTACTGTTCTTGTCAGTTTCCTAAGTAGAGTTGAACTGGATAAAACCCGTGTGTGTAGGAAGCACAGTTCATTTGTTCTGAGCATGCTCACTGTTCTGGCCCTATAGGAATCACAGTAGAGTAGAAGATGCTATTTTCTCAAAAGCAGAGTGTGTTTGTTGTAAGGCAAACTAGCATGTATCCCATTCATAAACGGAAATGAATCACTTGCAGTTTCTCGTCCTATGAGCAAGAGTTGTTTAATGGTAGGGAAAGTCAGTATTGCTCTCCCACTGACATACATACTTCAAAAAGCACTCGTGTCAGTTCCCAGAAGTACAGTTTAATGGACTGAAGAAAAGCTACTTTTCCTGTCAGTTTTCTAAGCACAGTTGTACTAGATATGGCCCGTGTGTGTAGGAAGCACAGTTGTTTTGTTCTGAGCAAGCTCACTGTTCTGGCCCTATAGGAAACACAATAGAGTAGAAGAGTGCTTCCTTCTCAAAAGTAGAGTGTGTTACTTGTAAGGCGACTTAGTGTTGGTTACACATTCATAAACGGAGTTGAATCACATGCAGTGTCTGGTCCTCCGAGCAAGAGTTGTATTCTGGTAAGGAAAGTCTCTATTGAGCTCCCATTGCAACACACAGCGCAAATAGCTCTTGCATCGGTTCCAAGCAAGTACAGTGTCTTGGACAAAAGAGAAGCTACTGTTCTTGTCAGTTTCCAAAGCAGTGTTTAACTAGATAAGGCCTGTGTGTGTAGGAAGCACACAGTTCTTTTGATCTGAGCAAGCTCACTCTTCTGGCTTATTGGGAAAGAAAGTAGAGAAGAAGAGTGCTCTTTTCTCAAAAGCAGAGTGTGTTTCTTGTAAGGTGAGCTAGTGTTTGTTTCCCAATCATAAGCAGAGTTGAATCACATGCGATTTCTCGTCCTAAGAGCAAGAGTTGTTTAATGGTAGGGAAAGTCACTATTGCTCTCCCATTGACATACACAGTTCAAAGAGGACTCGCGTCTGTTCCGAGCAAGTACAGTGTATTGCACTGAAGAAAAGCTACTGTTTCTTCAGTTTTCTAACCACAGTTGTAGTGGATATGGCCCGTGTGTGTAGGATGCCCAGTTGTTTTGTTCTGAGCAAGCTCACTGTTCTGGCCCAATAAGAAACACAATAGAGTACAAGAGTGCTTCCTTCCAAAAGCAGAGTGTGTTACTTGTAACGCGAGTTAGTGTTGGTTTCACATTCATAAACGGAGTTGAATCACATGAAGTTTCTGGTCCTCGGAGCCAGAGTTGTACTCTGGTAAGGAAAGTCTCTATTGAGCTCCCATTGCAATACACAGCGTAAATAGCATTCACGTCTGTTCCCAGCAACTACAATGTATTGGACAAAAGAGAAGCTACTGTTCTTGTCCGTTTCTTAAGCAGTGTTTAACTAGATAAGGCCCGTGTGTGTAGGAAGCACAGTTCTTTTGTTCTGAGCAAGCTCACTGTTCTGCACCTATAGGAAACACAGTAGAGTCGAAGAGTTCTCTTTTCTCAAAGTCAGAGTGTGTTTCTTGTAAGGCAAGCTAATTTTTATTTCCCATTCATGAACTGAGTTGAATCACATGCAGTTTCTGGTCCTATGATCAAGAGTTGTTTTCTGGTAAGGAAAGTCACCATTGATCTCCCACTGCCATACACAGTGCAAATAGCACTCCCGTGTTTTCCCAGGAAGTACAGTGTATTGAACTAAAGATAAGCTACTTTTCCTGTCAGTTTCCTAAGCAAAGTTGAACTAGATATGGTCGTGTGTGTAGGAAGCACAGCTCTTTAGTTCTGACCAGGCTCACTCTTCAGGCCCTATAGGAACGACAGAAGAGTAGAAGAGTGATCTTTTCTCAAATGGAGAGTGTATTTCTTGGAAGGCAAGTTAATGTTTGTTTTCCATTCATAAATGGAGTTGAATCTCATGCAGTTTCTGATCCTATGAGCAAAAGTTGTTTTCTGTTAAGGAAAGTCACTATTGTGCTCCCATTGCCATACACAGTGCAAATAGCACTCGCGTTTGTTCCAAGCGGGTACAGTGTAATTGACTGAAGAGAAGCGACTGTTCTTGTCAGTTTCCTAAGCAGAGTTGAACTAGATATAGCCCGTTTGTGCAAGAAGCACAGTTCTTTTGTTCTGAGCAAGGTCACTCTTCTTGCTCTTTAGAAAACAGGGTGGAGAAGAAGAATACTCTTTTCTCAAAAGCAGAGAATGTTTCTCTTAAGGCGAGCTAGTATTTGTTTCCCATTCATAAACGTAGTTGAATCACATGCAGTCTCTGGTCCTATGAGCAAAAGTTGTTTTCTGGTTAGAAAAGTCACTATTGACCTCTAATTGCCATACCCAGTGCAAATAGCACTCAAGTCTGTTCTCAGAAAGTACAGTGTATTGGATTGAAGATGAGCTACTGTTCTTGTCAGTTTCCTAAGTGGAGTTGAAATTGATATGGCCTGTGTGAAGGAAGCACAGTTCTTTTGTTCTGTGCAAGATAACTGTTCTGGCCGTTTAGGAAAAACAGTAGAGTGGAAGAGTTCTCTTTTCTCAAAAGCAGAGTGTGTTTCTTGTATGGCGAGCTAGTGTTTGTTGCCCATTCATAAACGGAGTTGAATCACATGCAATTTCTGGTCCTATGAGCAAGAGTTGTTTACTGGTAAGGAAAGTCACTATTGTGCTCCCATTGCCATACACAGTGCAAATAGCACTCGCGTATGTTCCCAGCAAGTATAGTGTATTGGACTGATGAGAAGCTACTGTTATTGTCAGTTTCTCAAGCAGAGTTGAACTAGATATGGCCCTTTTGTGTAGTAAGAAAAGTTCTTTTTTCTGAGCAAGCTCACTCTTCTTGCCCTATAGAAAACAGGGTGGAGTAAAAGAGTGCTCTTTTCTCAAAAGAGAGAGTGTTTTTCTTAAGGCAAGCTAGTGTTTGTTTCCCGTTCATAAACAGAGTTGAATCACATGCAGTTTCTGGTCCTACGATCAAGAGTTCTTCTCTGGTAAAGAAAGTCACTATTACGCTCCCATTGTAATACACTGAGCAAATAGCACTCATGTCTGTTCCCAGCAATTACTGTGTATTGGTCTGAAGATAAGCTACTGTTCTTGTCAGTATCCTAAGCAGAGATGAACTACATAAGGCCCGTTTGGGTAGGAAGCACAGTACTTTTGCTCTGAGCAAGCTCACTGTTCTGCATCTATAGGAAACACAGTAGACTAGAAGAGTGCTCTTTTTTTAAAAGCAGAGTATGTTTCTTGTAAGGTGAGCTAGTATTTGTTTCCCGTTCATAATCGGATTTGTATCACATGCAGTTACTGGTCCTAAGAGCAAGAGTTGTTTTCTGGTAAGAAAAGTCTCTATTGCGCTCCCATTGCCATACACCATGCATATAGCACTCATGTCTGTATCCCAGCAATTATAGAGTACTGGATTTAAGAGAAGCTACTGTTCTTGTCAGTTTCCTAAGCAGAGTTGAACTAGGTAACGCCCGTTTGGTTAGGAAGCACAGTTCTTTTGTTCTGTGCAAGCTCACTGTTGTGGCCCTATAGGAAACATATTATAGTAGAAGAGTTCTCTTTTCTGAAGAGCAGAGTGAGTTTCTTGTAAGTCAAGCTAGTGTTTGTTTCTCATTCATAAACGGAGTTGAATCACATGCAGTGTCTGGTACTTCGAGCAATAGTTGTTTTCTAGTAAGGAAAGTCACTATTGTACTCCCTTTGACATACACAGTAGAAAGAGCACTGGCATCTCTTCGCAACAAGTACAGTGTGTTAGATTGAAGAGAAGCTACTGTTCTTGTCATTATCCTAAGAAGAGTTGAACTAGATGTGCCCCAGGAGTGTAGGAAGCACAGTTCTTTTGTTCTGTGCTAGCTCACTGTTCTGGCCTTACAGGAAACACAGTAGAGTAGAAGAGTGCTCTTTTTTCAAAAGCAGAGTGTGTTTCTTATAAGTCGAGCTAGTATTTGTTTCCCATTCATGGACGGAGTTGCATCACATGCAGTTTCTGGTCCTAAGAGCAAGAGTTGTTTATGCTAAGGAAATTCACTATTGTGCTTCCTTTGCCATAAACAGTGCAAATAGCACTCGTGTATGTTCCCAGAAAGTACAGTGTATTGGACTGAAAAGATTATACTTTCCTGTCAGTTTCCTAAGTAGAGTTGAACTAGATTTGGCCCGTGTGTAGATATCACAATTCTTTTGTTCTAAGCATGCTCACTGTTCTGAAATTATGAGAAACACTGTAGAGAAGAAGAGAGGTCTTTTCTCAAAAGCATAGTGTGTTTGTTGTAAGGCGAGCAAGTGTGTTTCCCATTCATAAACGGAGTTGAATCTCATGCAGTTTCTTGTCCTATGAGCAAGAGTTCTTTTCTGGTAAAATGTCACTATTATGCTCTCTTTGCCATACACAGTGGAAAGATTTTTCGCGTGTGTTCCCAGCAAGTACAGTGTATTGGATTTAAGAGAAGCTACTGTTCTTGTCAGTTTCCTAAGCAGAGTTTAACTAGATAAGGCCCGTTTGGTTAGGAAGGACAGTTCTTTCGTTCTGAGCAAGCTCACTGTTCTGGCCCTATGGAAAGACATTAGAGTACAAGAGTGCTCCTTACTCCAATTCAGAGCGTGTTTCTTTAAGGCGAGCTAATGTTTGTATCCCATTCATAAACAGAGTTGAATATCATAAAGTTTCTGGTCCGACGAGCAAGAGTTGCTTTCTAGTAAGGAAAGTCACTATTGTGCTCCCATTGCCATGCACAGTGCAAATAGCACTCGCGTCTATTCCCAGGAAAGACAGTGTATTGGACTGAAGAGAAGATACTGTTCACGTCAGTTTCTCAAGCAGAGTTGAAGTAGATATGGCCCGAGTGTATGGGAAGCACAGTTCTTTTGTTCTGAGCATACTGTTCTGGCCGAATAGGAAACACAGTAGTGTAGAAGAGTGCTCTTTTCTCAAAAGCAGAGTGTGTTTCTTGTAAGGCGAGCTAGCGTTTGTTTCCCATTCATAAACGGAGTTGAATTACCTGCAGTTTCTGGTCCTATGGGCAAGAGTTGTTTTCTGGTAAGGAAAGTCACTATTGTGCTCCCATTGCCATACACAGTGCAAATAGCCTTGGCGTCTCTTCCAAGCAAGTACAGTGTATTGGACTGAAGGAAACCTACTGTTCTTGTCAGTTTCCTAAGCAGAGTTGAACTAGAAATGGCCCATGTATGAGTAGGAGCTCAGTTTTTTTGTTCTGAGCAAGCTCACTGTTCTGGCCCTATAGGAAACACAGAAGAGTAGAAGAGTGCTCTTTTCTCAAAAGCAGAGTGGGTTTCTCATAAGGCGAGCTAGTTTTTGTTTCACATTCATAAACAGAGTTGGATCACATGCAATTTCTGGTCTTATGAGCAAAAGTTGTTTTCTGATAAGGAAAGTCACTATTGCGCTACCTTGCCATGCACAGTGCAAATAGCACTCGCGTCTGTTCCCAGCAAGTAGAGTGTATTGGACTGAAGAGAAGCTACTCTTCATGTCAGCTTCCTAAGTAGAGTTGAACCAGATATGACCCGTGTGTAGGAAGCAGTCCTTTTCTTCTGAGCAAGCTCACTGTTCAGGCCATTTAGGAAACAGTGTACAGTATAACAGTGCTCTCTTCTCAAAGCAGAGTGGGTTTCTTGTAAGGCAAGCTAGTCTTTGTTTCCCATTCTTAAACAGAGTTTAATCACGTGTAGTTTGTGGTCTTACGAGCAAGAGTTGTTTTCTGGTAAAAAAATCACTTTTGTGCTCCCATTGCCATACACAGTGCTAAAGGGCTGGCATCTCTTCCCAGCAAGTACAGTGTACTGGATCGAAGAGAAACTACTGTTCTTGTCAGTTTCCAAATGGGAGTTGAACATGTATATAGCCCATGTGTGTAGGAAGCACAGTTCTTTTGTTCTGAGCAAGCTCACTGTTCTGGTCCTTTAGGAAACACAGTAGAGTAGAAGTGTGCCTTTACTGAAAAGCAGAGTGTGTTCTTCTAAGGCGAGCTAATGTTTGTTTCCCATTCATAAACAGAGTTGAATCACATACAGTTTCTTGTCCTACGATCAAGAGTTGTGTTCTGGTAAGGAAAGTCACTATTACGCTCCCATTGCCATATACAGTGAAAATAACACTCACGTATGTTTCCAGCAATTGGATTGTATTGGACTGAAGAAAAGCTACTGTTCTTCTCAGTTTCTTAAGCAGAGTTGAACTAGATATGGACCGTGTGTGTAGGAATCATAGTTCTTTTATTCTGTGCAAGATCACTCTTCTAGCCCTATAGAAAACACAGTAGAGTAGAAGAGTGCTCTTTTCTCAAAAGCAGAGTGTGTTTCTTGTAAGGCGAGCTAGTGTTTGTTTTCCATTCATAAACGAAGTTGAATCACATGCAGTTTCTAGTCCTACCAGCAAGAGTTGTTTTCTGGTAAGGAAAGTCACTATTGTGTTCCCATTGCCATACAGAGTACAAATAGCAATCTTGTCTGTTCCCAGCAAGTACAGTGTATTGGCCTGAAGAGAAGCTACTCTTCTTGTTAGTTTCATGAGCAAAGGTGAACTAGATATTACCCGTGTTTGTAAGAAGCACAGTTTTTTGTTCTCAGCGAGCTCACTTTTCTGGCCCTATGGGAAACACAGTAGAGTAGAAGAGTTCTCTTTTCTCAAAAGCAGAGTGTGTTTCTTGTAAGGCGAGCTAGTGTTTGTTTCCTACTGATAAACCAACTTGAGTCACATGCAGTTTCTGGTACTATGATCAAGAGTTGTGTTTTCGTAAGGAAAGTCACTTTTGTGCTTCCATTGCCATACACAGTGCAAATAGCAATCATGCTTGTTCTCAGCAAGTACAGTGTATTGG
Organism: Peromyscus eremicus; assembly: GCF_949786415.1. NCBI lineage: Eukaryota > Metazoa > Chordata > Mammalia > Rodentia > Cricetidae > Peromyscus > Peromyscus eremicus. Next base: position 4,110,085 of record NW_026734292.1, read on the forward strand.
CCGGAAGAGCAGCTACTGTTCTTGTTAGTTTCCTAAGCGGAATTGAACTAGATATTACCCGTGTTTGTAGGAAGCACAGTTCTTTTGTTCTCAGCAAGCTCCCTTTTCTGGCCCTATAGGAAACACAGTAGAGTAGAAGAGTGCTCTTTTCTCAAAAGCAGAGTGTGTTTCTTGTAAGGCAACCTAGAGTATGTTTCCCTTTCATGAAAGGAGTTGAATCACATGCAGTTTCTGCTCCCACGAGCAAGAGTTGTTTTCTGATAAAGAAAGTCACTATTGCACTCCCATTGCCATATACAGTGCAAAGAGGACTTGCATCTGTTCACAGCAAGTACAGTTTATTGGACTGAGGAGAAGCTCCTGTTCTTCTCATTTTCCTAAGCAGAGTTGACAGAGATATGTCCCGTGTGTGTAGGAAGCACAGTTCTTTTGTTCTGAGCCAGCTCACTGTTCTGGCCCTATAAGAAACAAATTAGAGTAGAAGAGTGCTCTTTTCTCAAAAGCTGAGTGTGTTTCTTGTAAGGAGAGCAAGTGTTTGTTTCCCATTCATGAACAGAGTTGAATCACATGAAGTTTTTGTTCCTACGTGCAAGAGTTGTTTTCTGGTAAGGAAAGTCACTATTCTGCTCCCATTTTCATATAGTGCAAAGGGCACTCGCATCTGTTACCAGCAAGTACATTTTAGTAAACTGAAGAGAAGCAACTGTTTTTGTCAGTTTCCTAAACAGAGTTGAACTAGATATGGCCCGTGTGTAGGAAGCATAGTTCTTTTGTTCTGAGCAGGTTCACTGTTCCGGCCCTATAGGAAACACAGTACAATAGAAGAGTGCACTTTTCTTAAAAGCAGAGTGTGTTTCTTGTAAGGCGAGCTAGTGTTTGTTTCCCATTCATAAACGGAGTTGAATCACTTGCAGTTTCTTGTCTTATGAGCAAGAGTAGTTTTCTGGAAAGGAAATTCACTATTGTGCTCCCATTGCCATACACAGTGCAAATTGCACTCGAGTCTCTTCCTAGCAAGTACAGTGTATTGGAGTGAAGAGAAGATCCTGTTCTTGTCATTTTCCTAAGCCGAGTTGACCTAGATAATACCAGTATGTAGAGGAAGCACAGTTTGTTTGTTCTGAGCAAGCTTACTCTTCTGGCCCTGTAAGAATCAAAGCAGAGTAGAAGAGTGCTCTTTCTTCAAAAGCAGAGTGTGTTTCTTGTAAGGCCAGCTAGGGTTTGTTTCCCATTCATAAATGGAGTTGAATCTCATGCAATTTCTGGTCCTACAAGCAAGTTTTTTTTTTCTGGTAAGGAAAGTCACTATTGTGTTCCCATTGCCATGCAAAGTGCAGTTAGCACTCGCGTCTGTTCCCAGCAAGTGCAGTGTATTGGACTGAAGAGAAGCTACTTTTTTGTCAATTTCCTAAGCAGAGTTTAACTAGATATGGGCTATGAGAGTAGGAAGCACAGTTCATTTGTTCTGAGCAAGCTCAATGTTCTGGCCCTATAGGAAACACATTAGAGTAGAAAAGTGCCCTTTTCTCAAAAGCAGAGTGTGTTTCTTGTATGGCGAGCTAGTGTTTGTTTCCCTTTCATAAACGGAATTGAATCACATGCAGTTTCTAGTCCTATGAGAAAGATTTGTTTTCTCGTAAGGAAAGTCACTACTGTGCTCTCATTGACATACACAGTGCAAATAGCACTCTAGTCTGTTCCCAGCAAGTACCGTTTATTGGAATGAAGAAAAGCTACTGTTCCTGTCAGTTTCTTAAGCAGAGTTGAACTAGATATGGGCCGTGTGTGTAAGAAGCACAGTTCTTTTGTTCTGAGCAAGCACACTGTTCTGACCCTATAGAGAAACACATTAGAGTAGAAGAGTGCTTTTTTCTCAAAGGAGAGTGTGTTTCTTATAAGGCGAGCTAGTGTTTGTTTTCCATTCATAAACGGAGTTGAATCATATGCAGTATCTGGTCCTACGAGCAAGAGTTTTTTTTCTGGTAAGAAAGTCACTTTTGCCTTCCCTTTAAGATACACAGTGCAAATAGCACTTGCATCTGTTCCCAGCAAGTACAGTGTATTGGACGGAAGAGAAGCTACATTTTTTGTCAGTTTCCTAAGCAGAGTTGAACTAGATATGGCCTGTGTGTTTAGGAAGCATAGTTCTTTTTTTCTGAGAAGCTCACTGTTCAGGCTCTATAAGAATCACCATAGAGTATAAGAGTGCTCTTTTATCAAAAGCAGATTGTGTTTCTTGTAAGGCAAGTTATTGTTTGTTTTCCATTCATAAACGGAGTTGAATCACATGCAGTTTCTTGTCCTGTGAGCAAGAGTTGTTTTCTGGAAAGGAAAGTCACTACTGTGCTCCCAATTCCATACACAGTGCAAAGAGCACTCGAGTCTCTTTCCAGCAAGTACAGTGTATTTTACTGAAGAGAAGTTCCTGTTCTTGTAAGTTTCCTAAGCAGAGTTGATTTATATATGTCTCATGTGTGTAGGGAGCACAGTTCTTTTGTTCTGAGCAAGCTCACTGTTCTGGACCTACGGGAATACCAGTAAAGTAGAAGAGTGCTCTGTTCTCAAAGCAGAGTGTATTTCTTGTAAGTCGAGGTAGTGTTTGTTTCCCATTCATAAACGGAGTTGAATCACATGTAGTTTCTGGTTCTAAGATCAAGAGTTGTTTTCTGGTAAGAAAATTCACTATTGAACTCCCATTGCCATACACAGTGCGAATAGCACTCGCCTCTCTTCCCAGCAAGTACAGTTTATTAAACTGAAGAGAAGTGACTGTTCTTGTCAGTTTCCTATGCAGAGTTGAACTACATATGGCCCGTGTGTAGGAAGCATAGTTCTTTTTTTATGAGCAGGCTCACTGTTCCGGCCCTATAGGAAACACAGTAGAATAGAAGAGTTCACTTTTATCAAAAGCAGAGTGTGTTTCTTGTAAGACGAGCTAGTGTTTATTTCCCATTCATAAATGGTGTTGAATCACATGTAGTTTCTTTACCTGTGAGAAGGAGTTGTTTTCTGGAAAGGAAAGTCACTACTGCGCTCCCATTGCCATACACAGTGCAAATAGCACTCAAGTCTCTTCCCAGCATGTTCAGTGTATTGGACTGAAGAGAAGCTCCCGTTCTTGTCAGTTTCCTAAACAAGATGATCTAGAAATGTCCTGGTTGTGTAGGAAGCACAGTTCGTTTGTTCTGAGCAAGCTCACTGTTCTGGACCTATAGGAAACACAGTAGAGTAGAAGAGTGCTCTTTACTCAAATCAGAGTGTGTTTCTTGTAAGGCGAACTAATGTTTGTTTCCAATTCATAAACGGAGTTGAATCACATGTAGTTTCTGGTTCTAAGAGGAAGAATGGTTTTCTGGTAAGGAAAGTCACTATTGTGCTCCCATTGCCATACACAGTGCAAATAGCACTCGAGGCTCTTCCCAGCAGGTACAGTGTATTGGACTGAAGAAAAGCTACTGTTCTTGTCAGTTTCCTAAGAAGTGTTGAAAGAGATATGTCCCGTGTGTGTAGGAAGCACAGTTCTTTTGTTCTCAGAAAGCTCACTGTTCTGGCTGTATAGAAAACACTTTAGAGCAGAACAGTGCTCTTTTTTCAAAAGCTGAGTGTATTTCTTGTAAGGCAAGCAAGTATTTGTTTCCCATTCATAAACGGAGTTGAATCACATGCAGTTTTTGGTCCTACGAGCAAGAGTTTTTTTCTGGTAAGGAAAGTCACTATTGCACTCCCATTTCCATACAGTGCAAAGAGCACTCACGTCTGTTCCGAGCAAGTACAGGTTATTGGACTAAAGAGAAGCTCCTGTTCTTGTCAGTTTTCTAAGCCGAGTTGATCTAGATATGTCCCATGTGTGTAGGAAGTACAGTTCATTTGTTCAGAGCAAGCTCACTGTTTTGGACCTACAGGAAACCCAGTAGAGTACAAGAGTGCTCTTTTCTCAAAGCAGAGTGTGTTTCTTCTAAGGTGATCTAGTGTTTGTTTCCAATTCATAAACGGAGTTGAATCACATGTAGTTTCTGGTTCTATGAAAAGAGTTGTTTTCTGGAAAGAAAGTCACTGTTGCTCTTCCATTGCCATACACAGTGCGAATAGCACTCGCGTCTGTTCCAAGCAAGTACAGTGTACTGGACTGAAAAGAAGCTACTGTTCTTTTCATCGTCTTAAGCAGATGAACGAGATATGGCCCGTATATTTAGGAAGCACAGTTCATTTGTTTTGAGCAAGCTCATTGTTCTGGCAATTTAGGAAAAGTCGTAGAGTGGAAGAGTGCTCTTTTCTCAAAAGCAGAGTGTGTTTCTTGAAAGACGAGCTAGTGTTTGTTTCCCATTCATAAATGGAATTGAATCTCATGGAGTTTCTGGTCCTACAAGCTAGAGTTGTTTTCTGGTAAGGTAAGTCACTATTGCGCTCCTATTTTTATGCAAAGACCAAATAGCACTCGCGTCTTTTCCCGCAAGGACAGTGTGTTTCCTAAACAGAGTTGAACAAAATATGGCCCGTGTGAGTAGGAAAGACAGTTCATCTGTTCTGAGCAAGCTAACTGTTCTGGCCCTATAAGACACAGTAGAGTAGAAGAGTGCCCTTTTCTCAAAAGCAGAGTGTGTTTCTTGTAAGGCAAGCTAGTGTTTGTTTCTCTTTCATAAACAGAGTTGAATCACATGCAGTTTCTGCTCCTACAAGCAAGAGTTGTTTTCTAGTAAGGAAAGTCACTATTGTGCTCCCATTGCGTACATAGTTCAAATAGCACTCGCTTCTGTTCCCAGCAAGTACAGTGTATTGGACTGAAGAGAAGCTATTGTTTTTGTGAATTTCGTAACAGAGTTGAACTAGATAACGCCGTGTGTGTAGGAAGCACAGTTCTTTTGTCCTGAGCAAGCTCATTGTTCTGGCCCTATAGGAAATAGAGTAGAGTAGAAGAGTGCTTTTGTCTCAAAAGAAGAGTGTGTTTCTTGTAACGCGAGCTAGTGTTTGTTTTCCATTTATAAACAGAGTTGAATCACATGCAATTTGTGCTCCTATGAGCAAGAGTTGTTTTCTGGTAATGAAAGTCACTATTGTGCTTCCATTGCCATAGAGAGTGCAAATAGCACTCGCGTCTGTTCCTAACAAGTACAGTGTATTGGACTGAAGAGAAGCTACTGTTCTTGTCAGTTTCCTCAGCATAGTTGAACCAGATAAGGCTTGTGTGTGTGGGAAGCACAGTTCTTTTGTTCTGAGCAAGCTCACTGTTCTGGACCTACAGGAATCACAGTATAGTAGAAGAGTGCTGTTTTCTCAAAAGCAGATTGTGTTTCTTGTAAGGCAAGCTAGGGTTTGTTTCCCATTCATAAATGGAGTTGAATCTCATGCAGTTTCTGGGCCTACAAGCAAGATTTTTTTTCTGGTAAGGAAAGTCACTATTGCACTCCCATTGGCATGCAAAGTGCAATTAGCACTCGCGACTGTTCCCAGCAATTGCAGTGTATTGGAATGAAGAGAAGCTACTTTTTTTGTCAGTTTCCTAAGCAGAGTTTAACTAAATATGGGCTATGAGAGTAGGAAGCACAGTTCATTTGTTCTGAGCAAGCTCAATGTTCTGGCCCTATAGGAAACACAGTAGAGTAGAAAAGTGCCATTTTCTCAAAAGCAGAGTGGGTTTCTTTTAAAGCGTGCTAGTGTTTGTTTACCTTTCATAAACGGAATTGAATCACATGCAGTTTCTAGTCCTATGAGCAAGAGTTGTTTTCTCGTAAGGACAGTCACTACTGCGCTCCCATTGACATACACATTGCAAATAGCACTAGAGTCTGTTCAGCAAGTACAGTGCATTGGAATGAAGAGAAGCTACTGTTCCTGTCAGTTTTTTAAGCAGAATTGAACTAGATATGGCCTGTGTGTTTAAGAAGCACAGTTCTTTTGTTCTGAGCAAGCTCACTGTTCTGGCCTTTTAAAAAAAACAGTAGAGTGGAAAAGTGCTGTTTTATAAAAGCAGACTGTGTTTCTTGTAAAGCGAGCTAGGTTTTGTTTCCCATTCTTAAATGGAGTTCAATCACAAGCATTTTCAGGTCCTACGAGCAAGAGCTGTTTTCTGGTAAGGAAAGTCACTATTGTGCTCCCTTTGCCATACACAGTGCAAATAGCACTCCCATCTGTTCCCAGGAAGTACAGTGTATTTGACTGAAGAGAAGCTACTGTTCTTGTCAGTTTCCAAAACGAGTTGAACTAGATATGTCCCATGTGTGTAGGAAGCACAGTTCTTTTGTTCTGAGAAAGCTCACTGTTCTGGCAATTTAGGAAACACAGTAGAGTAGAAGAGTGCTCTTTTCTCAAAAGTAGAGTGTGTTTCTTCTGAGGTGAGCTAGTGTTTGTTTCCCATTCATGAATGGAGTTGAGTCACATGCAGTTTCCGTTCCTACCAGCAAGAGTTGTTTTCTGGTAAGGAAAGACACTACTGCACTCCATTTGCCATACAAAGTGCGAAGATCACTACAGTCTGTTCCCAGCAAGTACAGTGTATTGGACTGAAAAGAAGCAACTGTTCTTGTCCGTTTTCTAAGCAGAGCTGAACTAGATATGGCCCGTGTGTGTAGGAAGCACAGTTCTTTTATTCTGTGAAATCTCACTGTTCTGGCCCCACAGGAAACAGAGTAATGTAGAAGAGTGCTCTTTTTCAAAAGCAGAGTGTGTTTCTTTTAAGGCGAGCTAGTGTTTGTTTCCCATTCATATACACAGTTGAATCACATGCAGTATTATCTCCTACAAGCAAGAGTTCTTTTTCTGGTAAGGTAAGTCATTATTGTGCTCCCATTGCCATACACAGTGCAGATAGCACATGCGTCTTTTCCTAGCAAGTAGAGTGTATTGGACTGAAGAGAAGCTACTGTTTTTGTCAGTTTCCTATGCAGAATTGAACTAGATATAGCCCTTGTGTGTATAAGCACAGTTCTTTTGTTTTGAGCAAGCTCACTGTTCTGGACCTTCATGAAACACAGTAGAGTACTAAAGTGCTCTTTTCTCAAAAGCAGAGTGTGTTTCCTGTAAGGCGAGCTAGTGTTTGTTTCCCATTCCTAAACTGAGTTGAATCATTTGCAGATTTTTGTCCTTTGAGCAAGAGTAGTTTTCTGGTAAGAAAGTCACTATTGCGCTCCCATTGCCATACACAGTACAAATAGCACTCGAGTCTGTTCCCTGCAAGTACAGTGTATTGGACTGAAGAGAAGCTACTGTTCTTGTCAGTTTACTAAACAGAGTTGAAGTAGATATGTCCCATGTGTTTAGGAAGCACAGTTCTTGTGTTCTGAGCAAGCTCACTGTTCTGGCTCATTAGGAAACACAGTAGAGTAGAAGAGTGCTCTTTTCTCAAAAGCAGAGTGTGTTTCTTGTAAGGCGAGCTAGTGTTTGTTTCCCCTTCATGAACGGAGTTGAATCATTTGCAGTTTTTCGTTCTACCTGCAAGAGTTGTTTTCTGGTAGCGAAAGTCACTATTGCGCTCCCATTGCCATACACAGTGCAAATAGCACTCGCATCTGTTCCCAGGAAATACAGTGTATTGGACTGAAGAGTAACTACATTTCATGTCAGTTTTGTAAGAAATATTGAACTTGATATGGCCGTATGTGTAGGAAGCACAGGTCTTTTGTTCTGGGCAAGCTCACTATTCTGGCCTTATGGAAACACAGTAGAGTAGAAGAGTGCTCTTTACTCAAAAGCAGAGTGTTTTTTTGTAATGTGAGCTAGCGTTTGTTTGCCATTCACAGACGGATTTGAATCACATGATGTTTCTGGACCTGAGATCAAGAGCTGTATTCCGGTAAGGAATGTCACTAAGGCGCTCCAATTGCCATATGAAGTGCAAATAGCACTCACGTCTATTCCCAGCAAGTACAGTGTATTGGATTGAAGAGAGGCTACTGTTCTTGTCAGATTCCTAAGCAGAGTTGAATTAGATATGGCCCATGTGTGTTGGAAGCACAATTCTTTTGTTCTGAGCAAGTTCACTCTTTTGGCTCTATGGAAACACAGTAGAGTAGAAGAGTGCTCTTTTCTCAAAAGCAGAGTGTGTTTCTTGTAAGGCGAGCTAGTGGTTGTTTCCCATTCATAAACGGAGTTGAATCACATGCAGTTTCTGGTCCTAAGAGCAAGAGGTTTTTTCTGGTAAGGAAAGTCACTATTGTGTTCCCATTGCCATACACAGTGCAAATAGCACTCTCGTCTGTTACCAGCAAGTACAGTGCATTGTTTTGAAGAGAAGCTCCTGTTCTTGTCAGGTTCCGAAGCACAGTTGAACTAGATATGGCCTGTGTGTGTAGGAAGCACAGTTAATTTGTTCTGTGGAAGCTCACTGTTCTGGCCCTAAGAAAACACAGTATAGTAGATAAGTGTTTTTACTCAAAAGCAGAGTGTGTTATGGTAAGGTGAGGTAGTGTTTGTTTCCCATTCATAAATGCAGATGAATCCCAGCAGTTTCTGGTACTATGAGCAAGAGTTGTTTTCTGATTAGGAACATCACTATTGTGCTACCATTGCCATACACAGTGCAAATAGCACTAGCGTCTCTTCCTAGCAAGCACAGTGTTTTGCAGTGAACAGAAGCTAATGTTCTTGTCAGTTTCCTAAGCGGAGTTCAACTAAATATGGCCCATGTGTGTAGGAAGCACAGTTCTCTTGTTCTGAGCAAGCTCACTATTCTGGCCTTATGGAAACACAGTAGAGTAGAAGAGTGCTCTTTTCTTAAAGGCAGAGTGTGTTTCTTGTAAGGCAAGCTAGTGGTTGTTTCCCATTCTGAAATGGAGTTGAATCACATGAAGTTTCTGGTCCTATGATCAAGAGCTGTTTTCTGGTAAGGAAAGTCACTACTGCGCTCCAATTGCCATACATAGTACAAATAGCACTCGCCTCTGTTCCCAGCAATTACAGTGTATTGGACTGAAGAGAAGCTACTGTTATTGTCAGATTCCTATGGAGAGTTGAACTAGATATGACCCGTGTGTGTAGGAAGCACAGTTCTTTTGTTCTGTGCAAGCTCACTGTTCTGGCCCTATAAGAAAAACAGTTGAGTAGAAGAGTGATGTTTTCTCAAAAGCAGAGTGTGTTCCTTGTAAGGTGAGCTAGTGTTTGTTTCCCATTCATAAAAGGAGTTGAATTCCATGCCATTAATGGTCCTACAAAAAAGAGTTGTTTTATGGAAAGCAAAGTCACTATTGTGCTCCCATTGCCATACACAGTGCAAATAGCACCTCTCATCTGATCCGAGCAAATACAGTGTATTGTTCTGAAGAGAAGCTACTGTTTTGTCAGTTTCTGAAGCAGAGTTGAACTAGATACTGCCCGTGTGTATAGGAAGCACATTTCTTTTGTTCTGAGTAAGCTCACAGTTCTGACCCTATAGGAAACAGAGTAGAGTAGAATAGTGCTCTTTACTGAAAAGCAGAGTGTGTTTCTTGTAAGATGAACTAGCGTTTTTTTCCCATTAATAAACGGAGTTGAATCACATGCAGTTTCTGGTCTTATGTGCAAGAGTTGTTTTCTGGTAAGGAAAGTCACTATTGTGCTCCCATTGTGATACACACTGCAAAGAGCACTCTCGTCTGTTCCCAGCAAGTACAGTGTATTTTACTGAAGAGAAGCTATTGTTCTTGTTAGTTTTCAACTTAGAGTTGAACTAGATATGGCCAGTGCATGTAGAAATTACAGTTCTTTTGTTCTGTGTAATCTCACTGTTCTGGCCCTATAGTAAAAACAGTAGAGTACATGAGTGCTCTTTTCTCAAAAGCAGAGTGTGTTTCTTGTAAGGTGAGCTAGTGTTTGTTTCCCATTCATAAACGGAGTTGAGTCACATGCAGTTTCTGGTTCTACAAGAAAGAGTTGCTTTCTGGTAATGAAAGTCACTATTGCGATCCCATTGCCATGCACAGTGCAAATTCCACTCTCCTCTGTTCCCGGGATGTACACTGTATTGGACTGAAGAGAAGCTACTGTTCTTTTCAGTTTCCTAAGCAGAGTTGAACTAGATATGGCCCGTGTGTCGGAAGCACAGTTCCTTTGTTCTGAGCAAGCTCACTGTTCTTGGACTTTGAATACACAGTAGAGTAGAAGAGTGCTCTTTTCTCAAAAGCAGAGTGTGTTTCTTGTAAGGCGAGCTACTGTTTGTTTCCCATTCATAAACAGAGTTGAATCACATGCAGTTTCTGGTCCTATGAGCAGAAGTAGTTTTCTGTTAAAAAAAAAGTCACTATTGTGCTCCCATTGCCATACACAGTGCAAATAGCACTCGGGTCTCTTCCCAGCAAGTACAGTGTATTGGACTGAAGAGAAGCTACTTTTCTTGCTTGTTTCCTAAGCAGAGTTGAACTAGAAATACCCAGTACATGTAGGAATCAAAGTTCTTTTGTTCTGTGCAAGCTCACTGTTCTAGCCATATAGTAAAAACAGTAGAATACATGAGTGCTTTTTTCTCAAAGGCAGAGTGTGTTATTGTAAGGCGAGCTAGTGTTTGTTTCCCATTCATAAACAGAGATAAATCCAATGCCGTTTCTGGTCTTATGAGCAAGAGTTGTCTTCTGGTAAGGAACATCATTATTGCGCTTCCTTTGCCATACCCAGTGCAAATAGCACTCGCATCTGTTCCTAGCAAGCACAGTATATTGGACTGAAGAGAAGCTACTGTTGTTGTCAGTTTCCTAAGCGGAGTTGAACTAAACATGCCCCATGTGTGTAGGAAGCACAGTTCTTTTGTTCTGAGCAAGCTCACTATTCAGGCCTTATGGAAACACAGTAGAGTAGAAGAGTGCTCTTTTCTCAAAAGCAGAATGTTTTTCTTTTAAGGCGAGCTACAGTTTGCTTCTCCATCATAATCAGGTTTGAATTCCGTGCACTTTCTGGTCCACGAGCAACAGTTGTTTTCTGGTAAGAAATTCACTATTGCACTCCCATTGCCATACACCGTACAAGTAGCACACGCATCTGTTCCCAGCAAGTACAGTGTATTGGACTGAAGAGAAGCTACTCTTCTTGTCAGTTTCCTAAGCAGAGTTGACTAGATATGGCAAATGTGTGTAGGAAGCACAGTTCTTTTTTTCTGAGCAAGCTCATTATTCAGGCCTTATGGAAACACAGTAGAGTAGAAGAGTGCTCTTTTCTCAAAAGCAGAATGTTTTTCTTGTAAGGCAAGCTACAGTTTGCTTCTCCATCATAATCAGGTTTCAATTCCGTGCACTTTCTGGTCCTACGAGCAACAGTTGTTTTCTGGTAAGAAATTCACTATTGCACTCCCATTGCCATACACCGTACAAGTAGCACACGCATCTGTTCCCAGCAAGTACAGTGTATTGGACTGAAGAGAAGCTACTCTTCTTGTCAGTTTCCTAAGCAGAGTTGACTAGATATGGCAAATGTGTGTAGGAAGCACAGTTCTTTTTTTCTGAGCAAGCTCATTATTCAGGCCTTATGGAAACACAGTAGAGTAGAAGAGTGCTCTTTTCTCAAAAGCAGAATGTTTTTCTTGTAAGGCAAGCTACAGTTTGCTTCTCCATCATAATCAGGTTTCAATTCCGTGCACTTTCTGGTCCTACGAGCAACAGTTGTTTTCTGGTAAGAAATTCACTATTGCACTCCCATTGCCATACACCGTACAAGTAGCACACGCATCTGTTCCCAGCAAGTACAGTGTATTGGACTGAAGAGAAGCTACTCTTCTTGTCAGTTTCCTAAGCAGAGTTGACTAGATATGGCAAATGTGTGTAGAAAGCACAGATCTTTTGTTCTGTGCAAGCTCACTCTTCTGGCCTTATGGGAAACACAGTAAAGTAGAGAGAGCTCTTTTCTCAAAAGCAGAGTGTGTTTGTTGTAAGGCGAGCTAGTATTTCTTTCCCATTCATAAACGGATTTGAATCCCATGCCCATTCTGGTCCTACAAGCAAGAGTTGTTTTCTGGTAAGGAAAGTCACTATTTCGTTCTCATTGTCATACACAGTGCAAATAGCACCCGCGTTTTTTCCTAGCATGTACAGTGTATTGCAGTGAAGAGAAGCTACTGTTCTTGTCAGTTTCCTAAGCAGAGTTGAACTAGATATGGCTCGTGTGTGTAGGAAGCACACTTCTTTTGTTCTGAGCAAGCTCACTGTTCTGGCCCTATAGGTAAAACAGTAGAGAAGAAAAGTGCTTTTTTCTAAAAAAGAGTCTGTTTCTTGTAAGGCGAGGTAGTGTTTGTTTCCCATTCATCCATGGAGTGGAATTACATACATTTTCTGTTCCTATGCGCAAGAGGTTTTATTTTATTTTTTTTTTTTTTTGGTAAGGAAAGTCACCTTTGCGCTCCCATTGCCATACACAGTGCAAATAGCACTAGCGTCTGTTGCTAGCAATTACAGTGTATTGGACTATAGAGAATTTACTGTTCTTGTCAGTTTCCAAAGAAAAGTTGAACTAGATAGGCCAGTGTATATAGGAAGCACAGTTCTTTTGTTCTGAGCAAGGTCACTGTTCTGTCCCTATAGGAAACACAGTAGGTTAGAAGAGTCCTCTTTTATCAAATGCAGCATGTATTTCTTGTAAGGCAAGCTAATTTTGTTTCCCATTCATAAACAGAGTTGAATCCCATGCAGTATCTGATCCTATGAGAAAGAGTTGTTTTCTTGTAATGAAAGTCATTACTGTGCTTCCATTGCCATACACAATGAAAATAGCACTCACGTCAGTTCCCAGCAAGTGCAGTGTATTGAACCGATGAGAAACTACTGTTCTTGTCAGTTTCCTAAGCAGACGTGAACTAGATATTGCCTCTGTGTGTAGGAAGCACAGTTCTTTTGTTCTAAGCAAGCTCACTGTTTTGACCCAAAGGAATCGCTGTAGAGTAGAAGAGTGCTCTTTTCTCAAAAGCAGATTGTGTTTCTTTTAAGGCGAGCTAGTATTTGTTTCCCATTCATAAAAAGAGTTGAACCGCATGCAGTTTCTGATCCTACAAGTAAGAGTTGTTTTCTGCTAAGGTAAGTCACTATTCGCTTCCATTGCCATACAAAATGAAAGTAACACTCGCGACTGTACCCAGCAAGTACAGTGTATTGGACTGAAGACAAGCTACTGTTCTTGTCAATTTTCTTATCAGAGTTGAACTAGATATGGCCCGTGTGTGCATGAAGCACAGTTCTTTTGTTCTGAGAAAGCTCACTGTCTGGCTCAATAGAAAACACAGTAGAGCAGAGAGTGCTCTTTTCGCAAAAGCAGAGTCTGTTTCTTGTAAGGTGAGCTAATGTTTGCTTCCCATTCTTAAACAGAGTTGAATCCCATGCAGTTTGCAGTCTTAAGAGCAACAGTTGTATACTGGTAAGAAAGTCACTATTTCGCTCCCATTGTCATATACAGTACAAGTAGCACTGTTTTCTGTTCCCAGCAAGTACAGTGTATTGGACTTAAGAGAAGCTACTGTTCTTGTCCTTTTCATAAGCACATTTGAACTAGATATGGCCCGTGTGTATAGGAAGCAGAGTTCTTTTGTTCTGGGCAAACTCACTGTTCTGGCCCTGTAGGAAACAGAGTAGAGTAGCAGAGTGCTCTTTTCTCAAAAGTAGAGTGTGTTTCTTGTAAGGCGAGATAGTGTTTGTTTCCCATTCATTAACGGAGTTGAATAACATGCAGTTTCTGGTCCTATGAGCAAGAGTTGTTTTCTGGTAAGGAGAGTCACTATTGATTTCCCTTTTCCATACACAGTAGACTGAAGAGAAGCTACTTTTATGGTCAGTTTTCTAAGCAGATTTGAAATAGAGATAGCCAGTGCCTGTAGGATTCACAGTTCTTTTGTTCTGAGCAAGGTCACTGTTCTAGCCATAGAGTAAAAACAGTAGAGTACATGAGTGCTCTTTTCTCAAAAGCAGAGTGTATTTCTTGTATGGCAAGCTAGTGTTTGTTTCCCATTAATGAATGGAGTTGAATCACATGCAGCTAGTGGTCCTATGAGAAAGAGTTGTTTTCTGGTAAAGAAAGTCACTATTGCGCTACCATTGCCATACACAGTGCAAATAACACCTCTCTTCTGTTCCCAGGTGTACAGTGTATTGTTTTGAAGAGAAGCTCCTGTTCTTGTCAGTTTCCTAAGCAGAGTTGAACTAGATATGGCCCGTGTGTGTAGGAAGCACAGTTCTTTTGATCTGAGCAAGCTCACTATTGTACCCTAATGGAAACACATTAGAGTAGAAGAGTACTCTTTTCTCAAAGGCAGAGTGAGTTTCTTGTAAGGCAAGCTAGTGTGTGTTTCCCATTCATAAACGGAGTTGAATCACATGCAGTTTCTGGTCCTATGATCAAGATCTCTGTTCTGGTAAGAAAATTCACTATTGCGCTCCAATTGCCATACACTGTACAAATAGCACCCGCGTCTGTTCCAAGCAATTACAGTGTATTGGACTGAAGAGAAGCTAATGTTATTGTCAGATTCCTATGGAGAGTTGAACAAGATATGGCCTTTGTGTAGGAAGCACAGTTCTTTTGTTCTGTAGAAGCTCACTATTCTGGCCCTATGGGAAACACAGTTGAGTAGAAAAGTGCTCTTTTCTCAAAAGCAGAGTGTGTTTCTTGTAAGACGAGCTAGTGTTTGTTTCCCATTCATATAAGGAGTTGAATTCCATGCAGTTAATGGTCCTACGAAAAAGAGTTGTTTTATAGAAAAAAAAGTCACTATTGTGCTCCCATTGCCATACACAGTGCAAATAGCACCTCTCCTCGGATCACAGCAAGTACAGTGTATTGTTCTGAAGAGACGCTATTGTTCTTGTCAGTTTCTGAAGTAGAGATGAGTTATATATGGCCCATGTGTAGGAAGCTCAGTTCTTTTGTTCTGAGCAAGCACACTGTTCTGGCCCTAAGAAAACACAGTAGAGTAGAAGATTGCTCTTTTCTCAAAAGCAGAGTGTGTTTCTTATAAGGCAAGGTAGTGTTTGTTTGTCATTCATAAACGTAGATGAATCCCATGCAGTTTCTGGTCCTATGAGCAAGAGTTTTTTTCTGGTAAGGAAAGTCACTATTGTGATCCCATTGCCATACACAGTGCAAACAGGACGCACGTCTGTTCCCAGCAAGTACATTGTATTCGACTAAAGAGAAGCTACTGTATTTGTTAGTTTCCTTAGCAGAGTTGAACTAGATATGGCCCATGTGTATAGAAAACACAGTTCTTTTGTTCTGAGCAAGCTCACTGTTCTGGCCCTATGGAAACAGAGTAGAGTAGAAGAGTGCTCTTTTCTCAAAAGCAGTGTGTGTTTCTTGTAAGGTGAGCTAGTTTTTGTTTCCCATTCATGAATGGAGTTGAATCACATGCAGTTTCTAGTCCTACGAGCAAGAGTTCTTTTCTGGTAAGGAAATTCACTATTGTGCTCCCATTGCCATACACAGTGCAAATAGCACTCTCGTCTGTTCCCAGCAAGTACACTGTATTGGAATGAAGAGAATCCACTGTTCTTGTCAGTTTTCTAAGCAGAGTTGAACTAAATATGGCCCGTGTGTAGGAAGCACAGTTATTTTGTTCTTAGCAAGCTCACTGTTCTGGCCCAATGGAAACACAGTAGAGTAGCAGAGTGCTCTTTTCTCTAAAGCAGAGTGTATTTTCTGTAATGCGAGTTAGTGTTTGTTTCCCATTCATAAACATAGTTGAATTACATGAAGTTTCTGGTCCTATGAGCAAGAGTTGTTTTCTGGTAAAAAAAAAAGTCACTATTGTGCTTCCATTGCCATACACATTAGAAATAGATCTTGCGTCTCTTCACAGCAAGTACAGTGTATTGGACTGAAGAGAAGCTACTGTTATTGTCAGATTCCTATGGAGAGTTGAACTAGAATTGGCCCGTGTGTGTAGGAAGCACAGTTCTTTTGTTCTGTGCAAGCTCACTGTTCTGGCCCTGTAGGAAACACAGTTGAGTAGAAGAGTGCTCTTTTCTCAAAACTAGAGTGTGTTTCTCTTAAGGCGAGGTAGTGTTTGTTTCCCATTCATAAAAGGAGTTGGATTCCATGCAGTTAATGGTCCTACGAGAAAGAGTTGTTTTATGGAAAGGAAAGTCAGTATTGTGCTCCCATTGCCATACACAGTGCAAATAGCCCTAGCGTCTTTTCCCAGCAATTACAGTGTATTGGCCTATAGAGAAGCTACTCTTCTTGTCAGTTTCCAAGAAAAATTTGAACTAGATTGGCCATTGTATATAAGAAGTACAGTTCTTTTGTTCTGAGCAAGGTCACTGTTCTGGCCCTATATTAAACACACTAGAGTAGACGAGTGCTCTTTTCTCAAATGCAGAGTGTGTTTCCTGTAAGGTGAGCTAGTGTTTGCTTCACATTCATAAATGGACTTGAATCCCATGCAGTTTCTGGTCCAACGAGAAAGAGTTGTGTACTGGTATTGCAAGTCATTATTGCGCTCCCATTGCCATAAACAGTGAAAATAGAACTCGTGTCTGTTCCCAGCAGGTACAGTGTATATGATGAAGAGAAGCCACTGTTCTTGTCAGTTTCCTAAGCAGAGTTGAACTAGATATGGCCCGTGTGTGTAGGAAACACAGTTATTTTGTTCTGAGCAAGCTCACTCTTCTGGCCCTATAGGAAACAGAGTAGAGTAGTGAGTGCTATTTTCTCAAAAGCAGAGTGTGTTTCTTGTAACGTGAGCAAGTGTTTGTTTCAGATTCATAAACGGAGTGGAATCACATGCAGTTTCTGGTCCTATGAGCAAGAGTAGTTTTCTGGTAAAGAAAGTCACTGTTGCGCTCCAATTGCCATACACAGTGCAAATATCACTCGCGTCTGTTCCCAGCATGTACTGTGTATTGGACGGAAGAGAAGCTACTGCTCTTGTCAGTTTCCAAGCAGGGTTGAAATATATATGGCCCGAGTGTTTAGGAAGCACAGTTCTTTGGTTGTGAGCAAGCTCACTGTTCTGGCCCTAAAGGAAACACAGTAGAGTAGTAGAGTGCTCTATGCTCCAAAGAAGAGTGTGTTTCTTTTAAGGCGAGCTAGTGTTTGTTTCCCATTCATTAACGGAGTTGAATCACATGCAGTTTCTTGTCCTATGGGCAAGAGTTGTTTTCTGATAAGGAAAGTCACTATTTTCTAACAATGCCATACATAGTGAAAATAGCACTCGCATCTGTTCCCAGCAAGTACAGTGTATTGGACTGAAGAGAAGCTATTGTTCTTGTCAGTTTCCTAAGCAGAGTTGAACTACATATGGCACGTAGGTGTAGGAAGCACAATTCTTTTGTTCTGAGCAAGGTCACTGTTCTGGCCCTACAGGAAAAACAGTAGGGTAGAAGATTGCTCTTTTCTCGTTATCAGTGTGTGTTTCTTGTAAAGCCAGCTAGTGTTTGCTTCCCATTCTTAAATAGAGTTGAATCCCATGCAGTTTCCGGTCCTATGAGCAACAGTTGTTTTCTGGTAAGAAAGTCACTATTGCGCTTCCATTGCTATACACAGAACAAGTAGCACTCACGTCAGTTCCCAGCAAGTACAGTGTATTGGGCATAAGAGATGCTACTGTTCTTCTCAGTTTCCTAAGCAGAGTTGAACTAGATATGGCCTGTGTGTGTAGGAAGCACAGTTCTTTTGTTCTGAGAATAACCACTCTTCTGGTCCTATAGGAAACACAGTAGAGTAGAAGAGTGCTCTTCACTAAAAAGCAGAGTGTGTTTCTTGTAAGGCGAGCAAGTGTCTGTTTCCCATTCATAAACAGAGTGGAATCACATGCAGTTTATGGTCCTACGAGCAAGAGTTGTTTTCTGGTAAGGAAAGTCACTATTGTGCTCCCATTGCCATACACAGTGCAAAGAGCACTAGCGTCTGTTCCCAGCAAATACAGTGTATTGGCCTATAGAGAAGCTACTGTTCTTGTCAGTTTACAAGGAAGAGTTGAACTAGATATGGCCCGTGTGTCTAGGAAGCACAATTCTTTTGTTCTGAACAAGGTCACTGTTCAGGCCCTATAGGAAACACAGTAGGGTAGAAGATTGCTCTTTTCTCTTAATCAGAGTGTGTTTCTTGTAAGGAGAGCTAGTTTTTGTTTCCCAGTCCTAAATGGAGTTGAATCACATGCAGTTTCTGGTCCTATGAGCAAGAGTTGTTTTCTGGTAAGAGGAGTCACTATTGTGCTCCCATTGCCATACACAGTGCAAATAGCACTCGCGTCTGTTCCAAGCAAGTACAGTGTATTGGACTGACGAGAAGCTACAGTTCTTGTCAGTTCCTAAGCAGAGTTGAACTAGATATGGCCCGTGTGTGTAGAAAGCACAGTTCTTTTCTTCTGAGCATGCTCACTCTTCTGGCCATATAGGAAACAAGGTAGAGTAGAAGAGAGATCTTTTCTCAAAAGCAGAGTGTGTTTCTTGGAGGTGAGCTAGTGTTTGTTTTCAATTCATAAACGGAGTTGAATCACATGCAGTTTCTGGTCCTATGAACAAGAGTTGTTTTCTGGTAAGGAAAGTCACTATTGTGCTACCATTGTTATATACTGTGCAAATTGTCCTCGTGTCTGTTCTCAGCAAGTACAGTATATTGGACTGAAGAGAAGCTACTATTCTTGTCAGTTTTCTAAGCACAGTTGAACTAGATATGGCCTGTGTGTTTAGGAAGCACTGTTCTTTTGTTCTGAGCAAGCTCACTCTTCTGACCCTATAGGAAACACAGTAGAGCAGAAGAGTGCTCTTTCCTCAAAAGCAGAGTGTGTTTCTTGGAGGCGAGCTAGTGTTTGTTTTTGATTCATAAACGGAGTTCAATCACATGCAGTTTCTGGTCCTATGAGCAAGAGTTGTTTTCACGTTAAAAAAGTCACTATTGTGCTACTATTGTCATATACTGTGCAAATAGCACTTGCATCTCTTTCCAGCAAGTACAGTATATTGGACTGAAGAGAAGCTACTGTTCTTGTCATTTTCCTAAGATCAGTTGAACTAGATATGGCTTGTGTTTTTAGGAAGCACAGTTCTTTTTTTTCGAGCAAGCTTAGTGTTCAGGCCCTATAGGAAACTCATTAGCGTACAAGAGTGCTCTTTCCTCAAAAGAAGATTGTGTTTCTTGTAAGTCGAGCAAGTTTTTGTTTCCCATTCATAAATGGAGTTGAATCACATGCAGTTTCTGTTCCTATGAGCAAGAGTTGTTTTCTGGTAAGGAAAGTCACTATTGTGTTCCCGTTGTCTTACACAGTGCAAATTTCACTCGTGTCTGTTCCCATCAAGTAGTGTTTTGGACTGAAGAAAAGCTACTGTTCTTGTCAGTTTCCTAGGTAGAGTTGAACTAGATATGGCCTGTGTGAGTAGGAAGCACAGTGCTTTGGTCCTGAGCAAGCTCACTGTATTGGCCTGATAGGTACACAGTTGAGTAGAAGAGGGCTCTTTTCTCAAAACCAGAGTGTGTTACTCGGAAGGCGAGGTAGTGTTTGTTTCCCATTCATAAATGGAGTTTAGTCACATGCATTTTCTGGTCCTACGGGTAGCTTGAATTTTCCTGCCTGGCCCACAGTCAGGGCAAAGCTCTCTCACCTGCTAGTCCCACAGCTGCTCAGACCCGACCAAGTAAACACAGATACTTATATTGCTTACAAACTGTATGGCTATGACAGGATTTTTGCTAACTGTTCTTCCAGCTTAAATTAATCCGTTTCTATAAATCTATACCTTGCCACATGGTTCATGGCTTACCGGCATCTTCACTAGCTGTTTGTCATCATGGAGGCTGGCAGTGTCTCTCTGACTCAGCCTTCCACTTTCCAGCTTTATTCACCTCCTTGTCCCGCCTACACTTACTGGCTAGCCAATTGCCAATCAGTGTTTTACTTACTGACTAATCAGCAACAATTTTGCCATATAGATCATCCCACAGCACGTATGCACAAGAGTTATTTTCTGGTAAAGAAAGACACTATTGCACTACCATTGCCATACACAGTGCAAATAGCACTCGTGTCTGTTTCCAGCAAGTAGAGTGTATTGGACTGAAGAGAAGCTACAGTTCTTGTCAGTTCCTAAGCAGAGTTGAACCAAATATGGCCTGTGTTTGTAGGAAGCACAGTTCTTTTGTTCTGAGCAAGACCACTGTTCTGGCCCTATAGGAAACACGTTAGAGTAGAAGAGTGCTCTGTACTCAAATCAGTGTGTGTTTCCTGTTAGGCGAGCTAGTGTTGGTTTCCCATTCATAAACAGACTTGAATCAAATGCAGTTTCTGGTCCTACAAGAAAGAGTTGTTTTATGGTAAGGAAAGTCACTTTTGCACTCCCATTGACTTACACAGTACAAATAGCACTCCCGTCTGTTCCCAGCAAGTACAGTTTATTGGACTGAAGAGAAGCTACTGTTCTTGTCAGTTTCCTAAGCAGAGTTGAACTAGATATTGCCCGTGATAGTAGGAAGCACAATTCTTTTGTTCTCAGCAAGCTCACTGTTCTGGCCCTGTAGGAAACACAGTTGAGTAGAAGAATGTTCTTTTCTCAAAAACAGAGTGTATTTCTTGTAAGGCGAGCTAGTGTTTGTTTACCATTAATAAACAGAGTTGAAACACATGCAGATAACGGTCATACGAGACAGAGTTGTTATCTGGCATACAAGTAACTATTGCGCTTCCATTGCCACACAGGGTGCAAATAGCACTCGCGTCTGTTCCCAGCAAGTACAGTGTATTAGACTACAGAGAAGCTACTGTTCTTGTCAGTTTCCTAAGCAGAGTTGAACTAGATATTACCCGTGTGTGTAGGAAGCACAGTTCTTTTGTTCTGAGCAAGCTTACTGTTGTGGCCTTTTAGAAACAGAGTAGAGTAGAACAGTGCTATTTTCTCAATTTCAGAGTGTGCTTCTTATAAGGCGGGCTAGTGTTTGTTTTCCACTGATAAATGGAGTTGAATCACATGCTGATCCTGGTCCTATAAGCAAGAGTTGTTTTCTGGTAAGGAATGTCACTATTGTGCTCCCATTGCCAAAAAAAGTGCAAGAAGCACTCGGGTCTGTTCCCAGCAATACAGTGTATTGGCCTGAAGAGACACTACTGTTCTTGTAAGTTTCCTAAGCAGAGTTGAACTAGATATTACCCGTTTTTGTAGGAAGCACAGTTTTTTTGTTCTCAGTAAGCTCACTTTTCTGGCCCTTTAGGAAACATAGTAGAGTAGAAGAATGCTCTTTTCACAAAAGCAGAGTTTGTTTCTTATAAGGCTAGCTAGTGTTTGTTTCCCATTGATAAACGGAGTTGAATCACAAGCAGTTTCAGGTCCAAGGGGCAAGAGTTGTTTTCTGGTAAGGAAAGTCACTATTGCACTCCCATTGCCAAGAAAAGTACAAATAGCCCTCGTGTCTGTTCCCAGCAAGTACAGTGTATTGGACTGAAGAGAAGGTACTGTTCTTGTCAGTTTCCTAAGAAGAGTTGAACTAGATATGGCCCATGTGTGTAGGAAGCACAGTTCTTTTGTTCTGAGCAAGCTAACTGTTCCCGGCCTTTTAGAAACAGAGTAGAGTAGAAGAGTGCTCTTTTCTCAATAGCAGAGTGTGCTTCTTGTAAGGCTAGCTAGTGTTTGTTTCCCATTGATAAACGGAGTTGAATCACATGCAGTTTCTGGTCCAAGGAGCAAGAGTTGTTTTCTGGTAAGAAAGTCACTATTGCGCTCCCATTGGAAAATAAGTGCAAATATCACTCGCGTCTGTTCCCAGCAAGTACAGTGTATTGGACTGAAGAGAAGGTACTGTTCTTGTCAGTTTTCTAAGCAGAGTTGAGTGAGATATGGCCCGTGTGTGTAGGAAGCACAGTTCTTTTGTTCTGAACAAGCTAACTGTTCTGGCCTTACAGAAACACAGTAGAGTAGAAGAGTGTTCTTAGAGTATGTTTCTTGTAAGGAGAGCTAGTGTTTGTTTCCCATTGATAAACGGAGTTGAATCACATGCAGTTTCTGGTCCTACATGCAAGATTTGTTTTCTGGTAAGGAAAGTCACTATTGTGCTCCCATTGCCATACGCAGTGCATATAGCACTCGTGTCTATTCCCAGCAAGTATACTCTATTGGAATGAAGAGAACTACAGTTCTTTTCAGTTTCCTAGACAGAGTTGAACTAGATATGTCTCATGTGTTGTAAGCCCAGTTGTTTTGTTCTGAGCAAGCTCACTTTTCTGGCCATGTAGGCAACACAGTAGAGTGGAAGAGTGCTCTTTTCTCAAAACTAGAGTGTGTTTCCTGTAAGGCGAGCTAGTGTTTGTTTCCCATTGATAAACGGAGTTGAATCACATGCTGTTTCTGGTCCTACAAGCAATAGTTTTTTATGGTAAGGAAAGTCACTATTGTGATCCCATTGTCATACACAGTGCAAATACCTCTCTTGTCTTTTCCCAGCAAGTACAGTGTATTGGCCTGAACAGATGCTACTGATCTTGTTAGTTTTCTAAGAAGAGTTGAACTTGGTATTACCTGTGTTTGTTGGAAGTACAGTGTTTTAGTCTCAGCAAGCTCACTGTTCTGGCCCTATGGGTAACACAGTAGAGTAGAAAAGTGCTGTTTTCTCAAAAACAGAGTGTGTTTCTTGTAAGGCGAGCTAGTGTTTGTTTCCCATTCATAAACGGAGTTGATTCACATGAAGTTTCTGGTCCTATGAGCAAGTGTAGTTTTCTGGTATCGAAAGTCACTATTGCGCTCCCAATGCCAAAAAAAGTACATAAAGCACTCGCGTCTGTTCCCAGCAAGTACAGTGTATTGGACTGAAGAGATGCTACTGTTCTTGTCAGTTTCCTAAGCAGAGTTGAACTAGATATGGGCTGTGTGTGTAGGAAGCACAGTTCTTTTGTTCTGAGCAAGCTCACTCTTCTGGCCACATAGGAAACATAGTAGAGTAGAAGAGTGCTCTTTTCTCAAAAGCAGAGTGTGTTACTAGTAAAGCAAGCTAGTGTTTGTTTCCCATTCATAAACGGAGTGGAATCACTTGCAGTTTCTCGTCCTATGAGCAAGAGTTGTTTTGTGGTAAGGAAAGTCACCATTATGCCCCCATTGCCATATGCAGTGCAAATTGAAACTAGCATCTGTTCCCAGCAATTACAGTGTATTGGACTGATGAGAAGCTATTGTTCTTGTCAGTTTCTTAAGCAGAGTTGAACTAGATGTGGTCCATGTGTGTAGGAAGCACAGGTCTTTTGTGCTGAGCAATATCACTGTCCTGGTCCTATAGGAAACACAATAGAGTAGAAGAGTGCTCTTTTCTCAAAAGCAGAGTGTGTTTCTTGAAAGGCGAGCTAGTGTTTGTTTCACATTGATAAACGGAGTTGAATCACATGCTGTTTCTGGTCCTATAAGCAAGAGTTGTTTTCTAATAAGGAATGTCACTATTGTGCTCCCATTGCCAAAAAAAAGTGCAAATAGCACTTGGGTGTGTTCCCAGCAATACAGTGTATTGGACTGAAGAGAAGGTACTGTTCTTGTCAGTTTTCTAAGCAGAGTTGAATGAGATATGGCCCGTGTGTGTAGGAAGCACAGTTCTTTTGTTCTGAACAAGCTAACTGTTCTGGCCTTACAGAAACACAGTAGAGTAGAAGAGTGTTCTTAGAGTATGTTTCTTGTAAGGAGAGCTAGTGTTTGTTTCCCATTGATAAACGGAGTTGAATCACATGCAGTTTCTGGTCCTACATGCAAGATTTGTTTTCTGGTAAGGAAAGTCACTATTGTGCTCCCATTGCCATACACAGTGCATATAGCACTCGTGTCTATTCCCAGCAAGTATACTCTATTGGAATGAAGAGAACTACAGTTCTTTTCAGTTTCCTAAACAGAGTTGAACTATATATGTCTCATGTGTTGGAAGCCCAGTTGTTTTGTTCTGAGCAAGCTCACTTTTCTGGCCATGTAGGCAACACAGTAGAGTGGAAGAGTGCTCTTTTCTCAAAAGCAGAGTGTGTTTCTTGTAAGGCGAGTTAGTGTTTGTTTCCCCTTCATAAAGAGAGTTGAATCACATGCAGTATCTGGTCGTATGCGCAAGATTTGTTTTCTGGTAAGGAAAGTCACTATTATGTTCCCATTGCCATAAACAGTGCAAATTGCAATTCGCATCTGTTCCCAGCAAGTACAGTGTATTGGACTGAAGAGAAGCTTTTGTTCTTGTCAGTTTCTTAAGCAGAGTTGAACTAAATATGGTCAATGTGTGTAGGAAGCACAGGTCTTATGTTCTGATCAAGCTCACTGTTCTGACACTTTGGAAACACAGCAGAGTAGAAGAGGGCTCTTTTCTCAAAAGCAGAGTTTGTTCCTTGTAAGGCAAGCTAGTGTTTGTTTCCCATTCATGAACAGAGTTGAATCACAAGCAATTTCTGGTCCTATGAGCAACAGTTGTTTTCTGGTAAGGAAAGTCACTATTGAGTTCTCCTTGCCATACACAGTACAAATAGCAATCTTGTCTGTTTCCAGCAAGTACAGTGTATTGGCCTACAGAGAATCTACTGTTCTTGTTAGTTTCCTAAGCAAAGTTGAATTAGATATTACCTGTGTTTGTAAGAAGCACAGTTTTTTGTTCGGAGCAAGCTCATTTTTCTGGCACCAATAAGAAACACAGTAGAGTAGAAGAGTTCTCTTTTCTCAAAAGCAGAGTGTGTTACTTGAAAGGCGAGCAAGTGTTTGTTGCCCATTCATAAACGGAGTTGAATCACATGCCGTATCTGGTCCTATGAGCAAGAGTTGTTTTCTGTTAAAGAAAGTCACTATTGTGCTCCCATTGCCATATATTGTGTAAATAGCACTCGTGTCTGTTCCAAGCAAGTACTGTGTATTGGAATGAAGAGAAGTTACTGTTCTTGTCAGTTTCCTAAGCAGAGTTGAACTAGACATGGGCCATGTGTGTAGGAAGCTCAGTTCTTTTGTTCTCAGCAAGCTCACTCTTCTGGCCCTATAGGAAACACAGTAGAGTAGAAGAGTGCTCTTTGCTCAAAAGCAGATTGTGTTTCTTATGAGGCGAGCAAGTGTTTGTTTCCCATTCATAAACGGAGTTGAATCACATGCAGTTTCTGGTCCTATGAGCAAGAGTTGCTTTCTGGTAAGGAAAGTCACTATTATGTTCCCATTGCCATATACAGTGCAAATTGCAACTCGCGTCTGTTCCCAGCAAGTACAGTGTATTGGACTGAAGAGAAACTATTACTCTTGTCATTTTCTTAAGCTGAGTCGAATTAGATATGGTCAATGTGTGTAGGAAACACAGGTCTTATGTTCTGATCAAGCTCACTGTTCTGACACTTTGGAAACACAGCAGAGTAGAAGAGGGCTCTTTTCTCAAAAGCAGAGTGTGTTTCTTGTAAGGCCAGCTAGTGTTTGTTTCCCATTCATAAATGGAGTTGATTCACATGCTGTTTCTGGCCCTACAAGCAAGAGTTGTTTTCTGGTAAGGTATGTCACTATTGTGCTCCCATTGCCAAACACAGTACATATAGGACTCGGGTCTGTAACCAGCAAGTACAGTGTATCGGACTGAAGAGAAGGTACTGTTCTTGTCAGTTTCCTAAGCAGAGTTGAACTAGATATGGCCCGTGGGTGTAGGAAGCACAGTTCTTTGTTCTGAGCAAGCTAACTCTTCTGGCCCTACAGAAACACAGTAGAGTAGAAGAGTGCTCTTTTCTCAAAAGCAGAGTGTGTTTCTTGTAAGGCGAGCTAGTGTTTGTTTCCCATTCATGAATAGTGTTGAATCACAAGCAATTTCTGGTCCTATGAGCAAAAGTTGTTTTCTGGTAAGGAAAGTCACTATTGAGTTCTCCTTGCCATACACAGTATAAATACCAATCTTGTCTGTTCCCAGCAAGTACAGTGTATTGGCCTGCAGAGAATCTTCTGTTCTTGTTAGTTTCCTAAGCAAAGTCGAATTAGATATTACCTGTGTTTGTAAGAAGCACAGTTTTTTGTTCGGAGCAAGCTCATTTTTCTGGCCCTGTAAGAAACACAGTAGAGTAGAAGAGTTCTCTTTTCTCAAAAGCAGAGTGTATTACTTGAAAGGCGAGCAAGTGTTTGTTGCCCATTCCTAAATGGAGTTGAATCACATGCAGTTTCTGTTCCTATGAGCAAGAGTTGTTTTCTGTTAAAGAAAGTCACTATTGAGCTCCCATTGCCATATACTGTGTAAATAGCACTCGTGTCTGTTCCAAGCAAGTACGGTGTATTGGAGTGAAGAGAAGCCACTGTTCTTGTCAGTTTCCCAATCAGAGTTGAACTAGACATGGGCCATGTGTGTAGGAAGCACAGTTCTTTTGTTCTTAGCAAGCTCACTCTTCTGGCCCTATAGGAAACACAGTAGAGTAGAAGAGTGCTCTTTTCTCAAAAGCAGATTGTGTTTCTTGTAAGGTGAGAAAGCGTTTGTTACCCATTCATAAACGGAGTTGAATCACATGCAGTTTCTGTTCCTATGTGCCAGAGTTGTTTTCTGGTAAGGAAAGTCACTATTATGTTCCCATTGCCATATACAGTGCAAATTGCAACTCGCGTCTGTTCCCAGCAAGTACAGTGTATTGGACTGAAGAGAAGCTATTGTTCTTGTCAGTTTCTTAAGCCAAGTTGAATTAGATTTGGTCAATGTGTTTAGGAAGCTCGGGTCTTATGTTCTGTGCAAGCTTACTATTCTGACTCTGTGGAAACACAGTAGAGTAGAAGAGTGCTCTTTTCTTAAAAGCTGAGTGTGTTTCTTGTAAGGCGAGCAAGTGTTTGTTTCCCAGAGATAAGCAGAGTTGAATCACATGCTGTTTCTGTTCCTACAAGCAAGAGTTGTTTTCTGGAAAGGAATGTCACTATTGTGCTCCCATTGCCAAACACAGTGCAAATAGCACTCGGGTCTGTTCCCAGCAAGTACAGTGTTTTGGCCTGAAGAGATGCTACTGTTCTTGTAAGTTTCCTAAGCAGAGTTGAACTAGATATTACCCGTGTTTGTAGGAAAGACAGTACTTTTGCTCTCAGTAAGCTCACTTTTCCGGCCCTATAGCAAACGCAGTAGAGTAAAGAGTGCTCTTTTCACAAAAGCAGACTGTGTTTCTTGTATTTTGAGCTATTGTGTGTTTCCAATTAATAAACGGAGTTGAATCACATGCAGTTTCTGGTCCTACGAGCAAGAGTTGTTTTCTGAAAGGAAAGAAACTATTGTGTTTTTCTTGACATACACAGTACATATAGCAATCTTGTTTGTTCCCAGCAAGTACAGTGTATTGGCCAGAGGAGAATCTACTGTTCTTGTTAGTTTCCTAAGCAAAGTTGAACTAGATATTACCCGTGTTTGTTAGAAGAATTTTTTTTGTTCTCAGCAAGCTCATTTTTCTGGCCCTATAAGAAACACAGTAGAATAGAAGAGTTCTCTTTTCTCAAAACCAGAGTGTGTTTCTTGTAAGGCAAGCTAGTGTTTATTTCCCATTGATAAACGGAGTTGAATCACATGCAGTATCTGATCCTATGAGCAAGAGTTGTTTTCTCATAAGGAAAACCACTATTATGCCCCCATTGCCATATACAGGGCAAATAGCACTCACGTCTGTTCCCAGCAAGTACAGTGTATTGGACTCAAGAGAAGCTATTGTTCTTGTCAGTTTCTTGAGCCGAGTTGAATTAGATATGGTCAATGTGTGTAGGAAGCACAGGTCTTTTGTTCTGAGCAAGCTCACTATTCTGACCCTGCGGAAACACAGTAGAATAGAAGAGTGCTCTTTTAACAAAAGCAGAGTGTGTTTTCTGTAAGGTGAGTTAGTGTTTGTTTCCCATTGATAAACGGAGTTGAATCACATGCAGTTTCTAGTACTACTCATAACAGTTGTTTTCTGGTGAGGAATGTCACTATTGCGCTCCCATTGCCATAGAAAGTGCAAATAGCACTCACGTTTGTTTGCAGCAGGTACAGTGTTTTGAACTGAAGAGAACCTACTGTTCTTGTCAGTTTCCAAAGCAGAGTTGAACTGTATATGGCCCTTGTGTGTAGGAAGCACAGTTGATTTGTTTTGAGCAAGGTCACAGTTTGTGCCATAAAGGAAACACAGTATAGTTGAAGAATGCTATTTTCTCAAAAGTAGAGTATGTTATTTGTAAGGCGAGCTAGTGTTTGTTTCCCATTCATAAACGAAGTTGAATCACATGCAGTTTCTGGTCCTATGAGCAAGAGTTGTTTTCTTGTAAGGAAAGTCACTATTGAGCTCCCATTGCTGTACACAGTACAGATAGCATTCTTGTTTGTTCCCAGCAAGTAGAGTGTATTGGACTGAAGAGAAGCTACTGTTTTTGTCAGTTTCTTAAGGAGAATTGAACTAGATATGGCCGTGTCAGTAGGAAGCACAGTTCTTTTGTTCTGAGCAACCTGAGTGTACTGGCCCTATGGAAACACATTACAGTAGAAGAGTGCTCTTTTCTCAAAAGCAGAATGTGTTTCTTGTAAGATGCGCTACTGTTTGTTTCCCATTCATAAATGAAGTTGAATCACAAGCAGTTTCTGGTCTTGCGAGCAAGAGTTGTTTTCTTGTATAGAAAGTCACTATTGCACTCCCATTTCCATACACAGTGCAAATAACTCTCGCTTTTGTTCCCAGCAAGTGCAGTGTATTGGACTGAAGAGAACTACAGTTCTTGTCAGTTTCCTAAGCAGAGATGAACTAGATATGGCTCGTGTGTGTAGGAGCACAGTTCTTTTGTTCTGAGCAAGCTCACTTTTCTGGCCCTATATGAAACACAGTAGAGTAGAAGAGTGCTCTTTTATCAAAAGCAGAATTTGTTTCTTGTAAGGCGAGCTAGTGTTTGTTTCCCATTCATAAACAGAGTTGAAACACATTCAGTTCCTGGTCATATGAGCAAGAGTTATTTTCTGGTAAGGAAAGTCACTATTGCGCACCTATTGCCAAAAAAAGTGCATATAGCACTCGCGTCTGTTTGCAGCAAGTACAGTGTATTGGACTGAAGAGAAGCTATTGTTCTTGTCAGTTTCTTAAGCAGAGTTGAACGAGATATGGTCCGTGTGTGTATAAAGCACAGGTCTTTTGTTATGAGCAAGGTCACTGGTCTAGATCTGTGGAAACACAGTAGAGTAGAAGAGTTCTCTTTTCATAAAAGAGAACGTGTTTCTTGTAAGTCGAGCTAGTGTTTATTTCCCATTGATAAACAGAGTTGAATCACATGCTGTTTCTGGTCCTACAAGTAATAGTTGTTTTCTGGTAAGGAAAGTCACTATTGCGATCCAAATGTCATACACAGTTCAAATAGCACTAGCGTCTTTTCCCAGCAATTACAGTGTATTGGCCTGAACAGATGCTACTGATCTTGTTAGTTTCCTAAGCAGAGTTGAACTAGATATTACCCGTGTTTGTAGGAAGCATAGTGTTTTGTTCTCAGCAAGCTCACTGTTCTGGCCCTATAGGGAACACAGTAGAGTAGAAGCGTGCTCTTTTCTCAAAATCAGAGTGTGTTTCTTGTAAGGCAAGCTAGTGTTTGTTTCCCATTCATAAATGGAGTTGAGTCACATGCAGTTTCTGGTCCTACAAGAAAGAGTTGTTTTCTGGTAAGTAAAATCACTATCACGCTCCCATTGCCAAAAAAAGTGCATATGGCACTCGCGTCTGTTCCCAGCAATTGCAGTGTATTGGACTGAAGAGAAGCTACCTTTCTTGTCAGTTTCCTAAGCAGAGTTGAACTAGATAATGGCCTTGTGTGTAGGAAGCACGGTTCTTTTGTTCTGTGCAAGCTCACTCTTCTGGTCCTATAGGAAACACAGTAGAGTAGAAGAGTGTTCTTTTCTCAAAAGCAGAGTATATTTCTTGTAAGTCGAGCTATTGTTTTTTTTTTTCCTTTGATAAACGGAGTTGAATCACATGCAGTTTCTGGTCCTATGACCAAGAGTTGTTTTCTCATAAGGAAAGTCACTATTGTGCTCCCATTTACATACACAGTGCAAACAGCACTCACGTCTATTCCCTGTTAGTACAGTGCATTGGACCTAAGAGAAGATACTGTTCTTGTCAGTTTCCTAAGCATAGTTGAACTAGATATGGCCCGTGTGTGTAAGAAGCACAGTTTTTTTCTTCTGAGCAAGGTCACTGTTCTGGCCCTATAGGAAACACAGTAGAATAGAAGAGTGCTCTTTTCTCAAAAGCAGACTGTGTTTCTTTGCGGCGAGTTACTGTTTGTTTCCCATTAATAAACGTAGTTGGATCACATCCTTTTCTGGTCCTAAGAGCAAGTGTTGTTTTCTGGTAAAGAAAGTCACTCTTGCGCACCCATTGACTTACACAGTGCAAATCGCACTGGAGTCTGTTCCCAGGGTGTACAGTGTATTGGACTGAAGAGAAACTATTGTTCTTGTCAGTTTCTTAAGCAGAGTTGAAGTAGATATGGCCCGTGTGTAGAAAGCACAATTCTTTTGTTCTGAGCAACCTAACTGTTCTTGCACTATGAAAACACAGTACAGTAGAAGAGTGCTTTTATATCAAAAGCAGAGTTTCTTTCTTTTAAGGCGAGCTAGTGTTTGTTTCCCATTCATAATTGGAGTTGAATCACATGCAGTTTCTGGTCCTACGAGCAAGAGTTTTTTTCTGGTAAGGAAAGTCACTATTGCACTCCCATTGCCATACACAGTACAAATAGCACTTGCATCTGTTCCCAGGTATTTTAGTGTATTGGACTGAAGAGAAGCTACTGTTCTTGTCAGTTTCCTATACAGAATTGAACTAGATATGGCCCGTGTGTATGAAGCACACTTTTTTTATTCTCAGAAAGCTCACTGTTCTGGCCCCACAGTAAACACAGTAGAGTAGAAGAGTGCTCTTTTCTCAAAATCAGAGTGTGTATCTTGTAAGGCGAGCTAGTGTTTGCTTCCCATTCGTAAACGGAGTTGAATCACATGCAGTTTCTGGTCCTATGAGCAAGAGTTGTTTTCTGGTAAGGAAAGTCACTATTGCGCTCCCATTGCCATAAAGAGTGCATAAAGCACTCACGTCTGTTTTCAGCAAGTACAGTGTATTGGACTGAAGAGATTCTTCTGTTCTTGTCAGTTTCCTTAGCAGAGTTGAACTAGATATGCTCCATGTGTGTAGGAAGCACAGGTCTTTAGTTCTGAGCAACCTCACTGTTCTGACCGTATAGGAAACAGAGTAGAGTAGAAGAGTGCTCTTTTCTCAAAAGCAGAGTGTATTTCCTGTAAGGCAAGCTAGTGTTTGTTTCCCATTCATAAACGGCGTTGAATCACATTCAGTTTCTGTCCTACGAACAAGAATTGCTTTCTGGTAAGGAAAGTCACTATTAGGCTCCCATTGCCATTAATTGCAAATAGTACTCTAGTCTGTTCACCACAAGTATAGTGTATTGGAATGAAAAGAAGCTACTGTTCTTGTCAGTTTCCTTAGTAGAGTTGAACTAGATATGGCCCGTGTGTGTAGGAAGCACAGTTCTTTTGTTCTGAGCAAGCTCACTCTTCTGGCATTATAGGAAACACAGTAGAGTAGAAGAGTGGTCTTTTTTCAGAAGCAGAGTGTGTTTCTTGTAAGGCGAGCTAGTGTTTGTTTCCCATTCATCAACGGAGTTGAATCACATGCAGTTTCTGGTCCTGTGAGCAAGAGTTGTTTTCTGGTAATAAAAGTCACTATAGCGCTCCCATTGTCATACACAGTGCAAATCACTCTGGCGTCTGTTCCCAGCAAGTACAGTGTATTGTACTGAAGAAAAACTACTGTTGTTTTCAGTTTCTTAGCAGAATTAAACTAGATATGGCCCGTGTGTACAGGAAGCACAATTCTTTTGTTCTGAGCGACCTCACGGTCCTTGTGCTATGAAAACACAGTACAGTAGAAGATTGCTTTTATATGAAAAGTAGAGTTTGTTTCTTAAAGGCGAGCTAGTGTTGGTTTCTCATTCATAATTGGAGTTGAAACACATGCAGATTCTGGTCCTATGAGCAAGTGTTGTTTTCTGGTAAGGAAAGTCACTATTGCACTCCCATTGCCATACACAGTACAAATAGCACTCGCATCTGTTCCCAGGAATTGCAGGGTATTGGACTGAATAGAAACTACTGTTCTTGTCAGTTTCCTATACAGAATTGAACTATATATGGCCCGTGTGTAGGAAGCACACATCTTATTCTCAGAAATCTCACTGTTCTGACCCTACAGTAAACACAGTAGAGTAGAAAAGTTCTCTTTTCTCAAAAGCAGTGTGTGTTTCTTGTAAGGCAAGCTAATGTCTGTTTCCCATTCATAACCGGAGTTGAATCACATGCAGTTTCTAGTCCTACGAGCAAGAGTTGTTTTTTGGTAAGGAAAGTCACTATTGTGCTTGCATTGCCATACACAGTGCAAATAGCACTCGTGTGTGTTTTCAGCAAGTAAAGTGTATTGGACTGAAGAGAATCTACAGTTCTAGTCAGTTTCTTAAGCAGAGTTGAACTAAATAGCCCGTGTGTGTAGGAAGCACAGTTCTTTTGTTCTGAGCAACGTGACTGTTCTGGCACTATGGAAACACAGTACAGTAGAAGAGTGCTCTTTTCTCAAAAGCAGAGTGTGTTTCTTGTAAGGTGAGCTAGTAGATTTTTCCCATTCATAAACAGAGTTGAATTACATGCAGTTTCTGGTCCAACAAGCAAGAGTTGTTTTCTGGTAAGGAAAGTCACTTTTGTGCTCCCACTGCCAAAAAAGTGCATATTGCACTCGTGTCTGTTCCCAGCAAGTACAGTGTATTGGACTGAAGAGAAGCTACTGTTCTGATCAGTTCCCTAAGCAGAGTTGAAGTAGATATGGGGCATGTGTGTAGGAAGCACAGTCCTTTTGTTCTGAGCATGCTCACTCTTCTGGCCCTATAGGAAACACAGTAGAGTAGAAGAGTGCTCTTTTCTCAAAAGCACAGCATATTTCTTGTGAGGCGAGATAATGTCTGTTTCCCATTTATAAACGGAGTTGAATCACATGCAGTTTCTGGTCCTAAGAGCAAGAGTTGGTTTCTGGTAAAGAAAGTCACTATTGCGCTTGCATTGCCATACACAGTGCAAATAGCACTCGTGTGTGTTTTCAGCAAGTAAAGTGTATTGGACTGAAGAGAATCTACAGTTTTAGTCAGTTTCTTAAGCAGAGTTGAACTAAAATGGCCCGTGTGTGTAGGAAGCACAGTTCTTTTGTTCTGAGCAACGTGACTGTTCTGGCCCTATGGAAACACAGTACAGTAGAAGAGTGCTCTTTTCTCAAAAGCAGAGTGTGTTTCTTGTAAGGTGAGCTAGTAGTTTTTTCCCATTCATAAACAGAGTTGAATTACATGCAATTTCTGGTCCCACAAGCAAGAGTTGTTTCTGGTAAAAAAAAAAAGTCACTTTTGTGCTCCCACTGCCAAAAAAGAGCATATTGCACTCGTGTCTGTTCCCAGCAAGTACAGTGTATTGGACTGAAGAGAAGCTACTCTTCTGATCAGTTCCCTAAGCAGAGTTGAAGTAGATATGGGGCATGTGTGTAGGAAGCACAGTCCTGTTGTTCTGAGCATGCTCACTTTTCTGGCCCTATAGGAAACACAATAGAGTAGAAGAGTGCTCTTTTCTCAAAAGCACAGCATATTTCTTGTGAGGCGAGATAATGTCTGTTTCCCATTTATAAACGGAGTTGAATCACATGCAGTTTCTGTTCATACGAGCAAGAGCTGTTTTTTGGTAAGGAAAGTCACTATTGTGCTCTCATTGTCATACACAGTGCAAATAGTACTCGCGTCTGTTGCCATCAAGTACAGTGTATTGGACAGAAAAAAAGTTACTGTTCTTGTCAGTTTCCTAAGAAGAGTTGAACTAGATATGGCCTGTGTGTGTAGGAAGCACAGGTCTTTTGTTCTGAGCAAGCTCACTGTTCTGTGAAAACACAGTAGAGTAGAAGAGTGCTCTTTTCTCAAAAGCAGAGTGTGTTTCTTGTAAGGGGAGCTAGTATTTTTTTCCCATTGATAAACGTAGTTGAATCACATGCAGTTTCTGGTCCTTCAAGCAAGAGTTGTTTTTTGGTAAGGAAAGTCACTATTGCGCTCCCATTGCCATACACAGTGCAAATAGCACTCATGTCTGTTCCCAGCAAGTACAGTGTATTGGACTGAAATGTTTCTACTGTTCTGGTCAGGTTTCTAAGCAGCATTGAACTGTATATGGCCCGTGTGTGTAGGAAGCACAGTTCTTTTATTCTGAGCAAGCTCACAGTTCAGACTCTATGGAAACACAGTAGAGTAGAAGAGTGCTCTTTTCTCAAAAGCAGAGTGTGTTTCTTGTAAGGTGAGCTAGTATTTGTTTCCCATTGATAAAAGGAGCTGAATCACATGCAGTTTCTGGTCCTATGTGCAACAGTTGTTTTCTGGTAAGGAAAAGTCACTATTTTGATCCCATTGCCATAAACAGTGCAAATAGCTCTCGCTTCTTTTTCCAGGAAGTGCAGTGTACTGGACTGAAGAGAAGCTACTTTTCTTGTCAGTTTTCTATACAGAGTACAACTAGATATGGCAAGTTAGTAGAAAGCACTGTTCTTTTGTTCTGAGCAACCTCACTGTTCTGGCCCTATTGGTAACATAGTAGAGAAGAAGAGTTATCTTTTCTCAAAAGCAGAGTGTGTTTCTTGTAAGCAAGCTAGTGTTTGTTTCCCATTCATAAACGGAGTTGAATCAAATGCACTTTCTGGTCCTACGAGCAAGAGATTTTTTCTCGAAAGGAAAGTCACTATTGTGTTCCCCTTGCCAGAAACAATACAAATAGCAATCTTGTCTGTTTCCAGCAAGTATAGTGTATTGGAAAGGAAAGAAGCTACTGTTCTTGTTAGTTTCCTAAGCAAAGTTGAACTAGATATTACCCATGTTTGTATGAAGCACAGTTCTTTTGTTCTCAGGAGGCTCATTTTTCGGGCCATATAGGAAACATAGTAGAGTAGAAGAGTGCTCTTTTATCAAAAGCAGAGTGTGCTTCTGGTAAGGCGAGTTAGTATTTGTTTCCCATTGATAAATATAGTTGAATCACATGCAGTTTCTGGGCCTACAAGCAAGAGTTGTTTTCTGGTAAGGAAAGTCACTATTGCACTCTCATTTCCATGCGCAGTGCAAATAGCACTCGCGTGTGTTTCCAGCAAATACAGTGTATTGGACTGAAGAGAAGCTACTGCTCTTGTCAGTTTCCTAAGCAGATTTGAACTAGTTATGGCTCGTGTGTGTAGGAAACACAGTTCTTTTGTTCTGAGAAAGCTCACAGTTCGGGCACTATAGGAAAAACAGTAGAGTAGACGTGTGCTCTTTCCTCAAAAGCACAGTGTGTTTCTTGTAAGGTGAGCTAGTATTTGTTTCCCATTGATAAACTGGGTTAATTACATGCAGTTTCTGGTCCTAAGATCAAGAGTTGTTTTCTGGTAAGGAAAGTCACTATTGTGCTCTTTTTGCATTACATGTTGCTAATAATACTCGCATCTATTCCCAGCAAGTATAGTGTTTTGGAATGAAGAGAAGCTACTGTTCTTGTCAGTGTCCTAAGAAAGTGGAACTAGGTATGGCCCATGTGTGTAGATAGCACAGTTCTTTTGTTCTGAAATAGCTCACTGTTCTGGACCTATAGAAAACACAGTAGAGGAAAAGAGTAATCTTTTCTCAAAAGCAGAGTGTGTTTCTTGTAAGATGAGCTAGTATTTGTTTCCCATTCATAAACGGAGTTGAATCACATGCAGTTTCTGGTTATGAGCAAGAGTGTTTTTCTGAAAGGAAAGTCAGTATTGTGTTCCCCTTGCCATACACAGTGCCAATAACACTCGCGTCTGTTCCCAGCAAGTACAGTGTATTGGACAGAAGAAAAGCTACTGTTCTTGTCAGTTTCTTAAGCAGAGTTGAACTAGATATAGTCCGTGTGTGTAGGAAGCACAGTCCTTTGTTCTGGGCAAGCTCTCTCTTCTACCCTGTGGAAACACAGTAAAGGCAAAGAGTGCCATAAAAAGTGCAAATAGCACTAGCGTCTTTTCCCTGCAATTTCAGTGTACTGGCCTGAACAGAAGCTACTGATCTTGTTAGTTTTCTAAGCAGAGTTGAACTAGATATTACCCCTATTTGTGGGAAGCACAGTTCTTTTGTTCTCAGCAAGCTCACTGTTCTGGCCCTATAGGAAACACAGTAGAGTAGAAGAGTACTCTTTTCTCAAAAGCAGAGTGTGTTTCTTGTTTCTTGTAAGGGGATCTCATGTTTGTTTCCCATTTTTAAATGTAGTTGAATAACATGCAGTTTCTGGTCCTATGATCAAGACTTGTTGTCTGGAATGGAATGTCACTATTGTGCTCCCATTGCCATACATAGTGCAAATAGCACTCGCATTTGTTCCCTGGAAGTTCAGTGTATTGGACTGAAGAGAAACTACTCTTCTTTTCAGTTTTCTATGCAGAGTTGAACTATATATGGACTGTGGGTGTAGGAAGAACAGTTCATTTGCTCCGAGCAAGCTCACTGTTCTAGCCCTATAGGAAACACAGTAGAGTAGAAGAGTGCTCTTTTCACAAAAGCAGAGTATGTTACTTTAAAGGCGAGCTAATTTTTGTTTCCCATTCAAAAACGGAGTTTAATCACAAGCAGTTTCTGGTCTTATGAGCAAGAGTTGTTTTCTGGTAAGGAAAGTCACGATTGCGCTCCCATTGCCAAACACAGTGCAGATAGCACTCGCGTCTGTTCCCAGCAAGGACAGTGTATTGGACCGAAGAGTAGCTACGGTTCTTGTCAGTTTCCAAGCAGAGTTGAACTAGATATGCCCTGTTTGTGTAGGAAGCTCAGTTCTTTTGTTCTGAGCAAGCTAACTCCTCTGCCGCTATTAAAACACAATAGAGTAGAAGAGTGCTTTTTTCTCAAAAACAGAGAGTATTTCTTGTAAGGCGAGCTAGTGTTTGTTTCCCAGTCATAAACAGAGTTGAATCATATGCAGTTTCTGTTCCTATGAGCTAGAGTTGTTTTCTGATAAGGAAAGTCACTAATGTGCTCCCATTGTCATACACAGTACAAAAGCACTCACGTCTCTTCCCAGAAAGTACAGAGTATTATACTGAAGAGCAGCTACTCTTCTTGACTGTTTCCAAACCAGAGTTGAACTGTATATGGCCGTGTGTGTAGGAAGCACAGTTCTTTTGTTCTGAGCAAGCTCACAGTTCTGTCCCTATACGAAACACAGTAGAGTGGAAGAGTGCTCTTTTCTCAAAAGCAGAGAGTGTTTTTTGAAAGGCGAGCTAGCGTTTGTTTCCCATTCACAAACGGAGTTGAATCACATGAAGTTTCTGGTCCTACGAGCAAGAGTTGTTTTCTGGTAAAGAAAGTCACTATTGCGCTCCCATTGCCATACACAGGGCAAATAGCATTCGCTTCTTTTCCCAGCAAGTACAGTGTATTGGACTGAAGGGTATCTACTGTTCTTGTCAGTTTCCTAAGCAGAGTTCAACTAAATATGGCCCGTGTGCATAGCACGCATAGTTCTTTTTTTTTTGAGGAAGCTCACAGTTCTGGTTCTATAGGAAAAACAGTAGAGTAGGCGAGTGCTCTTTTCTCAAAAGCAGAGTGTGTTTCTTGTAAGGCGAGCTAGTATTTGTTTCCCATTGATAAACGGAGTTGAATCACATGCAGTTACTCATCCTAAGAGCAAGAGTTGTTTTCTGGTAAGGAAAGTCACTATTTCACTCCCATTGCCATACACAGTGCAAATAACACTCCCATCTTTTTCAAGGAAGTACAGTGTATGGGACTGAAAAGAAGCTACATTTCTTTTCAGTTTCCTATGCAGAAATCAACTAGATATGGGCACTTTGTAGGAAGCACTCTTCTTTTGTTCTGAGCAACCTCACTGTTCTGGCCTTACTAAAAACAGAGTAGAGTAGAAGAATGCTCCTTTCTCAAAAGCAGAGTGTATTTCTTATAAGGCGAGCTAGTGTTTGTTTCCCATTCATAAACGGAGTTGAATCACATGTAGTTTCTGGTCCTAAGAGCCAGAGTTGTTTTCTGGTAATGAAAGTCACTATTGCGCTCCCTTTGCCATACACAGTGCAAATAGAACTCACGTCTGTTCCCCGCAAGTCCAGTGTATGGGACTGAAGAGAACTACAGTTCTTGTCAGTTTCCTAAGCTGAGTTGAACTACATATAGCCCATGTGTGTAGGAAGCACAGTTATTTTGTTCTGAGCAAGCTCACTGTTCTGGCCCTAGGAAACACAGTTGAGTAGGCGAGTGCTCTTTTCTCAAAAGCAGAGTGTGTCTGTTGAGGGTGAACTAGTGTTTGTTTCCCATTCATAAAAGGAGTTGAATCACATGCAGTTTCTGGTCCTATGATCAAGAGCTGTTTTCTGGAAATGAAAGTCACTGTTGTGCACCCATTCCCATACACAGTGCAAAAAGCATTCGCGTCTGTTCCCAGCAAGTACAGTGTATTGCAATGAAGAGAAGCTACTGCTCTTGTCAATTTCCCAAGAAGAGTTGAATTAGATATGGCCCATGTGTTGGAAGCACAGTCCTTTTATTCTGAGCAACCTCAGTCTTCTGGGCCTATAGGAAAAATAGTAGAGTAGAAAAGTGCTGTTTTTTCTAAAGCACAGTTTGTTTCTTGTAAAGCAAGCTTATGTTTGTTTCCCATTCAAAAACAGAGTTGAATCACATGCAGTTTCTGGTCCGACAAGCAGGAGCTGTTTTCTGTAAAGGAAAGACACTGTTTTGCTCTCATTGCCTTACTTGTTCCTAATAGTACTCGCTTCTGTTTCCAGCAAGTACAGTGTATTAGAATGAAGAGAAGCTACTGTTCTTGTCAGTTTCCTAAGAAAGTGGAAGTAGATATTGCCTGTGAGTGTAGGAAGCACAGTTCTTTTGTTCTGAAATAGCTCACTGTTCGGGACCTATAGAAAACACAGTAGAGGACAAGAGTAAACTTTTCTCAAAAGCAGAGTGTGTTTCTTGTAAGACGAGCTAGTATTTGTTTCCCATTCATAAACGGAGTTGAATCACAAGCAGTTTCTGTTCCTTTGAGCAAGAGTTGCTTACTGGTAAGGAAAGACACTTTTGCATTCCCATTGCCATACACAGTGCAAATAGCACCCGATTATGTTCCCAGCAAGTACAGTGTATTGAACTGAAGAAAAGGTACTGTTCCTTTCAGTTTCCTAAGCAAAATTGAACTAGATGTGGCCCTTGTGTTGGAAGCACAGTTCTTTTTCTGAGCAAGCACACTCTTCAGGCCATATAGGAAACACAGTTGAGTAGTAGAGTGCTCTTTTCTCAAAAGCAGAGTATGTTTCTTGTAAGGCAAGTTAGTGTTTGTTTTCCATTCATAAGTGGAGTTGAATCACATGCAGTTTCTGGTCGTTCGAGCAATGCTTGCTTTCTTGTTCGGAAATTCACTATTGCACTCTCATTGCCATACACATTGCAAATAGAACTCGCGTCTATTCCCAGCAAGTACAGTGTATTGGATTGAAGATAAGCTACTGTTCTTGTGAGTTTCCTAAGCAGAGTTGAATTAGATATGGCTTGTGTGTAGGAAGCACTGGTCTTTTGTTCTGTGCAAGCTCACTCTTTTGGCAATAAGGAAACACATTAGATTAGAAGAGTGCTCTTTTCTGAAATGCAGAGTGTGTTACTTGTAAGGCGAGCTAGTGTTTGTTTCCCATTCATAAACGGAGTTGAATAACATTCAGTTTCTGGTAGTACGAGCCAGAGTTGTTTACATGTAAGGAAAGTCACTATTGTGCTCCAATTGCCATACACATTACAAATAGCTCTCCCGTATGTTCCCAGCAAGTACAGTGTATTGAACTGAAAAGAAGCTACTTTTCCTGTCAGTTTCCTAAGAAAAGTTGAACTAGATTTGGCCGTGTGTGTAGGAAGCACAGTTCTTTTGTTCTGACCTGGCTCACTAATCAGGCCCTATAGGAAACACAGTAGAGTAGAAGAGTGATCTTTTCTCAAAAGAAGAATGTATTTCTTGTAAGGCGAGTTAGTGTTTGTTTTCCATTCATAAACGGAGTTGAATCACATGCAGTTTCTGGTCCTATTGCAAGAGTTGTTTTCTAGTAAAGAAAGTCACTATTGCGCTCCAATTGCCATACACAGTGTAAATAGCACTTGCATCTGTTCCCAGCAAGTACAGAGTATTGGACTGAAGAGAAGCTTCTGTTCTTGTCAGTTTCCAAAGCAGAGTTGAACGAGATAGGGCTCGTGTGTGTAGTAAGCACAGTTCTTTTGTCTGAGCAAGATCACTGTTCTGGCAATATTGAATAGACATTAGAGTAGAAGAGTGCTCCTTACTCCAATGTAGAGTGTTTTTCTTTAAGGCGAGCTAGTGTTTGTTTCCCATTCATAAATGGAGTTGAATATCATGAAGTTTCTGGTCCAACGAGTAAGAGTTGTTTTCTAGTAAGAAAAGTCATTATTGTGCTCCCATTGCCATACACAGTACAAATAGCACTCGAGTCTTTTCCCAGGAGAGACAGTGTATTGGACTGAAGAAAAGCTACTTTTCACGTCAGTTTCTCAATGAGAGTTGAACTGATATGGCTCGAGTGTGTGGGAAGCACAGTTCTTTGTTCTGAGCAAACTTACTGTTCTGGCCACATAGGAAACACAGTAGTGTAGAAGAGTGCTCTATTCTCAAAAGCAGAATGGGTTTCTTGTAAGGCGAGCTAGTGTTTGTTTCCCATTCATAAACGGAGTTGAATCACCTACAATTTCTGGTCCTATGAGCAAGTGTTGTTTTCTGGTAAGGAAAGTCACTATTGCGCTACCATTGCCATACACAGTACAAATAGCACTGGCGTCTCTTCCCAACAAGTACAGTGTATTGGACTGAAGGGAACCTACTGTTCTTGTCAGTTTGATAAGCAGAGTTGAACTAAAATAGCTCATGTATGAGTAGGAGGACAGTTCTTTTGTTCTGAGCAAGCTCACTTTTCTGGCCCTATAGGAAACACAGTAGAGTAGAAGAGTACTCTTTTCTCAAAAGCAGAGTATATTTCTTGTAAGGTGAGCTAGTGTTTTTTTCCCATTCATAAACCGAGTTGAACCACATGCAGTTTCTGGTCCTATGATCAAGAGTTGTTTTCTGGTAAGGAAAGACACTGCTGTGCTCCCATTGCCATACATATTGCAAATAGCACTCGCGTCTGTTCCCAGCAAGTACAGTGTATTGGAATGAAGAGAAGCCACTGTTCTTGTCAGATTCCTAAGCAGAGTTGAACTGAATATGGCCCGTGTGTAGAAAGAACAGTTCTTTTCTTCTGAGCAAGCTCAATGTTCAGGCCCTATAGGAAACACAATAGAGTAGAATAGTGCTCTTTTCTCAAATCACAGTGTGTTTCCTGTAACACCAGCTAGCATTTGTTACCCATTCATAAACGGAGTTGAATCACATGCAGTTTCTGGTCCTATGATCAAGAGTTGTTTTCTGGTAAGGAAAGTCACTATTGTGATACCATTGTCATATACTGTGCAAATAGCACTCGCGTCTGTTCCCAGCAAGTACAGTATATTGGACTGAAAAGAAGCTACTCTTCTTGTCAGATTCCTAAGCAGAGTTGATCTAGATATGGCCCGTGTGTTTAGGAAGCACAGTGCTTTTGTTCTGAGCAAGCTCACTGTTCTGGCCCTATAGGAAACACAGTAGAGTAGAAGAGTATTCTTTTCTCAAAAGCAGAGTGTGTTTTTTGGAGGTGAGCTAGTGTTTGTTTCAGATTCATAAACAGATTTGAATCACATGCAGTTTTTGGTCCTATGATCAAGAGTTGTTTTCTGGTAAGGAAAGTCACTATTGTGATACCATTGTCATATACTGTGCAAATAGCACTCGCGTCTGTTCCCAGCAAGTACAGTATATTGGCCTGAAGAGAAGCTACTCTTCTTGTCAGATTCCTAAGCAGAGTTGACCTAGATATGGCCCGTGTGTTTAGGGAGCACAGTTTTTTTTTTTTCTGAGCAAGCTCACTGTTTTGGCCCTATAGGAAACACAGTAGAGTAGAAGAGTGCTCTGTTCTCAAATCACAGTGTGTTTCTTCTAAGGCCAGCTAGTGTTTGTTTCCCATTCATAAATGGAGTTGAATCACATGCAGTTTCTGGTCCTAAAAGCAAGAGTTGTTTTCTGGTAAGGAAAGTCACTATTGCACTCCCTTTGCCATACACGGTGCAAATAGCACTCGCTTCTCTTCCCAGCAAGTACAGTGTATTGGACTGAAGAGAAGCTACTGTTCTTGTCAGTTTCCTAAGCAGAATTGAACTAGATATGGTTCGTATGTAAAGGAACCACAGTCCTTCTGTTCTGAGCAAGCTCACTGTTCTGGCCTTATAAGAAACACAGTAGAGTAGAAGAGTGCTCTTTTCTCAAAATTAGAATGTGTTTCTTGGAGGAGAGCTAGTGTTTGTTTCCGATTCATAAACAGAGTTGAATCACATGCAGTTTCTGGTGCAAAGAGCAAGATTTGTTTTCTGATAAGGAAAGTCACTTTTGTGCTCCAATTGCCTTACCCAGTGCAAATAGCACTCCCGTCTTTTCCCAGCAAGTACATTGTATTGGACTGAAGAGAAGCTACTGTTCTTGTCCTTTTCCTAAGGAGAGTTGAACTCGATATGTCCCGTGTGTGTAAGGAGCACAGTTCTTTTTTTCTAAGAAATCTCACCTTACTGGCCCTATAGGAAACACAGAAGAGTAGAAGAGTGCTCTGTTCTCAAAAGCAGAGTGTGTTTCTTGTAATTTGTCCTAGCTTTTGTTTTCCATTCATAAACGGAGTCGAATCACCTGCAGTTTCTGGTCGTATGAGCAAAAGTAGTTTCCTAGTAAGGAAAGTCACTATTGTGCTCCCATTGCCACACACAGTGCAAACAGCACTCGCCTCTGTTCCCAGCAAGTACAGTGTATTGGGCTGAATAAAAGCTATTGTTGTTGTCAGATTCTAGGGCAGAGTTTAACTAGATATACCCGTTCAGGTAGGAAGCACAGTTTTTTTGTTCTGAGTAAGCTCCCTCTTCTGGCTCAATAAGAAACAATACAGTAGAAGTGTGCTCTTTTCTCAAAAGCAGAGTGTGTTTCTTGTAAGGGGAGCTAGTTTTTGTTTTCCATTCATAAACGGAGCTGAATCACATGCCTTTTCTGGTTTTATGAGCAAGAGTTGTTTTCTGCTAAGGAAAGTCACTATTGTGCTCCCATTGCCAAAGACAGTGCAATTAGCTCTCGTGTCTGTTCCAAGCAAGTACAGTGTATTGGACTGAAAAGAATCTACTCTTCTTGTCACATTCCTAAGCAGAGTTGAAGTAGATATGGCCCATGTGTGTAGGAAGCACAGTTTTTTTGGTTCTGAGCAAGTTCACACTTCTGGCACTACAGGAAACACATAAGAGTAGAAAAGTGCTCTTTTATCAAAAGCAGAGTGTGTTTCTTGTAAGGAGTGCTAGTGTATGTATCCCATTCATAAACGGAGTTGAATCACATGGATTTTCTGGTGTTACGAGAAAGAGTTGTTTTCTGGTAAGAAAAGTCACTATAGCACTCGCATTGCCATAAAAAGTGCAAATAGAACTTCCGCCTGTTCTAAGCAAGTACAGTGTATTGGACTGAAGAGAAGCTACGGTTCTTGTCAGTTTCCAAAGCAGAGTTGAACTAGATAAGGCCCGTGTGTAGCAAGCACAGTTCTTTTCTTCTGAGTATGCTCACTGCTCTGGCCCTATAGGAAACACAGTAGAGTAGTAGAATGCTCTTTTCTCAAAGCAGAGTGTGTTTCTTGTAAGGCGAGCTAGTGTTTGTTTCCCATTCATAAATGGAGTTGAATCACATGCATTTTCTGGTCCTACGAGCAAGAGTTGTTTTCTGGTAAGGAAAGTCACTATTGTGCTCCCATTACCATAAACAGTGCAAATAGCAATCGCGTCTGTTCCCAGCAATACAGTGTATTGGACTGAAGAGAAGCTTCTGTTCTTGTCAGTTTCCTAAGAAGAGTTGAACTAGATATAGCCCGTTCATGAAGGAATCACAGTTTTTTTGTTCTGTGTAAACTCACTCTTCTGGCCGTATAGGAAACAATACAGTAGAAGAGTGCGCTATTCTCAAAAGCAGAGGGTGTTTCTTGTAAGTCAAGCTAGTGTTTGATTTCCATTCATAAATGGAGCTGAATCACATGCATTTTCTGGTCCTGTTAGCAAGAGTTGTTTTAAGGTAAGGAAAGTCACTATTTTGCTCCCATTGCCAAACA
Source organism: Peromyscus eremicus (assembly GCF_949786415.1). Lineage (NCBI taxonomy): Eukaryota > Metazoa > Chordata > Mammalia > Rodentia > Cricetidae > Peromyscus > Peromyscus eremicus. The sequence continues at coordinate 4,154,195 of NW_026734292.1, forward strand.
CACTGCTATTAGCACTCGCATCTGTTCCCAGGAAGTACAGTGTATTGGACTGAAAAGAATCTAATGTTCTTGTCAGAATCCTAAGCAGAGTTGAAGTAGATATGGCCCCGTGTGTGTAGGAAGCACAGTTCTTTTGTTCTGAGCAAGGCCATGCTTCTGGCACTACAGGAAACACAGAAGAGTAGAATAGTGCTCTTTTCTCAAAAGCAGAGTGTCTTTCTTGTAAGGGGAGCTAGTGTTTGTATCCTATTCATAAACGGAGTTGAATCACATGCAGTTTTGGTGCTATGAGCAAGAGTTGTTTTCTGGTAAGAAAAGTCACTATAGCGCTCCCATTGCCATACACAGTGCAAATAGAACTCCCATGTGGTCCCAACAATTACAGTGTATTGGACAGAAGAGAAGCTACAGTTCTTGTCACTTTCCAATGCAGAGTTGAAATAGATAAGTTCTGTGTGTGTAGGAAGCACAGTTGTTTTTTCTGAGTAAGCTCACTGCTCTGACCCTATAAGAAAAACAGTAGAGTAGAAGAATGCTCTTTTCTCAAAAGCAAAGTGTGTTTCTTGTAAAGCGAGCTCGTGTTTGTTCCCCATTCATAAATGGATTTGAATCACATGAAGTTTCTAGTCCTATGAGCAAAAGTTGTTTTTCGGTAAAGAAAGCCACTATTGTTCTCCCACTGCCATACAAAGTGCAAGTAGCATTCGCGTCAGTTCCCAGCAAGTACAGTGTATTGGACTGAAGAGAAATTACTGATCTTGTCAGTTTTCTAAGCAGAGTTGAACTAGTTATGGCCCGTGTGTGTAGGAAGCACAGTTCTTCTGTTCTGAGCAAGCTCACTGTTCTGGCCCTAGAGGAAACACAGTAGAGTAGAAGAGTGCTCTTTTCTCAAAAGCAGAGTGTGTTTCTTGTAAACCAAGCTAGTGTTTGTTTCCCATTCATAAACTGAGTTGAATCACATAAAGTTTCTGGTCCAAAGAGCAAGAGTTGTTTTTGTTAAGGAAAGTCACTCTTGTGCTCCCATTGCCTTACACAGTGTTAATAGCACTCGTGTCTGATCCCAGCAAGTACATTTTATTGGAGTAATGAGAACCTACTGTTCTTGTCATTTTCCTAAGCATAGTTGAACTAGATATGGCTCATGTGTGTAGGAAGTACAATTCTTTTTTTTCTGAGCAAGCACACTGTTCTTGCCCTATTGGAAACACAGTAGAGTAGAACAGTGCTATTTTATCAAAAGCAGAGTGTGTTTCTTGTAAGGCGAGTTAGTGTTTGTTTCCCATTCATTAACGGAGTTGAATCACATGCATTTTCTGGTCCTACGAGTAAGAGTAGTTTTCTGATAAGGAAAGTCACTATTCTGCTCCCTTTGCCATACACAGTGCAAATAGCACTTGCGTCTTTTCCCAGCAAGTACAGTGTATTGGACTGAAGAGAAGCTACTGTTCTTGTAAGTTTCTTAAGCAGAGTTGAGCTCGATATGGCCCGTGTGTGTAAGAACATCAGTTCTTTTTTTCTAAGCAATCTTACCTTTCTGGCCCTATAGGAATCACAGTAGAGTAGAAGAGTGCTCTTTTCTCAAAAGCAGAGTGTGTTTCTTGTAAGGTGAGCTAGTGTTTGTTTCCCATTCATATAAGGAGCTGAATCTCATGCAGGTTGTGATCCTATGAGCACGAGTTGTTTTCTGATAAGGAAACTCGCTATTCTCTCCCATTGCCATACACAGTGCACATAGCCCTCTCGTCTGTTCCCAGCAAGTGCAGTGTTTTGGACTGAAGAGAAGCTATTGTTCTTGTCAGTTTCCTAAACAGAGTTGAGCTAAATATGGCCCGTGTGTGTAGGAAGCCCAGTTCTTTTGTTCTGAGCCAGCTTACTCTTCTGGCACTATAAGAAACACAGCAGAGTAGAAGAGTGCTCTTTTCTCAAAAGCAGAGTGTGTTTCTTGTAAGGCGAGCTAGTGTTTGTTTCCCATTAATAATCGTATTGAATCACATGGAGTTTCTGGTCCTACAAGCAAGAGTTGTTTTTGTTAAGGAAAGTCACTCTTTTGCACCCATTGCCTTACACAGTGTTAATAGCACTCGTGTCTGATCCCAGCAAGTAAATTATATTGGATTGATGAGAAGCTACTGTTCTTGTCAGTTTCTTAAGCAGAGTTGAACCAGATATGGCCCGTGTGTGTAGGAAGTACAATTCTTTTTTTCAGAGCAAGCTCACTGTTCTGGCTCTGTAGGAAACACGGTAGAGTAGAAGTGTGCTTTGTTCTCAAAAAGAGAGTGTGTTTCTTGTAAGTCAAGCTAGCGTTTGTTTCCCATTCATAAACCCAGTTGAATCACCGGCAGTTGCCAGTCCAATTATCAAAAGTTGTTTTCTGGTAAGGAAAGTCACTATTGTGCTCCCATTGCCACACATAGTGCAAATAGCACTAGCGTCTGTTCCCAGCAAGTACAGTATATTAATTTGAATAAAACTATTGTTGTTGTCAGATTCCTAAGCAGAGTTAAACTAGATATGGCTTGTGTGTTTAGCAAGCACAGTCTTTTTTCTGAGCTAGCTCACTCTTCTGGCCCTTTAGGAATCACAGAAGTGAAGAAGAGTGCTCTTTTCTTAAAGGCAGAGTGTGTTTCTTGTAAGGCGAGCTAGTGTTTGTTTCCCATTCATAAATGGATTTGAATCACATGCAGTTTCTGATCCTACGAGCAAGAGTTGTTTTCTGGTAAGGAAAGTCACTATTCCCTCCCACTGCCATACACAGTGCAAATAACACTCACATCTGTTCCCACCAAGTACAGTGTATTGGATCAAGAGAAGCTACTGTTCTTGACAGTTTCCTAACCAGAGTTGAACTAGACATGGCACATGTGTGCAGGAAGCACAGTTCTTTTCTTCTGAGCAAGCTCACACTTCTGGCCCTATTGGAAACACACTAGAGTAGAAGAGTGCTATTTTCTCAAATGAGAGTGTGTTTACTGTAAAGTGAGCTAGTATTTGTTTCCATTCATAAACGGAATTGAATCACATGCAGTTTCTGTTCCTACCAGCAAGAGTTGTTTTCTGGTAAGGAATTCTCTATTGTGCTCCCATTGCCATACACAGTACAAAGAGCACTCGCGTTTGTTTCCAGCAAATACAGTGTATTGGACTGAAGAGAAGCTACTGTTCTTGTCAATTTCACAATCAGAGTTGAACTAGATATGGCCGTGTGTGTAGGAAGCACAGTTCTTTGTTCTGAGCATTCTCACTGTTCTGGCCCTATAGGAAACACAGTAGAGTACAAGAGTGCTCTTTTCTCAAAAGCAGAGTGTGTTTTTTGTAAGGCGAGCTAGTGTTTATTTCCCATTCATAAACGGCTTGAATCCCATGCAGTTTCTGGTCCAAGGAGCAAGAGCTGTTTTCTGGTAAGAAGAGTCACTTTTGAGCTTCCATTGCCATACACAATGCAAATATCACTCGCGTCTCTTCCCAGGAAATACAGTGTATTGGACTGAAGAGAAGCAACTGTTCTTGTCAGTTTCCTAAGCAGAGTTGAACTAGGTGTGACCTGTGTGTGTCTGAAGCACAATTCTTTTGTTATGAGCAAGCTCATTGTTCTGGCCGTATAGGAAACACAGTAGAGTAGAAGAGTGTTCCTTTCTCAAAAGTACAGTGTCTCTCTTGTAAAGCAAGATAGTGTTTATTTTGCATTCATAAATGGAGTTGAATCACAAGCAGTTTCTGGTCCTATGAGCAAGAGTTGTTTTCTGTTATGGAAAGTCATTATTGTACTCCCATTGCCATACAACCTTCAAATAGCAGTGGCGTCCGTTCCCATCAAGTACAGTTTACGGGACTAAAGTGAAACTCCTGTTTTTCAGAGTTTCCTAAGCAGAGTAGTACTAGACATGGCTCGTGTGTAGGAAGCACAGTTCTTTTGTTCTGAGCATGCTCACTGTTCTGGCCATGAAGGAAACACAGCAGCATTGAAGAGTGTTCTTTTCTCAAAGGAGAGTGTCTTTCTTGTAAGGCGAGCTAGAGTTTTTTCACATTCATAAACAGAGTTCAACCATATGCAGTTTCTGGTCTTACAAGCAAGAGTTGTTTTCTGGTAAGGAAAGTCACTATTGTGCTCCCATTTAAATACACAGTGCAAATAGCACTCGTTTCTGTTCCCAGCAAGTACATTGTATTGTACTGAGGAGAAGCTACTTTTCTTGTCAGTTTCCTAAATAGAGTTGAACTAGATATGGTCCATATGTTTTGGAAGCACAGTTCTTTTTTCTTAGCAATCTAACTCTTCTGGCCCTATAGGAAACACTGCAGAGTAGAAGAGTGCTGTTTCTCAAAAGCAGAGAGTGTTTCTACTAAGGCAATCTAGTGTTTGTTTCCCATTCATAAATGGAGTTGAATCACATGGAGTTTTTGGTTCTATGAGCAAGAGTTGTTTTCTGGTAAGGAAAGTCACTATTGTGCCCCCACTGCCATACACAGTGCAATAGCAGTCGCGTCTGTTCCCAGTGAGTACAGTGTATTTGACAGAAGAGAATCTACTGTTCTTGTCAGTTTCCTAAGCAGAGTTGATCTAGATATGGCCCGTGTGTGTAGGTAGCACAGTTCTTTGGTTCTGAGCAAGCTCACTGTATTGGCCCTATATGAAACACAGTACAGTAGAAGAGTGCACTTTTATCAAAAGCAGAGTGTGTTTTTTGAAAGGCGAGCTAGTGTTGGTTTCCCATTCATAAATTGAGTTGAATCACATGGATTTTCTAGTCCTATGAGCAAGAGTTGTTTTCTGGTAAGAAAAGTCACAATTGTGCTCCAATTACCTTACACAGAGCAAATAGCAATTGCGTCTGTTCCCAACAAGTACTGTGTATTGGATTCAAAAGAAGCTACTGTCCTTGTAAGATTCCTAAGCAGAGTTGAACTAGATATGGCCCGTCTGTGGAGGTAGCACAGTTCTTTGGTTCTGAGCAAGCTCACTGTATTGGCCCTATATGAAAGTCAGTAGAGTAGAAGTGTGCTCTTTTATCAAAAGCAGACTGTGTTTTTTGTAAGGCAAGCTAGTGTTGGTTTCCTGTTCATAAATGGAGTTGTATCACATGCAGTTTCTAGTCCTACGAGAAAGAGTTGTTTTCTGGTAAGGAAAGTCACTATTGTGCTCCCATTGACATACACTGTGGAAATAGCACTCGTGTCTGTTCTCAGCAAGTACAGTGTATTGGATGGAAGAGAAGCTGCTGTTCTTGTCAGTTTCCTAAGCAGAGTTCATCTAGATATGCCCCGTGTGTGTAGGAAGCACATTCTTTTGAAATGAGCAAGCTCACTGTTGTGGCCCTATAGGAAACACAATAGAGTATAAGAGTGCTCTTTCCTCAAAAACAGAGTGTGTAATCTGTAAGGAGATCTAGTGTTGGTTTTCTATTCATAAATGGATTTAAATCATGTGCAGTTTCTGGTATTACAAACAACAATAGTTTTCTAGCATGGAAAGTCACTATTGTGCTCCCATTGCCATACACAGAGCAAGTAGCACTCGCATCTGTTTCCAGTAAGTACAGTGTATTGGACTGAAGAGAAGCTACTCTTCTTGTCAATTTCCTAATCAGAGTTGAACCAGACATGGCCCGTGTGTAGGAAGCGCAGTTCTTTTTTTCTGAGCAAGCTCACTCTTCTGGCCTTATAAGAAACAGAGTAGAGTAAAAGAGTGCTCTTTTCTCAAAAGCAGAGTGTGTTTCTTGTGAGGTGAGCTAGTGTTTGTTTCCCATTCATAAACGGAGTTTAATCACATGCAGTTTGTGGTCGTACGAGCAAGAGTTGTTTTCTGGTAAGGAAAGACACTATTGAGTTCCCTCCCTTTGCCATATACAGTGCAATTAGCACTCATGTCTGTTTCTAGCCGGTACAATGTAAAGGACAGAAGAGAAGCCACTGTTTTTGTCAGTTTCCTAAGCAAAGTTGAACGAGATATGACCCATGTGTAGGAAGCACAGTTCTTTTGTTCTAAGCAAGCTCACTGTTCTGTCCCTATAGGAACACAGAAGAGTAGAAGAGTGTTCGTTTCTCAAAAGCAGAGTGTGTTTCTTGTCAGGCGAGCTAGTGTTTGTTTCCCTTTCATAAACGGTTTTGAATCACATATATTTTCTGGTCCTATGAGCAAGAGTTTTTTTCTGTTAAGGAAAGTCACTATTTTGCTCCCATTGCCACACACAGTGCAAATAGCCATTGTGTCTGTTAACAGCAAGAACAGTGAATTGGACTGAAGAGAAGCTCCTGTTCTTGTCAGTTTCCTAAGCAGAGTTGAACTTGAAGGACCACGTTTATCATAAGCCCAGTTCTTTTGTTCTTATCAAGCTCACTCTTTTGGCGCTATAGGAAATACAGTAGAGTAGAAGAGTGCTCTTTTCTCAAAAGCAGAGTGTGTTTCTTGGAAAGCGAGCTAGTGTTTGTTTCCCATTCCTAAATGGAGTTGAATCACAAACAGTTTCTGGTCCTATGAGCAGGAATTGTGTTTTGGTATTAAAAGTCATTATTGTGCTCCAATTGCCATAAACAGGGCAAATAGCACTCTTGTCTTTTCCCAGCAAGTATAGTGTATTGGACAAAAGAAACTACTGTTCACCCAATTGTGGTGGTTCACGCCTTTAATCCCAGCCCTCAGGAAGCAGAGCCAGGCGGATCTCTGTGAATTCTAGGCCAGCCTGGGCTACCAAGTGAGTACCAGGAAAGGCGCAAAGCTACACAGAGAAACCCTGTCTCAAAAAAAAAACCAGCTACTGTTCTTGTCAGTTTCCTCAGCAGAGTTGACAAAGATATGCTCCTTGTGGGTAGGAAGCACAGTTCTTTTGTTCTGAGCAAGTTTACTCTTCTGGCCTATAGGAATCACAGTAGAGTCGAAGAGTGCTCTTTTCTCAAAAGAAGAGTGTGTTTCTTGTTAGGCTAGTTAGTGCATGTTTCCCATTCATAAACGGAGTTGAACCACATGCAGATTCTGGTCCTATGATCAAGAGTTATTTTCTGGTAAGGAAAGTCACTATTGCACTCCCATTGCCATACACCATGCAAATAGCCCTCGTGTCTATTCCCAGCAAGTACAGTGTATTGGACTGAAGAGAAGCTACTGTTCTTGTCAGTTTCATAAGCAGAGTTGAACTTGATATGGCCCGTGTGTAGGAAGCACAGTTCTTTTGTTCTGAGCAAGCTCAGTATTCTGGCCCTATAGGAAAAACAGTAGAGTAGAAGATTGCTCTTTTATCAAAACCAGAGTGTGTTTCTTTTAAGGCGAGGTAGTGTTTGTTTCCCATTCATAAACATAGTTGAATCACATGTAGTTTCTGGTACCACGATCAAGAGTTGTTTTTTGGTAAGGAAAGTCACTATTGGACTCCCATTGCCATACACAGTGCAAATAGCACTCGCGTCTGTTCCCAGCAAGCACAGTTTCTTGGACTGAAGAGAAGAGGCTGTTCTTGTCACTTTCCTAAGAATAGTTAAACTAGATATGGCCCATGTGTAAAAAGCACAGTTCTTTGATTCTGAGCAAGCTCACTCTTCTGGCCCTATATGAAACACATTAGGGTACAAGAGTGCTCTGTCTTCAAAAGCACAGTGTGTTTCTTGTCAAGCGAGGTAGTGTTTGTTTCACATTCATAAATGGAGTTGAGTCCCATGCAGTTTCTGGTCCTCCGAGCAAGAGTTGTTTTCTGGTAAGGAAAGTCACTATTGCGCTCCCATTGTCATACACAGTGCAAATAGCACTTGCGTCTGTTCTCAGCAAGTACAGTGTATTGTACTGAAGAGAAGCTACTGTTCCTGTCAGTTTCCTATGCAGAGATGAACTAGATATGGCCTGTGTGTGTATAAAGCCCAGTTCTTTTGTTCTGCTCAAGCTCACTCTTCTGGCCTTTAAGTAACACAGTAGAGTAGAATAGTGCTCTTTTCTCAAAAGCAGTGTTTCTTCTAGGCGAGCAAGTTTTTGTTTCCCAAACATAAACGGAGTTGAATCACATGCAGTTTCTGGTCCTAAGAGCAAGAGTTGTTTTCTGGTAAGGAAAGTCACTATTGCGCTCCAATTGCCATACACAGTGCAAATAGCATCACATCTGTTTCCAGAAAGTACAGTGTATTGGACATAAGAGACTTGTATTCTTGTCACTTTTCTAAGCAGTGTTGAACTAGATATGGCCCATGTGTGTGGAAAGCACAGTTTTTTTTTTGTTATGAGCAAGCTCACTCTTTTGGACTTTTTGAAACCCAGTAGAGTTGAGTGCTTTTTTCTCAAAACCAGAGTGTGTTTCTTGTTAGGCGAGACTGTGTTTATTTCCCTCTCATAAACGGAGGTGAATCACATGCAGTTTCTGGGCCTGTGAGCTAGACTTGTTTTCTGGTATGGAAAGTCTCTACCGTGTTCCCATTTCCATTCACGGTGCAAATAGCATTCGCGTCTGTTCCCAGCAAGCACCGTTTCTTGGACAGAAGAGAAGCTGCTGTTCTAGTCAGTTTCATAAACAGAGTTAAACTAGATATGGCCCGTGTTTGTAGGAAGCACATTTCTTTGGTTATGAGCAAACACACACCCTGGCCTTATAGGAAACACAGTAGAGTAGAAGAGTGCTCTTTTCTCAAAACCAGAGTGTGTTTCTTGTAAGGCGAGCTAGTGTTTGTTTCCCATTCATAAATGGAGTTGAATCACATGTAGTTTCTGGTCCTACGATCAAGAGGTGTTTTCTTGTAAGGAAAGTCACTATTGGGCTCTCTTTGCCATACACATTGCAAAAAGCACTCACATAGGTTCCCAGCAGGAAGTGTATTAGATTGAAGAGAAGCTACTCTTCTTGTCAGTTCCTAACCAGAGCTGAACTATATATGGCCGGTGTGTGTAGTAAGCACAGTTCTTTTGTTCTGAGCAAGCTTACTGTTCTAGCCATTTGGAAACAAAGAAGAGAAGAATAGTGTTCTTTTCTCAAAAGCAGTGTGTGTTTCTTGTAAGGCGATCTGTTGTTTGTTTCCAATTTTTAAGCGAAGTTGATACACCTGCAGTTTCTGTTCCTTCGAGCAAGAATTGTTTTCTGGTAAGGAAAGACACAATTGCACTCCCATTGTCATACAAAGTGCAAATAGCACTCGCGTCTGTTCCCAGCAAGTACAGTGTATTGAACTAAAGAGAAGCTACTGTTCTTGTCAGTTTACAATGCAGAGTTGAACTAGATATGGCCCATGTGTGTCGGAAGCAGAGATCTTCTGTTCTGCGCAAGCTCACTCTTCTGGCCCTATAGGAAACACAGTAGAGTAGAAGACTGATCTTTTCTCAAGAGCAGAGTGTGTTTCTTGTAAGGCGAGCTAGTTTTTGTTTCCCATTCATAAATGGAGTTGAATCACATGCAGTTTCTGGTCCTACGAGCAAGAGTTGTTTTCTGGTAAAGAAAGTCACTATTGTTCTTCCAGTTCCATACACAGTGCAAATAGCACTCGCGTCTGTTCCCAGCAAGTACACTCGATTGAACTGAAGAGCAGCTACTGTTCTTTTCCGTTTCCAAAGCAGAGTTGAACTAGATATGGCCCGTGTGTAGGAATCACAGTTCTTTTGTTCTGAGCAGGCTAAATGTTCTGGCCTTTTGGATACACATTAGAGTAGAAGAGTGCTTTTTCCTTAGATGTAGAGTGTGTTTCTTGTAAGGTGAGCTAGTGTCTGTTTCCCATTCATAAACAGAGTTGAATCACATGCAGTTTCTTGTCCAACGAGCAAGAGTTGTTTTCTATTAAGAAAAAACAGTATTGTGTTGCCATTGCATACACAGTGCAAATAGCACTCGCATCTGTTCCCAGCAAGTAAAGTGTATTGGACGAAGAGAAGCTTCTGTTGTGGTCAGGTTCCTATGCAGAGTTGAACTAGATACTGCTCGTGTGTGTAGGAAGCACAGTTCTTTTGTTCTGAGCAATCTCACAGTTCTGGCCCTATAGAAACACAGTAGAGTAGAACAGTGCTGTTTTGTCAAAAACAGAGTGTGTTTCTGGTAAGGCAAGCTACTGTTTGTTTCCCATTCATGAATGGAGTTGAATCACATGCAGTTTCCCATTCTACGAGCAAGAGTTGTTTTCAGTAAAGGAAAGTCACTATTGCGCTCCCATTACTATACACAGTGCAAAAAGCACTCGCGTCAATTCCCCACTATTACAATGTATTCAACTGAAGTGAAGCTACTGTTCTTGTCAGTATCCTAAGCAGAGTAGAAGTAGATATGGCCTGTGTGTAGGAAGCACATTTCTTTTGTTCTGAGCAAGGTCACTGTTCTGGCACTGTAGGAAACACAGTAGAGTAGAAAAGTGCTCTTTTCTCAACAGCAGAGTGTGTTTCTTGTAAGGCGAGCTAGTGTTTGTTTCCCATCCATAAACGGAGTTGAATCACATGCAGTTTTGAGTGCAACGAGCAAGAATTGTTTTCTGAAAAGGAATATCACTACTGTTCTTCCATTGCCATACACAGTGCAAGTAGCACTTGCGTCTTTTCCCAGCAAGTACAGTGTATTGGACTGAAGAGAAGCTACGCTTCTTGTCAACTTCCTAATAAGAGTTGAACTAGATATGGCACGTGTGTGTAGGAAGCACCATTCTTTTGTTCTGAGCAAGTTCTCTGTTCTGGCCCTATGGAAACACAGTAGGGTAGAAGAGTGCTCTTTTCTCAAAAGCAGAGTTTGTTTTTGTAAGGCGAACTCGTGGTTGTTTCCCATTCATGAACGGATTTGAATCACATGCAGTTTCTTGTCCTACGAGCAAGAGTTGTTTTCTGGTAAGGAAAGTAACTATTTAGCTCCCATTGCCATACACAAGGCAAATGGGACTCGTGTCTCTGTTCAGCAATTACAGTGTATTGGACTGAAGAGTAGGTACTGTTCTTGTCAGTTTCCTAAGCAGAGTTGAACTAGATATGGCCCGTGTGTGTAGGAAGCACAGTTCTTTTGTTCTGATCAAGCTCTCTGTTCTGGCCCTACAGGAAACACCGTAGAACAGAAGAGTGCTCTTTTCTCAAAAGCAGAAGGTGTTTCTTGAAGGCGAGCTAGAATTTGTTTCCCATTCATAAATGGACTTGAATCAGATGCAGTTTCTGGTCCTACGAGCAAGTATTTTCTGGTAAGAAAAGTCACTATTGTGCTCCCATTGCCAAACTAGGTACAAAGCGCACTCGAGTCTGTTTCCAGTAAGCACAGTGTATTGGTCTGAAGAGAAGCTACTGTTCTTGTCAGTTTACTAAGCAGAGTTGAACTAGATATCGCCTGTGTGTTTAGGAAGCACATTTCTTTTGTTCTGAGCAAGCTCACTGTTCTGCATCTATACAAAACACAGTAGAGTCGAAGAGTGCTCTTTTCTCAAAGCCAGAGTGTGTTTCTTGTAAGGCGACCTAATTTTTGTTTCCCATTCATAAACTGAGTTGAATCACATGCAATTTCTGGTCTTACGAACAAGAGTTGCTTTCTGTTAAGGAATGTCACTATTGCGTTCCCATTGCCATACACAGTGCATAAAGCACTCTCTTTTCTTATCAGCAAGTACAGTGAAATGGACTGAAGAGAAGCTACTGTTCTTGTCAGTTTTCTAAGCAGAGTTGAACTAGATATGACCCTTGTATATAGGAAGCACATTTCTTTTGTTCTGAGCAAGCTCACTGTTCTGGCTCTATAGGAAACACAGTAGAGTAAAAGAGTGCTGTTTTCAAAAAGCAGAGTTTGTTTCTTGTAAGGCGAGGTAGTGTTTGTTTTCCATTCATAAACAGAGTTGAATTACATGCAGTTTCTGGTCCTACGACCAAGAATTGTTTTCTGGTAAGGAAAGTCACTTTTCCACTCCCTTTGCCATACACAGTGCACATAGCACTCGCGTCTGTTCCCAGCAAGTACAGTGTATTGGACTGAAGAGAAGCTACTGTTCTTGTCAGTTTCTTAAGCAGACTTGAACTAGATATGGCCCGTGTGTATAGGAAGCACAGTTCCTTTGTTCTGAGCAAGCTAACTGTTCTGGTCCTATAGGAAATACAGTAGAGTAGAAGAGTATACTTTTCTCAAAAGCAGATTGTGTTCCTTGAAAGGTGAGCTAGTGTTTGTTTCCCACTCATAAACGGAGTTGAATCACATGCAGTTTCTGGTCCTATGAGCAAGAGATGTTTTCTGATAAGGAAAGTCACTCTTTCGCTTCCATTGCCATACACAGTGCAAATAGCACTGGCGTCTGTTCCCAGCAAGTTCAGTGTATTGGCCTGAAGAAAAGCTACTGTTCTTGTCAGTTTCCTAAGCAGAGTTGAACTGGATATGGCCCGTGTGTTTAGGAAGCACAGTTCTTTTGTTCTGAGGAAGCTCACTGTTGTGGCCCTTTTGGAAACAGAGTAGAGTAGAGAGTGATCTTTTCTCAAAGCAGCATGTGTTTCTTGTAAGGCGAGCTAGTGTTTGTTTCCCATTCATAAACGGAGTTGAATCACATGCAGTTTCTGTTCCTGCCATCAAGACTTGTTTTCTGGATCCCTGGGCACCAGCCACTCTGGGGAAGACCTGCTCAACTTGGTCCCAACTTCTGGCCACTGGGCAGGTTCCCTTCTTGCCCCACCAGGAACATTCCCCTTCTCCTAGACCCCTGGCAGACCCTGCAGTCTCCACGCCCTTCTCCCACGCCCATTTGCCGAGCCCCAAGCCTCTTCCTGAGACTTAGAGGCTGACCCCCAGCTCCCATCTTGCCTGAGACTTCCCTTCTGGAGTACAGGTGAGTCCCCTAGCTTGCCCCAGACCCCATCCCTGGGCACCAGCCACTCCGGGGAAGACCTGCCCAACTTGGACCCAGGTTCTGGACACCCGGCAGGTTCCCTTCTAGCCCCCCTGGGAAGGATCCCCTTTCTCCAAGACCCCTGGCAGACCCTGCAGTCTCCACGCCCTGCCCTCACGCCAATCTACCCGAGCCCCAAGACTCTTCCTGAGACTTAGAGGCCAGCGCCCAGCTTTCATCTTGCCCCGGACTTCCCTCTGGGTCACAGCTCCCATCCTGCCCCAGACTTCCAATTTGGACAACAGAGCTCCTATCTGGACAAGAGTGAGAGACTTCCTGAATCTGTCAGCTCTGTCTGAACCAAGTATGCAGATAAGGCCAAGTATGAACCACAAGGAGATGGGCAGACGTCAAGGCAGAAACACATACAACAAAATGAATACCAATACAGCATCACCAGGCCCTAGCCCTCCTCCAACACCTAGACCTGAACATCAGAAATTGGAAGAAGCAGAAGAAAATAGCCTTATGAACGACATCATGAAGAAGCTAGAGGCTTGTGTAGATGAAAAGACAAAAAAAAATGTGAAGACAGCTGTAAACAACTAGAGGAAAGGGCAAACAAATTAGAAGAAATCAATAAAGTCCTGGAAGAAAACAATAAATTACTGAAAGAAAATCAAGAAAAATCAATGAAACAAATGAAGGAAACAGTCCAAGACCTGAAAAGGGAAATAGAAAAAATGAAGAAGACACAAACAGAGGGAATGCTGGAAATAGAAAATCTGAGAAAACGATTGTGAACTTCAGATGCAAGTATAATCAACAGAATGCAAGAGATGGAAGAGAGGATTTCTAGCGTTGAAGATACAGTAGAAGAAATAGATTCATCAGTCAAAGAAAACACTAAAGCCAACAAAGTCATGAACCAAAATGTCCAAGAAATTTGGAACACCATGAAAAGGCCAAACCTATGAATAATAGGGGTAGAAGAAAGAGAAGAATACCAACTCAAGGGCACAGAAAATATATTCAACAGGATCATAGAAGAAAACTTTCCCAACTTAAAGAATGAAATGCCTATGAAGATACAAGAAGCCTATAGAACACCAAACAGACTAAATCCCCAAAAAAGTCCCCTCGCCACATAATAATTAAACAACTAAACGTACAGAATAAAGAAAGAATATTAAGAGCAGCAAAGGAAAAATGCCAAGTGACACATAAAGGCAAACCTATCAGAATAACACCCGATTTCTCCATGGAGACTTTGAAAGCCAGAAGGACCTGGACAGATGTAATGCAGACACTAAGAGAACATGGATGTCAGCCTAGACTAATATACCCAGCAAAACTTTCAATCATCATAGGTGGAGTGAACAAAGCATTCCATGACAAAGCCAGATTTAAACAATATTTATCCACAAACCCAGCCCTACAGAAAACCCTAGAAGGAAAATTCCAACCTAAGGAAGTCAGGTACACCCTCGAAAACACAGGCAATAGATAAAGACACAGCAGTAAACCCCAACGAAGAGAAGTACACACACATCACCACCAAAAAATAACAGGAATGAACAATCACTGGTCAATAATATCCCTCAATATCAATGGACTTAATTCACCTATAAAAAGACATAGGCTTACAGAATGGATACGAAAGCAGGATCTATCTTTCTGCTGCATACAAGAAACACATCTCAAATTCAAAGATAGACACTACCTAAAAAATAAAAGACTGGGAAAAGACTTTCCAATCAAATGGTCTTAAGAAACAAGCGGGTGTAGCCATCCTGATGTCCAGCAAAATAGACTTCAAACTAAAATCAATCAAAAGAGATCAAGATGGGCATTACATACTCATCACAGGAAAAATCCACCAAGATGAAGTCTCAATTCTGAACATTTATGCCCCAAACAAAAGGGCACCCACATATGTAAAAGAAACATTACTAAAGCTTAAATCACATATAGAACCCCACACATTAATATTGGGAGACCTCAACACCCCACTTTCACCACTGGACAGATCTCCCAAATTGAAACATAACAGAGAAATAAAGGACTTAACTGATGTCATGACTCAAATGGACTTAATCGATATCTACAGAACATTCCTTCCTAACAAAAAAGAATATACCTTCTTCTCAGCACCCCATGGAACCTTCTCTAAAATCCACAACATACTTGGCCACAAAACAAATCTAAACAGATACAAAACAATTGGAATAACCTCCTGTGTTCTATCAGACCACCATGGTCTAAAGTTGGATTTCAACAACAACAAAACTACACAAAACCTACAATCTCATGGAAACTGAATAATACCCAACTGAATCACCAATGGGTTAAGGAAGAAATAAAGAAAAAAATTAAAAACTTCCTAGAGATCAACGAAAATGAAGACACCACATATCCAAACCTATGGGACCCAATGAAAGCAGTACTAAGAGGGAAATTCATAGCACTAAATGCCCACATAAATAAGTTGGAGAAATCTCACACTAGTGACTTAACAGCACACCTTAAAGCTCTAGAACAAGAAGAAGCAAAGTCTCCCAGGAAAAATAGATGCCAGGAAATTATCAAAGAGAGAGCTGAAATCAATGAATTAGAAACAAAGAGAACAATACAAAAAATTAATGAAACAAAGAGTTGGTTCTTTGAGAAAATCAACAAGATAGACAAGCCCTTATCCAAACTAACCAAAAGACAGAGAGAGAGCATCCAAATCAACAAAATCAGAAATGAAATAGGGGACATAACAACAGACATTGAGGAAATCCAGAGAATCATCAGGTCATACTTCAAAAACCTCTATTCCACAAACTGGAAAACCTAAAAGAAATGGACAAATTTCTGGATAGGTACCACATACCTAAATTAAATCAAGACCAGATAAACTATTTAAATATTCCAATAACCCCTAATGAAATAGAAACAGTCATTAAAAGTCTCCCAAACAAAAAAAGCCCAGGACCAGATGGTTTCAGTGCAGAATTCTACCAGATCTTCAAAGAACAGTTAATACCAATACTCACTAAATTGTTCCACACAATAGAAACAGAAGGAACATTAGTAAACTCCTTCTATGAGGCTACAATTACCCTGATTCCTAAACCAAACAAAGATACAACAAAGAAAGAGAATTACAGACCGATCTCCCTCATGAACATTGATGCAAAAATACTCAATAAAATACTGGCAAACAGACTCCAAGAACACATCAAAACAATTATCCACCATGATCAAGTAGGATTCATTCCAGGGATGCAAGGATGGTTCAACATATGAAAGTCTGTCCATGTAATACACCATATAAACAAACTCAAAGAAAAAAACCACATGATCATCTCACTAGATGCTGAAAAGGCATTTGACAAAATCCAACACCCCTTCATGATAAAGGTCTTGGAGTGATCAGAAATACAGGGAACATATTTAAACTAATAAAGGCAATTTACAGCAAGCCAACAGCCAACATCAAATTAAATGGAGAGAAACTCAAAGCAATTCCACTAAAATCAGGAACGAGGCAAGGCTGTCCGCTCTCCCCATACTTATTCAATATGGTACTTGAAGTTCTAGCCAGAGCAATAAGACAACATAAGGAGATTAAGGGGATACAAATTGGAAAGGAAGAAGTCAAGCTTTCCCTATTTGCAGATGACATGATAGTATACTTGAGCAACCCCAAAGATTCCACCAAGGAACTGACACAGCTTATAAACACCTTCAGCAACAGAGAAGGATACAAGATCAACTCAAAAAAATCAGTAGCCCTCCTATATACAATGGACAAAGAAGCGGAGAAGGAAATCAGAGATACATCACCCTTTACTATAGCCACAAATGACATAAAATACCTTGGGGTAACACTAACCAAGCAAGGACCTATATGACAAGAACTTTAAGTCCCTGAAAAAAGAAATTGAAGAAGATGTCGGAAAATAGATAGATATCTCATGCTCATGGATAGGCAGGACTAACATAGTAAAAATGGCAATCTTACCAAAAGCAATCTACCTAATTAATGCAATCCCCATCAAAGTACCAACACAATTCTTCACAACCTGGAAAGAATAATACTCAACTTCATATGGAAAAACAAAAAACCCAGGATAGCCAAAAGAATCCTGTACAATAACACAACCTCTGGAGGCATCACGATCCCTTACTTCAAGCTGTACTATAGAGCTACAGTAATAAAAACAACTTGGTACTGGCATAAAAACCGACATGTGGACCAATGGAATCGAATTGAAGACCCTGACATTAATCCACACTCCTATGAACATATAAATTTGACAAAGAAGCCAAAAGTGCACAATGGAAAAAAGAAAGCATCTTCAACAAATGGTGCTGGCAAAACTGGATATCAACATGTAGAAGGCTGCAAATAGATCCATATCTATCACTGTGCACAAAACTTAAGTCCAAGTGGATCAAGGACCTCAACATAAATCCAGCTACTCTGAACCTGCTAGAAGAGAAAGTAGGAAGTAGTCTTGAACGCATTGGCATAGGAGACCACTTCCTAAATAGAACACCAGTAGCACAGACACTGAGAAAAACAATCAATCAATGGGACCTCTTGAAACTGAGAAGCTTTTGTAGAGCAAAGGATAAGGTCAACAAGGCAAAGCGACAGCCTACAGAATGGGAAAAGATCTTCACCAACCCCACATCTGACAGAGGACTGATATCCAGAATATATAAGGAACTCAAGAAATTAGACATCAAGATGCCCAACAGTCCAATTAAAAAATGGGCTATAGAACTAAACAGAGAATTCTCAATAGAGGAACCTCAAATGGCTGAAAGACATTTAAGGAATTGCTCATCATCCCTAATCATCAGGGAAATGCACATCAAAACAACTCTGAGATACCACCTGTCAGAATGGCTAAGATCAAAAACACTGAAGACGTCTTATGCTGGAGAGGATGTGGAGCTAGGGGAACTCTCCTCCACTGCTGGTGGGAATGCAAGCTTGTACAACCACTTTGGAAATCAATATGGCGCTTTCTTAGAAAAGTGCGAATCCATCTCCCCCAAGATCCAGCTATACCACTCTTGGGCATATACCCAAGGAATTCTCAACCACACCACAAGAGCACTTGTACAGCTATGTTCATATCAGCATTGTTTGTAATAGCCAGAACATGGAAACAACCTAGATGCCCTTCAACTGAAGAATGGATAAACAAAATGTGGTATATATACACAATGGAATACTACTCAGCAGAGAAAAACAATGACATCATGAGGTTTGCAGACAAATGGATGGATCTAGAAAAAAATCATCCTGAGTGAGGTAACCCAGACTCAGAAAGACAAACATGGTATGTACTCACTCATAGGAGGATACTAGATGTGGAACAAGGATGACTGGCCTGCTACTCACATCACCAGGGAGGCTACTTGGAAAACAGGACCTCAAGAAAGACACGGGGATCGCCCAATGACAGAGAAATTGAATGAGATCTAAATGAACAGCCTGGACATGAGTAGGGGTAGTGAAGGGCGAAGCTCGAGGGAAAGAGAGCTTGGGTGAGCGGAAGATCCCAGCTGGATCAACAACAGAGAGGGTGAACAAAGAATTTGAGACCATGGAAATGAAGACCACATGAGAATAGGAAGAAGAAAAGTGCTAGAGAGACCCACAGAAATCCACAAAGATACCCCCACAACAGACTGCTGGCAATGGTCGAGAGACAGCCCAAACTGACTTACTCTAGTGATGGAATGGCCAAACACCCTAATTGTCGTGCTAGAAACCTCACCAACTACTGATGGATCTGGATGCAGAGATCCATGACTAGGCCCCAGGTGGATCTCTGGGAGTCCAATTAGCGAGAATGAGGAGGGTTTATATGAGTGAGAATTGTTGAGACCAAGGTTGGATAAAGCACAGGGACAAATAGTCAAATGAATGGAAACATATAAAATATGAACCAATGGCTGAGGGGTCACCAACTGGATCAGGCCCTCTGAGTGGGTGAGACAGTTGATTGGCCTGATCTGTTTGGGAGGCATCCAGGCAGTGGGACCGGGTCCTGTGCTCATTGCATGAGTTGGCTGTTTGAAACCTGGGGCCTATGCAGGGTCCCTTGGCTTGGCCTGGGAGGAGGGGACTGGACCTACCTGGACTGAGTCTACCAGGTTGATATCAGGCTGCGGGGAAGGCTTTGCCCTGGAGGAGATGGGAATGGGGGGTGGGGTTCAGGGGGGAAGGTGGGGAGGAAGGTGAGGGGGGCAGGAGGGGCGAGAACAAGGGAATCTGTGGCTGATATGTAGAACTGAATTGTGTTGCAAAATAAAAATAAAAATAAATATGTTGGGTACACTTAAGGCCCAGTGCTATCTTTACCCTCTTCAGCTTACAATCTTGGTAGAATGAAACACTTGCTAAACAAGTCAACAAATGCATATATAAAATTTCAATTTTTAATGTACAATGGATTATCTGTGAGCTACATTCAAAACACTGCACCAGGATGGTCAGAGGTGGCTTTTATAGGTTTTGGATCTTTGCATCAAGGCTTAAAAATGGCAGGTGGATAGAAGAAGCCTACAGTAAGGGAGAAGAACCTCCAGGTATAAGAAGACTGAGTGCCAAGCTGTTAAGTAGTGTTCTGGATACCCAAGGAAAACTCATGAAATGTTGTGACTGGAGTGGATTCAGTGGGATTGGGAATTCTTTAGGGTAAGACAGGCTACACAGGAAGGCTGGTAGCTGGTGATGCCTTTGGACCACTCTAGACATATATGAGTTTTACTTAGGGTGAGATAAGAATCCTCTACAGGGTATTAGTCAAAGGAGATGCATACATCTTTGTTTCAAATGGATGACCCCCCTAGTGTGGGAAATAGAGTTGAATAGATAGTAGGAGGAAAAACAAGAGGGGACATAGCAGTCTCAATACATAATGGATGGAGATACAGCACCAATATGGTGGATGTGGTCAGATCCAGGATATATTTAAAAGGATGAACTGACAGCTCTTCTGTGACATTGAATGTAGAATGTGACATTCATTAAGAAAGTGAGGAATCTTATGGACCTGGCTTAAGCGATTGATCGGAGGAGATTGCTTTCTGCTGAGACACAAAAGACTGTAGAAGAAACTGCTTGGCAAGTGTGTCCAGAACCAAGAGTTTACATTCAGATATGTGAGTTCAAAGTGTCTATTGAATACTTAAGTGGGCATGTTCCACAGACAAATTAAGACATATTTCAAGGACTCCAAGGGACTCTGAAAGCAGATCCTACATACCATTCCAATCTGTCCAAGTGTGCTTCTTCTGTTCCTAGGTGACTTATTGAATGTGCATATATTAAAATTTCTTGCTTGTTTATCTGATCTCCAACAGCAAGATATAGGTAAGAAGTAGCTTTTTAGCTTGCTCAATTTAGGAGCTCAATAAAGTCTGATTAATTGAAAAAAAAGTTGTTTTCTGGAGAGGAAAGTCACTATTGCACTCCCATTGCCATACACAGTGCAAATAGCACTCGTGTCTGTTCCCAGCAAGTACAGTTTTTTGGACTGAAGAGAAGATACTGTTCTTGTGAGAATCCTAAGCAGAGTTGAACTAGATATGGCCCATGTGTGTTGGATGCACAGTTCTTTTGTTCTGAGCAAGCTCACCGTTCTATCCTTATAGGAAACACAATGGAGTAGAAGAGTGCTCTTTTCTGAAAAGCAGAATGTGTTTCTTGTAAGGCGAGCTAGTGTTTGTTTCCCATTCATAAATGGAGTTGAATCACATGCATTTTCTGGTCCTATGAGCAAGAGTTGTTTTCTGGTAAGGAAAGTCACTATTATGCTTCTATTGCTATACACAGTGCAAATAGAATAGTTCCCAGCAATTACAATGTATTTGACTGAAGTGAAGCTACTGTTCTTGTCAGTATCCTAAGCAGAGTAAAAGTAGATATGCCCCATGTGTAGGAAGCATAGTTCTTTTGTTCTGAACAAGCTCACTCTTCTGGCCCTGTAGGAAACACAGTAGAGTAGAAGAGTGCTCTTTTCTCAAAAAAAGAGTGTGTTTCCTGTAAGGCGTGGTAGTGATTGTTTCCTATTCATAAACGTAGCTGAATCACATACAGTTTCTGGCCCTACAAGCAAGAGTTGTTTTCTGACAAGGAAAGACACTGTTGTGCTCCAATTTCCATACAAAGTGCAAGTAGCACCTGTGTCTGTTCCCAGGAAGTACAGTGTGTTGGACTGAAGAGAAGCTACTCTTCTATTCAGATTCCTAGGCCAAGTTGAACTAGATATGCCCCGTGTGTCTAGGAAGCACAGTTCTTTTTGTTCTGAGCAATCTCACTGTTCTGGCCGTAAAGGAAACACAGTGGAGTAGAAGAGTGCTCTTTTCTCAAAATCAGAGAGAGTTTCTTGTAAGACGAGAAGTGTTTGTTTCCCATCCATAAATGGAGTTGTATCACATGCAATTTCGAGTCCTACGAGCAAGAGTTGTTTTCTGGTAAGGAAAGTCACTATTGTTTCCCCATTGCCATACACAGTGGAAATATCACTCGTGTCAGTTCCCAGTAAGAACAGTGTATTGGACTGAAGAGAAGCTGCTGTTCTTTTCAATTTCCAAAGAAGAGTTGAAGTAGATATGGCATGTGTGTGTAGGAAGCACATTTCTTTTGTTCTGAGCAAGCTCACTGTTCTGGCCCTATGGAAACACAGTAGGGTAGAAGAGTGCTCTTTTCTCAAAAACAGAGTGTGTTTTTTAAGGCGAGCTCGTGGTTGTTTCCCATTCATAAATGGAGTTGAATCACATGCAGTTTCTGGTCCTACAAGCAAGAGTTGTTTTTTGGTAAGGAAAGTCACTATTTCGCTCCCATTGCCATACACATGGCAAATGGGACTAGTGTCTGTGTTCAGCAAGTACAGTGTATTGGACTGAAGAGAAGCTATTTTTTTTGTCAATTTCCTAAGAACAGTTGAACTAGATATGGCACGTGTGTATAGGAAGCACAGTTCTTTTGTTCTGAGCAAGCTAACTGTTCCGGTCATATAGGAAACAAGTAGAGTAGAACAGTACACTTTTCTCAAAAGCAGAATGTGTTTCTTGTAAGGTGAGGTAGTGTGTGTTTCCCAGTCAGAAATGGAGTTGAATCACATTCAGTTTCTGGTCCTATAATCAAGTGTTGTTTTCTGCTAAGGACAGTCACTATTGTGCTCCTATTGCCATACACAGTGTATATAGCGTGTGCGTCAGTTCCCAGGAGGAACAGTGTATTGGACTGAAAAGAAGCTACTGATCCTGTCAGTTTTCTGAGCAGAGTTGAATTAGATATGGCCCATGAGTTTAGGAAGCTCAGTTCTTTTCTTCTGAGCAAGCTCACTCTTCTGGCCATATAAGAAACACATTAGAGTCGAAGAGTGCTCTTTTCTCAAAAGCATAGTGTGTTTCTGTAACGCGAGCTAGTCTTTCGTTCCCATTCAAAAAATGAGTTGAATCACATGCAGTTTCTGGTTCTATGAGCAAGAGGTTTTTTTAGTAAGGAAAGTCACTGTTGTGCTCCCATTGCCATGCACTGTAATAATAGCACTCATGACTGTTCCCAGCAAGTACAGTGTATTGGACTGAAGAGAAACTACTTTTCTTGTCAGTTTACTAAGCAGAGTTGAACTAGATATGGCCCGTGTGTAGGAAGCATAGTTCTTTTATTCTGAGCATGCTCACTCTTCCAGCCCTGAACGAAACACAGAGAGCAGAAGAATGCTCTTTTCTCAAAAGCAGAGTTTGTTTCTTGTAAATTGAGCTAGTGTTTGTTTCTAATTCCTAAACGGAGTTGAATCACATGCAGTTTCTGGTCCTTTGATCAAGAGTTGTTTTCTGGTAAGGAAAGTAACTATTGTGCTCACATTGCCATAAAAAGTGCACATAGACTCGCTTCTGTTCCCAGCAACTAAAGTGTATTTTACTAAAGAGAAGCTACTGTTCTTGTCAATTTCCTAAGTAGAGTTGAACGAGATATGGGCCGTGTGTGTAGGAAGCACAGTTCTTTTGTTTTGAGCAAGCTCACTCTTCTGGCCCTATAGGAAACAGAGTAGAGTAGAAGAGTGCTCTGTTCTCAAAAGCAGAGTGTGTTACTTGTAAGGCGAGCTAGTGGTTTTTTTTTTCCGATTCATAAACGGAGTTGAATCACATGCAGTTTCTGGTCCTATGAGCAAGAGTTGTTTTCAGATAAGGAAAGTCACTATTATGCCCCCATTGCCATATAGAGTGCAAATTGCAACTCGCATATGTTCCCAGGAAGTACAGTGTATTACACTAAAGAGAAGCTACTGCTCTTGTCAGTTTCCTAAGTAGAGTTGAACTCGATATGTTCCATTGTGTAGGAAGCACAGGTCTTTTGTTCTGAGCAACCTCATTGTTCTGGCCAAATAGGAAACACGGCAGAGTAGAAGAGTGCTCTTTTCTCAAAAGTAAAGTATGTTTGTTTTAAGGCGAGCTAGTGTTTGCTTCCCATTCATAAAAGGAGTTGAATCACATGCAGTTTCTGGTACTACGAGCAAGAGTTGTTTTCTGGTAGGAAAATTCACTATTGCACTCCCATTGCCATACACAGTGCAAATAGCACTCGTGTCTGTTCCCAGCATGTACAGTGTATTGCACTGAACAGAATTACAGTTCTTGTAAGTTTCCTAAGCAGAGTAGAACTAGATATGGCCCGTGTGTGTAGGAAGCACAGTTCTTTTGTTCTGAGCAAGCTCACTCTTCCAGCCCTATAGGAAACACAACAGAGTAGAAGAGAGCTGTTTTCTCATAAGCAGAGTGTTTTTCTTGTAAGGCGAGCTAGTGTTTGCTTCCCATTCTTAAACAGAGTTGAATCCGATGCAGTTTCCAGTCTTAAGAGCAACAGTTGTATTCCAGTAAGAAAGTCACTATTTTGCTCCCATTGTAATACACTGTAGAAGTAGCACTCATGTCTGTTCCCAGCAATTACAGTGTATTTGATTTAAGAGAAGCTACTGTTCTTGTCCTTTTCGTAAGCAGATTTGAACTAGATATGGCCCTTGTGAGTAGATAGCACAGTTCTTTTGTTCTGAGCAAGCTCACTGTTCTGGCCCTATAGGAAACAGAGTAGAGTAGCAGAGTGCTCTTTTCTCAAAAGCAGAGTGTGTTTCTTGTAAGGCGAGCTAGTGTTTGTTTCCCATTCATTAATGGAGTTGAATCACATGCAGTTTCTGGTCCTATGAGCAAGAGTTGTTTTCTGGTAAGGAGAGTCATTATTGCTCTCCCTTTGCCATACACAGTACAAGTAGCACTCGCGTCTCTTCCCGGCAAGTACAGTGTATTGGACTGAAATGAAGCACTTTTATTGTCAGTTTCCTAAGCAGATTTGAACTAGAGATAGCCAGTGCCTGTAGGAATCACACTTCTTTTGTTCTGAGCAAGGTCACTGTTCTCGCCGTAAAGTAAAAACTGTAGAGTACATGAGTGCTCTTTTCTCAAAAGCAGAGTGTATTTCTTGTACGGCGAGCTAGAGTTTTTTTCCCATTCATAAACGGAGTTGAATAACATGCAGTTAATGGTTCTATGAAAAAGAGTTGTCTTCTGGTAAAGAAAGTCACTATTGCGCTCCGTTTGCCATACACAGTACAAATAGCACCTCTCTTCTGTTCCCAGGTTTACAGTGTATTGTTTTGAAAAGAAACTCCTGTTCTTGTCAGTTTCCTAAGCAGAGTTAAACTAGATATGTTCCGTGTGTGTAGGAAGCACAGTTCTTTTGTTCTGAGCAAGCTCACTGTTCTGGCCCTAAGGAAACACAGTAGAGTAGAAGAGTGCTATTTTCTCAAAATCAGAGTGTGTTTCTTGTAAGGCAAGGTAGTGTTTGTTTGTCATTCATAAAATGTAGATGAATCCCATGTAGTTTCTGGTCCTATGAACAAGAGTTTTTTTTCTGGTAAAGAAAGTCACTATAGTGATCCCAATGCCATACACAGTGCAAACAGCACTCGCGTCTGTTCCCAGCCAGTACAGTGTAATGGAATGAAGAGAAGCTACTGTACTTGTTAGTTTCCTAAGCAGAGTTGAACTAGGTATGGCCCGTGTGTGTAGGAAGCACAGTTCTTTTGTTCTGTACAAGCTCACTGTTCTGGCCGTATAGTAAAAACAGTAGAGTACATGAGTGCTCTTTTCTCAAAAGCAGAGTGTGTTTCTTGTAAGGCGAGCTAGTGTTTGTTTCCCATTCATAAACGGAGATGAATCCCATTCAGTTTCTGGTCCTACTAGCAAGAGTTGTTTTCTGGTAAGAAAGTCACTATTGCGCTCCCATTGCTATACACAGAACAAGTAGCACTCACGTCTGTTCCTAGCAAGTACAGTGTATTGGACTTAAGAGATCCGTCTGTTCCTAGCAAGCACAGTGTATTGGACTGAAGAGCTGCTACTGTTCTTGTCAGTTTCTTAAGCGGAGTTGAACTAAATATGGCCCATATTATTAGGAAGCACAGTTCCTTTGTTCTGAGCAAGCTCACTATTCTGGCCTTATGGAAACACAGTGGAGTAGAAGAGTTCTCTTTTCTCAAAGGCAGAGTGTGTTTCTTATAAGGCGAGCTAGTGTTTGTTGCCCATTCATAAAAGGTGTTGAATTCCATGCAGTTAATGGTCCTACGAAAAAGAGTTGTTTTATGGAAAGGAAAGTCACTATTGTGCTCCCATTGCCATACACAGTGCAAATAGCACTAGCGTCTGTTCCCAGCAATAACAGTGTATTGGCCTATAGAGAAGCTACTGTTCTTGTCAGTTTCCAAGAAAGAGTTGAACTAGATATGGCCCTTGTTTGTAGGAAGCATACTTCTTTTGTTCTGAGCAAGGTCATGGTTCTGGCCCTATATTAAACGCAGTAGAGTACACGAGTGCTCTTTTCTCAAAAGCAGAGTGTGTTTCTTGTAAGGCGAGCTAGTGTTTGTTTCACATTCATAAACGGCATTGAATCCCATGCAATTTCTGGTTCTACGAGAAAGAGATGTTTTCTGGTAATGAAAGTCCCTATTCCGGTAACAATGCTATACACAGTGAAAAAAACACTCGCGTCTGTTCTCAGCAAGTACAGTGTATTGGACTAAAGAGAAGTTATTGTTATTGTATGTTTCCTAAGCAGAGTTGAACTAGATATGGCCCATATGTGTAGGAAGCAAATTTCTTTTGTTCTGTTCAAGCTCACTGTTCTGGCCCTATAGGAAACACTGTAGAGTACAGAGTGCTCTTTTCTCAAAAGCAGAATGTTTTTCTTGTAAGGCGAGCTACTGTTTGCTTCCCTATCATAAACAGAGTTGAATCCCATGCAGTATCCAGTCCTATGAGCAACAGTTGTTTTCTGGTAAGAAATTCACTATTGTGCTCCCATTGCCATAAACCATACAAGTAGCACTCGTGTCTGTTACCAGCAAGGACAGTGTATTGGATTGAAGAGCGGCTCCTCTTCTTGTCAGTTTCCTAAGCAGAGTTGACTAGATATGGCACGTGTGTGTAGAAAGCACAGTACTTTTGTTCTGTGAAGGTCACTGTTCTGGCCTAATAGGAAACACAGTAAAGTAGAGAGTGCCCTTTTCTCAAAAGCAGAGTGTGTTTCTTGTAAGGCGAGCTAGTGTTTCTTTCCCATTCATAAACGGATTTGAATCCCATGCACATGCTGGTCCTACGAGCAAGATCTTTTTCTGGTAAAGAAAATCACTATTTTGCTCTCATTGCCATACACAATGCAAGTAGCACTCGTGTCTGTTCCTAGCAAGGACAGTGTATTGGAATGAAAAGAAGCTACTGTTCTTGTCAGTTTCCTAAGCAGAGTTGAACTAGATATGGCTCGTGTCTGTAGGAAGCACAGTTCTTTTGTTCTGAGCAAGCTCACTGGTCCTATAGGAAACACAGTAGAGTAGAAGAGTGCTCTTTTCTCAAAAACAGAGTGTGTTTCTTCTACGGCGAGCTAGTGTTTGTTTCCCATTCATAAATGGAGTGGATTCACATACAGTTTCTGGTCCTATGAGCACGAGTTTTTTTTTTTCTGGTAAGGAAAGTCACTATTGCGCTCCCTTTGCCATACACAGTGCAAATAGCACTAGCGTCTGTTCCTAGCAATTACAGTGTATTGGACTATAGAGAAGCTTTGGTTCTTGTCAATTTCTGAAGAAGAGTTGAACGAGATATGGCCAGTGCATATAGGAAGCACAGTTCTTTTGTTCTCAGCAAGGTCACTGTTCTGTCCCTATAGGAAACACAGTATGGTAGAAGAGTGCTCTTTTATCAAAAGCAGCGTGTTTTTCTTGTAAGGCGAGCTAGTTTTGTTTCCCATTCATAAACAGAGTTGAATGCCATGCAGTTTCTGGTCCTACGAGAAAGAGTTGTTTTCTGGGAATGAAAGTCATTATTGTGCTCCCATTGCCATACACAGTGAAAATAGCACTCGCGTCTGTTCCCAGCAAGGACAGTGTATTGGACCCAAAAGAAACTACTGTTCTTGTCAGTTTTCTAAGCAGAGTTGAACTAGATATGGCCCGTGTGTGTAGGAAGCACAGTTCTTTTGTTCTAAGCAGGCTCACTGTTTTGGCCCAAAGTAATCACAGTAGAGTAGAAGAGTGCTCTTTTCACAAAAAGCAGATTGTGTTTCTTTAAAGGCGAGCTAGTATTTGTTTTCCATTCATAAAAAGAGTTGAATCACATGCAATTTCTGATCCTACGAGTAAGAGTTGTTTTCTGCTAAGGTAAGTCTATATTGCGCTCCCATTGCCATACACAATGCAAGTAGCACTCGCGACTGTTCCAAGCAAGTACAATGTATTGGACTGAAGAAAAGCTACTGTTCTTGTCAATTTCCTTAGCAGAGTGAACTAGATATGGCCCGTGTATGTAGGAAGCACAGTACTTTTGTTCTGAGCAAGGTCACTCTTCTGGCCCTATAGTAAATACAATAGGGTAGAAGAGTGCTCTTTTCTCAAAAGCAGAGTGTGTTTCTTGTAAGGCGAGCTAGTGTTTGTTTTCTATTCATAAATGGAGTTGAATCACATGCAGTTTCTGGTCCTACCAGCAAGGTTGTTTTCTGGTAGGGAAAGTCACTATTGCTCCCCAAAGCCATTCACAGTGCAAAGAGCACTTGCGCCTGTTCCCAGCAAGGACAGTATATTGTACAGAAGCGAAACTACTGTTCTTGTCAGTTTCCTAAGCAAGGTAAAACTAAATCTGGCCCGTGTTTGTAGGAAGCACAGTTCTTTTGTTCTGAGTAATCTCACTGTTTTGGCTCATTGGAATCACAGTAGAGTAAAAGAGTGCTCTTTTCTCAAAAGCAGAGTGTGTTTATTGTAAGGCTAGCTAGTGTTTGTTTTCCATTCATTAACGGAATGGAATCACATGAAGTTTCTGGTCCTAAGAGCAAGAGATATTTTCTGGTAAGGAAAGTCACTATTGTGCTCCCATTGAATAACACAGTACAAATAGAACTACCGTCTGTTTCCAGCAATTACAGTGTACTGGAATATAGAGAAGCTATTATTCTTGTCAGTTTCCTAAGCAGAGTTGAGCTAGATATGATCCGTGTGTGTTGGAAGCACAGTTCTTTTGTTCTGAGAAAGTATATTCTTCTGGCCATATTGGAAACACAGTAGAGTAGAAGAGTGCTCTTTTCTCAAAAGAAGAGTGTGTTTCTTGTAAGGAGAGCTAGTGTTTATTTCCCATTCATAAACGGAGTGGAATCACATGAAGTTTCTGGTCCTACAAGCAAGAGTTGTTTCCTGGTAAGGAAAGTCACTATTGTGCTCCCATTGCCATAAACAGTTAAAAGAGCACTCGCATTGTTCCCAGCAAGTACAGTGTATTGAAATGAAGAGAAGCTACTGTTCTTTTCAGTTTCCTAAGCAGAGTTGTACTAGATATGACCCGTGTGTGTAAGAAGCACAGATCTTTTGTTCTGTGCAAGCTCACTGTTCTGACCCTATATGAAACACAGAAGAGTACAGAGTGCAATTTTCTCAAAAGCAGAGTGTGTTTCTTGCAAGGCTATCCAGTGTTCGTTTCCCATTCATAAACGTAGTTGAATCTCATGCAGTTTCTGGTCCTATGAGCAAGAGTTGTTTTCTGGTAAGGAAAGTCACTATTGCGCTCCCAATGCCATACAAATTGCAAATAACATTCGCGTCTGATCCCAGGATGTACAGTGTATGGCACTGAAGAGAAGCTGCTGTTCTTGTCAGTTTCCTAAGTAGTGTTGAACTAGATATAGACTGAGTATTTAGTAACCACAGTTCTTTTGTTCTGAGCAAGCTCACTGTTCTGGCCCTTTAGGAAACACAGTAGAGTAGAAGAGTGCTCTTTCCTCCAAAGAAGAGTGTGTTTCTTGTAAGTCGAGCTAGTGTTTGATTCCCATTCATAAACAGAATCGAATCACATGTAGTTTCTTGTCCTATGAGCAAGACTTGTTTTTTGATCAGGAAAGTCACTATTTTCTAACAATGTCATACACACTGAAAATAGCACTCACATCTGTTCTCAGCAAGTACAGTGTATTGGACTGAAGAAAAGCTATTGTTCTTGTCAGTTTACTAAGCAGAGTTGAACTAGATATGGCACGTATGTGTAGGAAGTAAATTTCTTTTGTTCTGCGCAAGCTCACTGTTCTGGCTGATCGAAAAAACAGTAGAGTAGAGGGTGCTCTTTTCTCAAAAGTAGAGTGTGTTTCTTGTAAGGCGAGCTAGTGTTTGTTTCCCATTCATAAACGGAGTTGAATCACATTCAATTTAAAGTCCTACAAGCAAGAGTTGTTTTTTGGTAAAGGAAGTCACTATTGCACAGTGCAAATAGCATTCGTGTCTGTTCCCAGCAAGTACAGTGTATTGGACTGAAGAGAAAATACGGTTCTTATCAGATTCTTAAGCAGAATTGAACTGTATATGGCCCGTGTATATAGCACGCACATTTGTTTTGTTCTGAGCAAGCTCACTCTTCTGGACCTATAGAAAACACAACAGAGTAGAAGAATTCTTTTTTCTCAAAAGCAGAGTGTGTTTCTTGTAAGGGGAGCTAATGTTTGTTTCCCATTCATAAATGGAGTTGAATCACATGCAATTTTTGGTCCTATGAGCAAGAATTGATTTCAGGTAAGGAAAGTCACTATTGTGCTCCCATTGCCATATACTGTGCAACTAGCACTTGTGTCTCTTCCCAGCAAGTACAGTGTATTGGACTGAAGAGAAGCTACTGTTATTGTCAGCTTCTTAATCAAAGTTGAACTAGATGTGGCTCGTGTGTGTAGGAAGCAAGTTTTTTTTGTCCTGAGCAAGTTCAATCTTCTGGTGCTCTAGGAAACTCAGTAGAGTAGAAGAGTGCTCTTTTCTCCAAAGCAAAGTGTGTTTCTTGTAAGGTGAACTAATGTTTGTTTCTCAATAATAAACGAAGTTGACTCACATGCATTTTCTGGACCTTCGCTCAAGAATTCTTTTCTCGTAAGCAAAGTCACTATTGTGCTCCCATGGCCATCCACAGTGCAAGTAGCACTCACGTCTGTTCCCAGCAAGTACAGTAATTGGAATGAAGAGAAGCTACTGTTCTTGTCAGTTTCCTAAGCTAAGTTGAACTAGATATGGGCCTTGTGTGTAGGAAGCACATTTGTATTGCTCTGAGCAACCTCACTCTTTTGGCCCTATAGGAAACACAGTGGAGAAGAAGAGTGTTCTTTTCTCAAAAGCAGAGTGTGTTTCTTGTAAGGCCTGCTAGTGTTTGTTTCCCATTCATAAACGGAGTTGAATAACATGCAGTTTCTGATCCTACGAGCAAGAGTTGTATTCTTGTAAGGAAAGTCACTATTATGATCCCAATGCCATATATAGTGCAAACAACACTCGCGTCTTTTCCCTGCAAGTACAGTGTATTGGACTGAAGAAAAGCTACTGTTCTTGTCAGTTTCCTATGCAGAGTTAAATTAGATATGGTCCGTGTGTGTAGGAAGCACAGTACTTTTGTTCTGTGCAAGCTCAATTTTCTGGCCCTATAGAAAAAATAGTAGAGAAGAAGAGTGCTATTTTCTCAAAAACAGAGTGTGTTTATTCTAAGGCGATCTAGTGTTTGTTTCCCATTCATAAACGGAGTTGAATCACATGCAGTTTCTGGTCCTATGAGGAAGAGTTGTTTTCTGGTAAGGAAATCACTATTGCTCTCTCATTGCCATCCACAATGCAAATAGCACACTCGTCTGTTCGAAGCAATCAGTTTATTGGAGTGAAGAGAAGGTATTGTTCTTGTCAGTTTCCTAAGCAGAGTTGTAATAGATAAGGCCCTTGTGTGTAGGAAGCACAGTACATTTGTTCTGATAAAGCTCACTGTTCTGGCCCTCTAGGAAACACAGTAGAGTAGAAGAGTGCTCTTTTCTCAAAAGCAGAGTATGTTTCTTGTAAGGCGAGCTAGTGTTTATTTCTCATTCATAAACGGAGTTGAATCACATGCAGTTTCTGGTCCTACGAGCAAGAGTCGTTTTCTGGTAAGGAAAGTCACTATTGTGCTCCCATTGC
Source organism: Peromyscus eremicus (assembly GCF_949786415.1). Taxonomy (NCBI): domain Eukaryota; kingdom Metazoa; phylum Chordata; class Mammalia; order Rodentia; family Cricetidae; genus Peromyscus; species Peromyscus eremicus. The sequence continues at coordinate 4,185,436 of NW_026734292.1, forward strand.
CATATACTGTGCAAACAGCACTTGCATCTGTTCCCAGCAAGTACAGTAATTAGAATGAAGAGAAGCTACTGTTCTTGTCAGTTTACTAAGCAGAATTGAACTAGATATGGATCCTGAGTCTAGAATGCACAGTTCTTTTGTTCTGAGAAAACACACTTTTCTGGCCCTATAGGAAACAGAGTAGAGTAGAAGAGTTCTCTTCTCTCAAAAGCAGAGTGTGTTTCTTCTAAGGCGAGTTAGTCTTTGTTTCCCAGTCATAAACGAAGTTGAATCACATGCAGTTTCTGGTTCTACGAGCCAGAGTTGTTTTCTGATAAGGAACGTCACTATTACGGTCCCATTTTCATGCATATTACAAACAGCACTTGCGTCTGTTCCCAGCAAGAACAGTGTTTTGGACTGAAGAGAGAGAAGCTACTGTTCTTGTCAGTTTCCTAAGCAGAGTTGAACTAAATATGTCCCGTGTGTGTAGAAAGCACAGTTCCTTTTTACTGAGCAAGTTCACTGTTCTGGCCCTATACGAAACACAGTAGAGTAGAAGAGTGCTCTTTTCTCAAAAGCAGAATGTGTTTCTAGTAAGATGAGCTAGTGTTTGTTTACCATTCATAAACGGAGTTGAAATACATGCACGTTCTGGTCCTATGAGCAAGAGTTGTTTTCTGGTAAGGAAAGTCACTATTGTGCTCCCATTTCCATCCAAAGGGCAAATAGCACTTGAGTCTGTTCCCAGCCAATGCAGTAATTGGAATGAAGAGAAGCTACTCTTTCTGTCAGTTTCCTAAGCAGAGTTGAACTATATATGGCTCATGAGTGTAGGAAGCATAATTCTTTTTTTCTGTGCAAGCTCTCTTTTCTGGCCCTATAGTAAATGAAGTAGAGAAGAAGAGTGCTCTTTTCTAAAAAGCAGAGTGTGTTTATTTTAAGGTGAGCAAGTTTTTGTTTCCCATTTATAAACGGAGTTGAATCACATGCAGTTTCTGATCCTACGAGCTAGAGTTGTTTTCTGGTAATGAAAGCCACTATTGTGCTCCCATTTCCAAACACAGTGCAAATAGCACTCGCGTCTGTTCCTAGCAAGTACAGTAATTGGAATGAAGAAAATCCACTGTTCTTGTCATTTTCCTAAGCAGAGTTGAACTACATATGGCTCATGTCTGTAGGAACCACATTTCTTTTGTTCTGTGGAAACTCTCTTTTCTAGCTCTATAGGAAACAGAGTAGAGTAGAGAGTGCTCTTTTCTCAAAAGCAGAGTGTGTTTTTTGTAAGATGAGCTAGTGTTTCTTTCCCATTCATATACTGAGTTGAATCTCATGTAGTTACTGGTCCTACGAGCAAGTGTTGTTTTTTGGTTAGGAAAGTCACTATTGTGCTCCCATTGACATAACCAGTGCAAATAGTTGTCCCGTCTGTTCCCAGCAAGTACAGTGTATTGGAGTGAAGTGAAGCCACTGTTCTTTTCTGTTTCCTAAGCAGAGGTGAACGAGATATGACCCGTGTGTGTAGGTAGCACAGTTCTTTTGTTCTTAGCAGTCTCACTCTTCTGGCCCTATGAAAACACAGTAGAGTGGAAGAGTGCTCCTTTCTCAAAAGCAGAGTGTGTTTCATGTAAGGCAAGCTAGTTTTTGTTTTCCATTCATAAATGGAGTTGAATCACATGCATTTCTTGTCACAAGCACAAGGTTTTTACTGGTAAGGAAAGTCACTATTGCGTTCCCATTACCATACACAGTGCAAATAGCACTCGCGTCTGTTCCCAGAAAGTACAGTGTATTGGACTAGAGAGAAGGTACTGTTTTTTTCAGATTACTAAGCAGAGTTGAACTAATAATGGCTCGTGACTGTAAGAAGCACAGTTCTTTTTTCTGAGCAAGCTCACTGTTCTGGCCCTATAGGAAACACAGTAGAGTAGAACAATGCTCTTTTCTCCAAAGCAGAGTGTTTTTCTTGTAAGGCGAGCTGGTGTTTGTTTCACATTTATAATAGGAGTTGAATCACATGCAGTTTCTGGTTCTACGAGCAACAGTTGTTTTCTGGTAAGGAAAGCCACTATCATGCTCCCATTGCCATACACAGTGCAAATAGCACTTGCGTCTGTTACAAGCAAGTACAGTAATTGGAAAGAAGAACAGCTACTGTTCTTGTAGTTTTCCTAAACAGAGTTGAACTACATATGGCTCATGTTTGTAGGAACCACATTTCTTTTATTCTGTGCAAGCTCTCTTTTCTCGCTCTATAGGAAACAGAGTAGAGTAGAAGAGTGCTCATTTCTCAAAAGCAGAGTATGTTTCTTGTAAGACTAGCTAGTGTTTGTTTCCCATTCATATATTGAGTTGAATCTCATGCAGTTTCTGGTCCTACGAACAAGAGTTGTGTTTTGGTTAGGAAAGTTACTATTGTGCTCCCATTGACATAAACAGTGCAAATGGTACTCCCGTCTGTTCCCAGCAAGTACAGTGTATTGGACTGTAGAGAAACTACTGTTTCTTTTTATTTTTCAAAGGAGAGTTGAATTAGATAAGGCTAGTGTGTGTAGGAAGAAAGTTCTTTTGTTCTGAGAAAGCTCACTCTCTACCCCTACAGGAAACTCAGTAGAGTAGAAGTGTGCTCTTTTCTTAAAAGCAGAGTGTGATTCTTGTAAGGCGAGCTAGTGTTTGTTTCCCATTCATAAACGGAATTGAATCACATGCAGTTTCTGGTCCTACTTGCAAGAGTTGCTTCTGGTAAGGAATGACACTGTTGTGATCCCTTGGCCATACACAGTGAAAATAAGACTTGCATCTGTTCCCAGCAAGTACAGTGTATTGGACTGAAGAGAAGGTACTGTTCTTGTCAGTTTCCTAAGCAAAATTGACCTGTATATGGCCCGTGTGTGTAGGAAGCACAGTTCTTTTGATCTGAGGAAGTTCTCTGTTCTGGCCCTATATGAAACACAGTAGAGTAGAAGAGTGCTCTTTTCCTAAAAGCAGTGTGTGTTTCTAGTAAGACGAGCTAGTGTTTGTTTAACATTCATAAATGGAGTTGAAATACATGCACGTTCTGGTCCTATGAGCAAGAGTTGTTTTCTGGTAAGGAAAGTCACTATTGTGCTCCCATTTCCATCCACTGTGCAAATAGCACTTGCGTCTGTTCCAGGTAAGTGCAGTAATTGGAATGAAGAGAAGCTACTCTTTTTGTCAGTTTCCTAAGCAGAGTTGAACTACCTGTGGCTAATGTGTGTAGGAAGCATAATTCTTTTGTTCTGTGCAAGCTCTCTTTTCTGGCCCTAAGGGAAACAAAGTAGAGAAGAAGAGTGCTCTTTTCTAAAAAGTAGAGTGTGTTTCTTTTAAGGCAAGCTAGTTTTTGTTTCCCATTCATAAACGGAGTTGAATCACATGCAGTTTCTGGTCCTACAAGCAAGAGTTGTTTTCTGGTAAGGAAAGCCACTATTGGGCTCCCATTTCCATACACAGTGCAAATAGCACTCGTGTCTGTTCCCAGCAATTCCAGTGTATTGGACTGAAGAAAAGCTACTGTTCTTGTCATTTTCCTAAGCAGAGTTGAACTACATATGGCTGATGTCTGTAGGAACCACATTTCTTTTGTTCTGTGCAAGCTCTCTTTTCTAGCTCTATAGGAAACAGAGTAGAGTAGAGAGTGCTCTTTTCTCAAACCAGAGAGTGTTTCTTGTAAAATGAGCTAGTGTTTCTTTCCCATTCATATACTGAGTTGAATCTCATGTAGTTACTGGTCCTACGAGCAAGTATTGTTTTTTGGTTAGAAAAGTCACTATTGTGCTCCCATTCACATAAACAGTGCAAATAGTGCTCCCATCTATTCCCAGCAAGAACAGTGTATTGGACTGAAGAGAAGCTACTGTTCTTGTCAGTTTCCAAAGCAGAGATGAACGAGATATGGCCCGTGTGTTTAGGAAGCACAGTACTTATTTTCTGAGCAAGCTCACTGTTCTGGCACTATAGGAAACACAGTAGAGTAGAAGAGTGTTCTTTTCTCAAAAGCAGAGTGTGTTTCTAGTAAGATGAGCTAGCGTTTGTTTACCATTCAAATAGGGAGTTGATTCACATTCATTTTCTGGTCCTACGACCATGAGTTGTTTTCTGGTAAGGAAAGTCACATTGTGCTCCCTTTGCTATACACAGTGCAAATAGCACTCACGTCTGTTTCCAGCAAGTGCAGTGTATTGGCCTGAAGTGAATCTACTGTTCTTGTCAGTTTCCTAAGCAGAGTTGATCTAAATATGACCCGTGTGTGAAGGAAGCACAGTTTTTTTTTCCTGAGCATGCTCACACTTCTTGCCCTATGGAAACACCGTAGAGTAGAAGAGTGCTCTTTTCTCAAAAGCAGAGTGTGTTTCTTGTAAGGAGAGCTACTGTTTGTTTCGCATTCATAAACGGAGTTAAATCACATGTACGTTCTGGTCCTATGAGCAAGAATTGTTTTCTGGCATGGAAAGTCACTATTATGCTCGCATTTCCAACAACAGTGCAAATAGCGCTCTTGCCTCTTCCCAGCAATACAGTGTATTGGACTGAGGAGAAGGTACTGTTCATGTCAGTTTCCTAAGCAGTGTTGAACTAGATTTGGCCCGTGTGTGTAGAAAGCACAGTACATTTGTTCTGATCAAGCTCACTGTTCTGGCACTCTTGGAAACACAGTAGAGTAAACGATTGCTCTTTTCTCAAAAGCAGAGTGTGCTTCTTGTAAGTCGAGCTATTATTCCCCATTCATAAAGGTCGTTGAATAACATGTAGTTTCTGGTCCTATGAGCAAAAGTTTTTTTCTGGTAAGGAAAGTCACTATTGAGCTCCCATTGTCATATACTGTGCAAATAGCACTTGCGTCTGTTCCCAGCAAGTCCTGTGTATTAAACTGAAGAGATGCTTCTCTTTTTTGTCAGTTTCTTAAGCAGAGTTGAACTAGATATGGCCCATGTGTGTAGGAAGGAAGTTTTTTGTCGTGAGCAAGCTCAATATTCTGGCCCATTAGGACACTCAGTTGAGAAGAAGAGTGCTCTTTTCTCAAAGCGGAATGTGTTTCTTGTAAGGCGAGCTAATATATGTTTCCCATTCATAAATACCATTGAATCTTCAGTTTCTGGACCTACAGTCAAGAATTCTTTTCTCGTAAGAAAAGACACTTTTGTGCTCCCATTGCCATCCACAGTGCAAATAGCACTCACGTCTGTTCTCAGCAAGTTCAGTGTATTTAATTGAGAGAAGCCACTGTTCTTGTAAGTTTCTTAAGCAGAGTTGAACTAGATATGGTTTGTGTGTGTAGGAGGCCCAGTTCTTTTGTTCTGTGCAAGCTCACTTTTCCGGCCATATAGGAAACAGAGTAGAGTAGAACAGTGCTCTTTTCTCCAAAGCAGAGTGTGTTTCTTGTAAGACGAGCTAGTGTTTGTTTCCCAGTCATATACGGAGTTGAATCTCATGTAGTTTCTGGTCCTATGAGCAAGAGTTTTTTTCTTTTTTTTTTTTGGTTAGGGGAGTTATTATTGCGCTCCCATTGACATAAACAGTGCAAATAGTACTACCATCTTTTCCCAGCAAGTACAGTGTTCTGGACTGAAGAGAAGCTACTTTTCTTGTCAGTTTCCAAAGCAGAATTGAACTAGATATGGACTGTGTGTGTAGGAAGCAAGTTCTTTTGCTCTTAGAAAGCTCACCCACTGCCCCTACAGGAAACTCAGTAGAGTAAACGAGTGCTCTTTTCTTAAAAGCAAAGTGTGTTTCTTGAAAGGCGAGCTAGTGTTTGTTTCCCATTCATAAACAGAATTGAATCTCACGCAGTTTCTAGGTCTACTCGCAAGAGTTGTTTCTGGTAAGGAACGTCAATGTTGTGATCCCATTGCCATACACAGGGCAAATAGCACTCGCGTCTGTTCCCAGCAAGTACAGTGATTTTGGACTGAAGAGAAGGTACTGTTCTTGTCAGTTTCCTAAGCAGAGTTGAACTGCATATGGCCCTATTGTGTAGGAAGCACAGTACTTTTGTTCTGAGAAAGCTCACTCTCCCGGCTCTATAGGAATCACAGTAGAGTAGAAGAGTGTTCTTTTCTCAAAAGCAGAGTATGTTTCTTGTAAGGCGAGGTAGTGTTTCTTTCCCATTCATAAAGGGAGTTGAATCACATGCAGTTTCTGGTCCTATGAGCAAGAGTTGTTTTCTGGTAAGGAAAGTCACTACTATGATCCCATTGCCATATACAGTACAAATAGCACTCACGTCTGTCCCAGGAAGTACAGTGTATTGGACTGAAGGGAAGTTAATCTTGTTGTCAGTTTCTTAAGCACAGATGAACTAGATATGTTTCCTGTGTGTAGGAAGCACAGTTCTTTTGTTCTGAGCAAGCTCACTGTTCTGGCCCTGTGGAAAAAGAGTAGAGTATTAGAGTGCTCTTTTCTCAAAAGCAGAGTGTGTTTCATGTAAGGCAAGTTAGTATTTGTTTCCCATTGATAAACAGTGTTGAATCACATGCAGTTTCTTGTCCTACAAGCAAGAGTTGTTTTCTTGTAAGGAAAGTCACTATTGTGCTCCCATTGCCATACACAGTGCAAATAGCACTCGCATCTGTTCCCAGGAAGTACAGTGTATTGGACTTTAGTGAAGTGACTGTTCTTGTCAGTATCCTAAGCAGAGTTAAACTAGATATGTGCCTAGTATGTTGGAAGCACAGTTGTTTTGTTCTGAGCAAGCTCACTCTTCTGGCCCTATAGGAAACACAGTAGAGCAGATGAGTGCTCTTTTCTCAAAAGCAGAGTGTGTTACTTGTAAAGCGAGGTAGTGTTTGTTTCCCATTTATAAACAGAGTTGAATCACATGCAGTTTCTGGTCAAACGAGCAAGAGTTGTTTTCTGGTAAGGAAAGTCACTATTGTGCTCCCTTTGCCATATACTGTGCAAATTGCACTTGCGTCTGTTCCCAGCAAGTGCAGTAATTGGAATGAAGAGAAGCTACTATTCTTGTCAGTTTCCTAAGCAGAGTTGAACTACATATGGCTCATGTGTGTAGGTAGCACAATTCTTTTGTTCTGTGCAAGCTCTCTTTTCTGGCTCTATAGTAAACAGAATAGAGAAGAAGAGTGCTATTTTCTAAAAAGCAGAGTGTGTTTCTTCTAAGGCGAGCTAGTTTTTGTTTCTCATTCATAAATGTAGTTGAATCACATGCAGTTTCTGGTCCTAGAAGCGAGAGTTCTTTTATGGTAAGTAAAGTCACTATTGTGCTCCCATTGTCATACACAGTGCAAAGAGCACTTGCCTCTGTTCTGAGCAATTACAGTGTATTGGATTGAAGAGAAGCGACTGTTCTTGTCAGTTTCTTAAGCAGAGTTGAACTAGATATGGCTCGTGTGTGTAGGAAGCACAGTTCTTTTGTTCTGAGCAACCTCACATTTGTGGCCCTATATGAAACAGAGTAGAGTAGAAAAGTTCTCTTCTCTCAAAAGCAGAGTGTGTTTCTTGTAAGACGAGCTAGTGTTTGTTTCCCATTCATAAACGGAGATGAATTGCATGTGCTTTCGGTTTCTAAGAGCCAGAGTTTTTTTTCTGTTAAGGAAAGTCACTATTGCGCTCCCATTGCCAGGCATAGTGGAAATAGCACTCGCGTCTGTTCCCCGCAAGCAGTGTTTGTTTCCCATTCATAAACGGAGTGGAATCGCAAGCAGTTTCAGTTTGTATGAGCAAGAGTTTTTTTTCTCATAAGGAAAGTCAATATGCACTCCCATTGAAAAAAACACAGTGCAAATAGCATTTGTGTCTGTTCCCAGGAAGTACAGTGTATTGGCCTGAATAGAAGCTACTGTTCTTGTCAGTTTCCTAAGCAGATTTGATCTATTTATGGCACGTGTGTGTAGGAAGCACAGTTCTTTTTCTCTGAGCAAGCTCACCCTTCTCGCCCTATGGAAACACAGTAGAGCAGAAGAGTGCTCTTTCTCAAAATTTCTTGTAAGGCGAGCTTGTGTTAAATTCCTATTCATAAAAGGAGTTGAATAACATGCAATTTCTGTTCCTACCAGTAAGAGTTGTTTTCCTGTAAGGAAAGTCACTAATGTGCACCCATTGCCATACTCAGTGCAAATAGCACTCACATGTGTTCCCAGGAAGTACAGTGTATGGGATTGAAGAGAAGCTACTGTTCTTGTCAGTTTCTTCTGCAGAGTTGAAAGAGATATGGGCCGTGTGAGTAGGAAGCACAGTTTTTTTATTCTGAACTAGCTCACTATTCTGGCCCTATAGGAAACAGAGTACAGTAGTAGAGTGCTCTTTTCTGAAAAGCAGAGTGTGTTTCTTGTAAGGCGAGATTGTGTTTGTGTCTCATTCATAAGCAGAGTTGAATCACGTGCAGTTTCTGGTCCTACGAGCAAGAGTTGTTTTCTGGTAAGAAAAGTCACTTTTGCGCTCCCTTTGCCTTAGACAGTGCAAATACCACTCGCGTCTTTTGCCAGCAAGTGTAGTGTATTGAACTGAAGAGAAGCACCTGTTCTTGTCAGTTTCCTATACAGAGTTGAACTAGATATGGTCTGTGTGTTTAGGAAGCACAGTGCTTTTGTTCTAAGCAAGCTCATTCTTTTGTTGTGAGCAAGCTCACTGTTCTGGCCCTATAGGAAACACAGTAGAGTAGAAGAGTGCTCTTTTGTCAAAAGCAGAGTGTTTTTCTTGTAATGTGAACTAGATTTTCTTTCCCATTCATAAATGAAGTTGAACCACATGCAGTTTCTGGTCCTATGAGCAAGAGATATTTTCTGGTAAGGATAGTCACTTTTGTGATACCATTGCCATGCACACTGCAAATAGCAGTCGCGGCTGTTCCCAGCAAGTACAGTGTATTGGACTGAAGAGAAGCTACTGTTCATGTCAGTTTACTATGCAGCGTTGAACTAGATATGTTCCAGTTGTGTAGGAAGCACATTCTTTGTTCTGAGCAAGATCACTGTCCTGGCCTATAGGAAACAGAGTAGAGAATAAGAATGCTCTTTTCTCAAAAGCTGAGTGTGTTTCTTATAAGTTGAGCTAGTGTTTATTTCTCATTCATAAACAGAGTTGAATTTCATGCAGTTTCTGGTCTCACGAGCAAGACTTGTTTTCTGGTAAGGAAAGTCACTATTGTGCTTTCATTGCTATACACAGTGAAAATAACACTCACATCTGTTCCCAGGAAGTACAGTGTATTCAACGGAAGAGAAGCTACTGTTCCTGTCAGTTTCCAAAGCAGAGTTGAACAAGTTATGGCCCGTGTGTGTCTGAAGCACACATCTTCTGTTCAGAGCAAGCTCACTCTTCTGGCCCTATAGGAAACACAGAAGAGTAGAAGAGTGCTCTTTTCTCAAAAGTAGAGTGTGTTTCTTTTAAGGTGAGCCAGTGTTTGTTTCCCATTCATAAATGGAGTGGAATCACATGCAGTTTCTGGTCCTACGAGCAAGAGTTGTTTTCTGGTAAGGAAAGTCACTATTGCACTCCAATTGCCATACACTGAGCAAATAGCAGTCGCATCTGTTCCTAGCAAGTACAGTGTATTGGACTGAAGAGAAGCTACTGTTCTTTTCAGTTACTAAGAAGGGTTGAACTAGATATGGTCCATTTGTGTAGGAAGCACATTCTTTTTTTGTGAGCAAGCTCTCTTACCTGGCCCTGTATGAAACACAGTAGAGTAGAAGAGTGCTCTTTTCTCAAAAAAATAGTGTGTTTCTTGTAAGGCGAGCTAGTGTTTGTTTCTCATTCATAAACAGAGTTGAAGCACATGCAGTTTCTGGTCCCACAAACAAGACTTGTTTTCTGGTAAGGAAAGTCACTATTGGGCTCCCATTGCTATACACAGTGCAAATAACACTTGCGACTGTTCCCAGAAAGTACAGTGTATTGAATGGAAGAGGAGCTACTCTTCTAGTCAGTTTCCTAAGCAGAGTTGTACTAGATATGGCCCGTGTGTGTAGGAAACACAGTTCTTTGTTCTGAGCAAGCTCACTGTTCTGGCATTATAGGAAACACAGCAGAGTAGAAGAGTGCTCCTTTCTCAAAAGCAGAGTGTGTTTCTTGTATGGCGAGCTTGTATTTGTTTCCCATTCATAAATGAAGTGGAATCACATGCAGTTTCTGGTCCTATGAGCAAGAGTTGTTTTCTGGTAAGAAGAGTCACTATTGCGCTCCATTTGCCATACACAGTGCAATTAGCACTCGCGTCAGTTCCCAGCAAGTACAGTGTATTGGACTGAAGAGAAGCTACTGTTCTTGTCAATTTTTTAAGCAGAGTTGTACTAGATATGGCCCGTGTGTGTAGGAAGCACAGTTCTTTTGTTCTGAGCAAGCTCACTGTTCTGGCACTATAGGAAACACTGTAGTGTAGAAGAGTGCTCTTTTCTCAAAAGCAGAGTGTGTTACTTGTAAGGCGAGCTAGTATTTGTTTCCCATTTATAAACGGAGTGGAATCACATGCAGTTTCTGGTCCTATGAGCAAGAGTTGTTTTCTGGTAAGGAAAGTCACTATTGTGTACACATTGCCATATACTGTGTAAGTAGCATTAGCATCTGTTCCCAACAAGAATAGTGTATTGGACTGAAGAGAAGCTACTGTTCTTGACAGTTTCCTAAGCAGAATTGTACTAGCTATGGCCCGTGTGTTTAGGAAGCACAGTTCTTTTGCTCTGAGCAAGCTCACTATTCTGGCCCTATAGGAAACACAGTGAAATAGAAGAGTGCTCTTTTATCAAAAGCAGAGTGTGTTTCTTGTAAGGCGAGCTAGTGTTTGTTTCCTGTTCATAAATGTAGTTGAATCACATGCAGTTTCTTGTTCTATGAGCAAGATTTGTTTTCTGGTATGGAAAGTCACTATTCTGCTCCCTCTTCTATACACAGTACAAATAGTACTCTAGTCTGTTGCCAGCAAGTACAGTGTATTTGACGGAGGAGAAAATACTGTTCTTGTCAGTTTCCTAAGAAGAGTTGAATTAGATATGGCCCGTGTATGTAGGAGGCACTTTCTTTTGTTCTGAGCAAGCTCATTGTTCTCTCCCTATAGGAAACACAGTAGAGTACGACTGTTCTTTTCTGAAAAGCAGAATGTCTTTCTTGTAAGGCGATCTAGTGTTGGTTTCCCATGCATAAACGGAGTTGAATCACATGCAGTTTCTGGTCCTACGAGCAATAGTTTTTTTCTGGTTGGAAAGTCACTATTGTTCTCCCATTGCAATATACAGTACAAAGAGCAGTGGCGTTTGTTCTCAGCAAGTTCAGTGTATTGGATTGAAAAGGAGCTACTTTCCTTGTCAGTTTCCTAAGCAGAGTTGAACTAGATATGGCCCATGTGTGTAGGAAGCACATTCTTTATTTCTGACAAGCTCACTGTTCTGGTCCTATAGGAAACAGAGTAGAGTAGACGAGTGCTCTTTTCTGAAAAGCAGAGTGTGTTTCTTGTAAGGCGAGATAGTGTTTGTTTCCCATTCATAAATGGAGTTGAACCACATGCAGTTTCTGGTCCTATGAGCAAGAGTTGTCTTCTGGGAGGAGCAGTCACTAATGTGCTCCCATTGCCATACACAGAGCAAAGAGCAATCTCGTATGTTCCCAGCAAGTACTGTGTATTTGACTGAAGAGAATCTACTGCTCTTGTCAGATTACTAAGCAGAATTGAACTAGATATGGCCCGTGTGTGGAGGAAGCACAGTTCCCTTGTTTTGAGCAAGTTCACTGTTCTGACCCTATAGGAAACACAGTACAGTAGAAGAGTGCTCTTTTCCCAAAAGCAGAGTGTGTTTCTTGTAAGGCAATATAGTGTTTGTTTTCCATACATAAATGGAATTGAATCGCATGGAGTTTCTGGTTCTATGAGCAAGAGATGTTTTCAGGTAAGGAAAGTCAATATTGTGCTCCCATTGCCATACAAAGGGCATATAGCACTCGTGTCTGTTTCCAGCAACTACAGTGTATTGGACTGAAGAGAAGCTACTGTTCTTTTCAGTTTTGTAAGAAGAGTTGAACTAGATATGGCCCTTGTGTGCGGGAAGCACAGTTCTATTGTTCTGAGCAATCTCACTGTTCAGGCCGTATAGGAAACACAGTAGAGTCGAAAAATGCTCTTTTCTCAAATCAGAGTCTATTTCTTGTGAGTCAAGCTAGTGTAGGTTTCCCATTCATAAAAGGAGTTGAATCACATGCAGTTTCTATTCCTATGAGCAAGACTTTTATTCTGGAAAGGAAAGTCACTATGGTGTTCCAATTGCTATAAACTGTGCAAAATGCACTCACGTCTCTTCCCTGAAAGTATAGTGTAATGGATGGAAGAGAAGCTACTGTTCTTGTCAGTTTTTTTAAGCAGAGATGAACTAGATATGGCCCATGTTGTAGGAAACACAGTACTTTTGTTCTGAGCAAGCTCACTGTTCTGGCCCTATAGGAAACACAGTGAAGTAGAAGAGTGCTCTTTTCTCAAACACAGAGTGTCTTTCTGGTAAGGCAAGCTAGTGTTTGTTTCCCATTTATAAAAGGAGTTGAATCACTTGCAGTTTTTGGTCCTATGAGCAAGAGTTGTTTTCTGGTAAGGAAAGTCACTATTGTGCTCCCACTGCCATGCACAGTGCAAATATCACTAGCGTCTATTCCCAGCGACTACAGTGTATTGAACTGAAGAGAAGCTTCTGTTCTTTTCAGTTTGCTAAGCAGAGTTGAACTAGATATGGTCCGTTTATATAGGAAGCACACTTCTTTTGTTCTGAGCAAGCTCACTGTTCTGTCCCTATTGGAAACACTGTAGCATAGAAGAGTGCACTTTTCTCAAAAGCAGAGTGTTTCTTGTAAGGCGATCTACGGTTGATTTCCCATTCATAAACTGAGTTGAATCACATGCAGTTTCTTGTCCTATGAGTAAGAGATGTTTTCTGGTAGGTAAAGTCACTATTGAGTTCCCATTGCCATGCACATTGCAAAAAGTACCCTTGTTTGTTCCTAGCAAGTACAGTGTATTGGACTTAGGAGAAGCAACTGTTCTTGTCTGTTTCCTAAGCAGAGTAGATCTATATATGGACTGTGTGTGTAGGAAGCACAGTTCTTTTATTCTGAGCAAGCTCACTATTCTGGCTCTTTAGGAAACACAGTAGAGAAGAATAGTACTCTTTTATCAAAAGCAGAATGTCTTTCTAGTAAGGTGAACTAGTGTTGGTTTCCACTACATAAACTGAGTTGAATCACATGCAGTTTCTGGTCCTATGAGCAAGATTTTTTCTGGTAAGGAAAGAAACCATTGAGCTCCCATTGCCATACACAATGCACATAGCACTCGGGTCTGTTCCCAGATTACAATGTATTAGACTGAAGAAAAGCTACTGCTCGTGTCAGTTTCCTAAGCGGAGTTGTTCAAGATATGGCCTGTATGTAGGAAGCACAGTTCTTTTGTTCTGAGCAAGTTACTGTTCTGGCACTTTAGGAAACCCAGTAGAATAAAAGAGTGCACTATTTTCAAAAGCAGAGTGTGTTTCTTGTAAGGCAAGCTAGTGTTTGCTTTTCATTCATAAATGGAGTTGAATCACATGCAGTTTCTGGTTCTACGAGCAAGATATGTTTTGTGGTAAACATAGTCACTATTGAGCTCCCATTTCCATACACAGTTCTATGAGCACTCGTGTCTTTTCCCAGCAACTACAGTGTATTGGACTGAAGAGAAGCTACTACACAAGTCAGTTTCCTAAGCAGAGTTGAACTAGATATGGCCATTGTGTGTAGGAAGCACAGTTCTTTTGTTCTGAGCAAGCTCACTCTTCTGCCCCTATGGAAACACAGTAGAGTAGAAGAGTGCTGTTTTGTCAAAAGCACAGTGTGTTTCTTGTAAGGCGAGCTAGTGTTTGTTTCCCATTCATAAACGGAGTGAATCACATGCAATTTCTTGTCTTCCGAGCAAGAGTTGTTTTCTTTTAAGGATAGTCACTATTGCGCTTTCATTGCCCTACAGTGTGCAAATAGCACTCGCGTCTGTTCCAAGCAAGTACAGTGTATTGGACTGAACAGAAGCTACGGTTCTTGTCAGTTTCCTAAGCACAGTTGAACTAGATATGGCCCATGTGTGTTGTAAGCACAGTTCTTTTGTTCTGTGGAAGCTCACTGTTCTGGCCCATAGGAAGCACAGTAGAGTAGAAGAGTGCTCTTTTCTCAAAAGCAGAGTGTGTACCTAGTAAGGCGAGTTGGTTGCTGTTTCCCATTCATAAACAGAGTTGAATCACATGAAGTTTCTGGACCTAAGAGCAAACCGGGCAGTGGTGGTGCACGCCTTTAATCCCAGCACTCGGGAGGCAGAGCCAGGCGGATCTCTGTGAGTTCGAGGCCAGCCTGGTCTCCACAGCGAGATCTGGGAAAGGCACAAAGCTACACAAAGAAACCCTGTCTCGAAAAACCAAAAAAAAAAAAAAAAGAGCAAGAATTGTTTTCAGGTAAGGAAAGTCACTATTGTGCTCCCATTGACATGCACAGTGCAAATAGAACTCGTGTCTGTTCCCATCAAGTACAGTGTATTGGACTGAAGCGAAGCTTCTGTTCTTGTCAGTTTCCTAAGCAGAGTTGAACTAAATATGGTCCATGTGTGTAGGAAGTACAGTTCTTTTCTTCTGAGCAACCTCACTGTTCCGGTCCTATAGGAAACAGAGTAGAGTAGAAGAGTGCTCTTTTCTCAAAAGCAGAGTGTATTTCTTGTAAGGCGAGCTAGAGTTTCCCATTCTTAAATGGAGTTGAATCACATGCCGTTTCTGGTCCTATGTTCAAGAGTTGTTCTGTGGTAAGGAAAGTCACTATTGCACTCCTATTGCCATACACAGTGCAAATAGCACTCGCGTCTGTTCCTAGCAAGTACAGTGTAATGGACTGAAGAGAAGCTACTGTTCTTGTCAGTTTCCTAAGTAGAGTTGAACTAGATATGGCCTGTGTATGTAGGAAGCACAGTTGTTTTATTATGTGCAAGCTCACTGTTCTTGCCCCATAGGAAACAGAGTAGTGTAGAAGAGTAATCTTTTGTCAAAAGCAGAGTGTGTTTCTTGTAAGGCGAGCTATTGTTTGTTTCCCATTCATAAGCAGTGTTGAATCACAGGCAGTTTCTGGTCCTTCGAGCAAGAGTTGTTTTCTGGTAAGGAAAGACACTACTGCACTCTCATTGCAAAACAGAGTGCAAATAGCACTCACGTCTGATCCCAGCAAGTACATTGTTTTGGACTGAAGAAAAGCTACTGTTCTTGTCAGTTTGCTAAGCACAGTTGAACTAGATATGGCCCGTGTGTGTAGGAAGCACAGTTCTTTTGTTCTGAGCAAGCTTACTGTTCTTGCTATATAGGAAACACAGTAGAGTAGAAGAGTGCTCATTTCTCAAAAGCAGAGTGTGTTTCTTCTACGGCGAGCTACTGTTTGTTTCCCATTCATAAACAGAGTTTAATCACATACGATTTTCTGGTCCTACGAAGAAGAGTGGTTTTCTGCTAAGAAAAGTCACTATAGCCTTCCCATTGCCATACATAATCCAAATAGCACTCGAGTCAGTTCCCAGCAACTACTTTTATTGGACTGAGGAGAAGCTACTGTTCTTTTCAGTTTCTTAAGCTGAGTTGAACAAGATATGGCCAGTGTGTGTAGGAAGCACAGTTATTTTGTTCTGAGCAACCTCCTGTTTTTGCGCTATGGAAACACAGTACAATAGAAGAGTGCTCTTTTATCAAAAGAAGAGTGTGTTTCTTGTAAGGCGAGCTAGTGTTTGTTTCCCATTCATAATCGGAGTTGAATCACATTCAGTTTCTGGTCCTACGAGCAAGAGTTGTTTTCCGGTATGGAAAGTCACTATTGCACTCCCATTGCCATACACAGTGCAAATAGCAATCGTGTCTGTTTCCAGTATGTACAGTGTATTGGACTGAAGAGAACTACAGTTCTTGTCAGTTTCCTAAGCAGAGTTGAACTAGATATGGCCCGTGTGTTTAAGAAGCACAGTGCTTTTCTTCTGAGCAAGCTCACTCTTTTGGATCAGTAGGAAACAGAGTAGAGTAGAGGAGTGCTCTTTTCTCAAAAGCAGAGAGTGTTCTAGTAATGGGAGGTAGTTTTTGTGTCCCATTGATAAAAAGAACTGAATCACATGCAGTTTCTGGTCCTACAAGCAAAAGTTGGTTTTTGGTAAGGGAAGTCACTATTATGCTCCCAATGCCATATACAGTACAAATAGCACTCCTGTCTGTTTCCACCAAGTACAGTGTATTGTCTGAAGAGAAGTTTCTGCTCTTGTCAGTTTCCTAAGCAGAGTTGAACTAGATATGGTCCATGTGTGTAGGAAGCACAGGTCATTTGTTCTGAGCAATGTCACTGTTCCGGGCCATATAAGAAACAGTGTAGAGTAGAAGAGTGCTATTTTCTCAAAAGCAGAGTGTGTTTCTTGTAAGGTGAGCTAGTGTTTGTTTCCCATTCATAAATGGAGTTGAATCACATTCAGTTTCTTGTCCTACGAACAAGAATTGCTTTCTGGTAAGGACAGTAACTATAAGGCTCCCATTGACTTATAAGTGCAAATAGCACTCGCGTCTGTTCACAGCAAGTATAGTGTATTGGAAAGAAAAGAAGCTACTGTTCTTGTCAGTTTCTTTAGCAGAGTTGAACTAGATATGTCCCGTGTGAGTAGGAAGCACAGTTTTTGGTCTTTGCAAGATCACTGATCTGGCACTACAGGAAAAAACAGTAGAGAAGAAGAGTGCTCTTTTCTCAAAGGCAGAGAGTGTTTCTTGTAAGGCGAGCTAGTGTTTGTTTCCCATTCTTAAACGGAGTTGAATCACATTCAGTTTTTGATCCTATGTTCAAGAGTTGTTCTGTGGCAAGGAAAGTCACTATTGCGCTCCCATCGCCATACACTGTGCAAATAGCACTCGCGTCTGTTCCCAGCAAGTACAGTGCATTGGACTGAAGAGAAGCTATTGTTCTTGTCAGTTTCTTAAGCAGAGTTTAACTAGATATGGTCCGTGTGGGTAGGAAGCCCAGTTCTTTTGTTCTGAGCAAGCTTACTGTTCTGGCGCTGTGGAAACAGAGAAGAGCAGAAATGTGCTCTTTTCAAAAAGCAGAGTGTGTTTCTTGTAAGGCGAGGTAGTATTTGTTTCCCACTGATAAGCAGAGTTGAATCACATGCAGTTTCTGGTCCTACTCGCAAGAGGTGCTGTCTGGTAAGGAAAGTCACCGTTGAGCTCCCATTGCCATTCACAGTGCAAATAGCACTCGCGTCTGTTCCCAGCAATTACAGTGTATTGGACAGAATGGAAGGTGCTATTCTTGTGAGTAGGAAGCACAGTTCTTTTATTCTGAGCAAGCTCACTCTTCTGGCCCTATAGGAAACACAATAGAGTAGAAGAGAGCTCTTTTCTCAAATGCAAAGTGTGTTTTTTGTAAGGCGAGCTAGCGTTTGTTTCCCATTCATAAAGGGAGTTTAATCACATGCAGTTTCTGGTCCTATGAGAAAGAGTTGTTTTCTGGTAAGGAAAGTCACTATTGTTCTCTCATTGCCATACACAGTGCAAATAGCTCTCGCGTCTGTTCCCACAAGTACAGTGTATTGGACTGAAGAGAGGCTACTGTTCTTGTCAGTTTCCAAAGCAGAGTTAAACTGTATATGGCCCGTGTGTGTAGGAAGCACAGTTACTTTGTTCTGAGCAAGCTCACAGTTCGGGCCCAATAGGAAACACAGTAGAAGAGTGTTCTTTTCTCAAAAGCAGAGTGTGTTTCTTGTAAGGTGAGCTAGTGTTTGTTTCCCATTCATAAACGCAGTTGAATCACATGCAGTTTCTGGTCTTATGAATAAGAGTTGTTTTCTGATAAGGAAAGTCTCTATTATGCTCCCATTGTTACATACAGTGCATATAGCCCTCATGTCAGTTCCCAGTAAGTACAGTGTATTGGACTGAAAAGAAGCTACTGTTCTTGTTGGTTTCTTAAGCAGAGTTGAACTAGATATGAGCTGTGTGTATAGGAAGCACAGTTCTTTTGTTCTTAGCAAGCTCACTGTTCTGGCCCTGTGGAAACACAGTACAGTGGAATTGTGCTCTTTTTTCAAAAGCAGAGTGTGTTTCTTTTAAGGCAAGCTAGTGTTTGCTTCCCATTCATAAAAGGAGTTGAATCACATGTAGTTTCTGGTACTATGAGCAAGAGTTGTTTTCTGTTAAGAAAAGTCATTATTGTGTTTCCATTGTCATACACAGTGCAAAACGCACTGGCATCTGTTCCCTGCAGGTACAGTGTATTAGACTGAAGAGGAACTACTGTTCTTTTCAGTTTCCTAAGCAGAGTTGAACTAGATATGGCCCGTGTGTGTAAGAAGCACAGGTCTTTTGGACTGAGCAACCTCACTGTTCCTGCACTATGGAAACACAGTACAAAATAGAAGAGTGCTCTTTTTTCAAAAGCAAAGTGTGTTTCTTGTTAGGCGAGCTAGTGTTTGTTTCCCATTCATAACTGGAGTTGAATCACAGTTTCTGGTCCTGTGAGCAAGAGTTGTTTTCTGGTAAGGAAAGTCACTATTGCACTCCCATTGCCATACAAAGTGCAAATAGCATTCGCTTCCTTTTCCAGCGCGTATAGCGCGTCAGTTTCCTAAGCAAAGTTGAACTAGATATGGCCCGTGTGTGTGGAAGCACAGTTCTTTTGTTCTCAGCAAACTCACTCTTCTGGAACTACAGGAAACACAGTAGAGTTGACGAGTGCTCTTTTCTAAAAAGCAGAGTGTGTTCTTGTAAGTCGAGCTAGTGTTTGTTTCCCATTCATAAACGGAGTTGAATCACATGCAGTTTCTAATCCTTTGAGCAAGTGTTTTTTTCTGGTATGGAAAGTCACTATTGTGCTCAAATCGGCATACACAGTGCAAACAGCACTCGCGTCTGTTCCCAGCAAGTACAGTGTATTGGACTGAAGAGAAGCTACTGTTCTTGTCAGTTTCCAAAGCAGGGTTAAATAGAAATTGCCCGTGTGTGTAGTAAGCACAGTTCTTTTTTTCTGAGCAACCTCACTGTTCTGGCTCTAAGGAAACACAGTACAGTAGAAGAGTGTTCTTTTCTCAAAGGCTGAATGTGTTTCATGTAAGGCGAGCTAGTGATTGTTTCCCATTGATAAACGGAGTTGAATCACATGCAGTTTCTGGTCCTACACCCAAGAGTTATTTTCTGGTAACGAAAGTCACTATTGTACTCCCATTTTCATACACCGTGCAAATAGCACTCCCATATGTTCCAAGGAAGTACAGTGTATTGGACTGAAGAGAACTACAGTTCTTGTCAGTTTCTTAAGCAGAGTTGAACTAGATATGGCTCGTTTGTGTAGGATGCACAGTTCTTTTGTTCTGAGCAAGCTCACTTTTCTGGCCCTATAGAAAACAGAGTAGAGTAGAAGAATGCTCTTTTCTCAAAAGCATAATGTGTTCTTGTAAGGTGAGCTAGTGTTTGTTTCCCATTCATAAATGCAGTTTCTGGTCCTATTAGCAACAGTTGTTTTCTGGTAAGGAAAGTGAATATTATGCTCCTATTGCCATATACATTGCAAATAGCACTCGCGTCTGTTCCCAGCAAGTACAGAGTATTGGATTGAAGAGAAGCTACTGTTCTTGTCAGTTTCCTAAGCAGAGTTAAACTAGATATGGGCCATGTGTAGGAAGCACAGTTCTTTTGTTCTGAGCAAGCTCACTGTTCTGGCCCTAAAGGAAACACAGTAGAATAGAAGAGTGCTCTTTTCTCAAAAGCAGAGTGTGTTCTTGTAAGGCGAGCTTGTGTTTGTTTCCCATTGATAAACGTAGTTGAATCACATGCAGTTTCTGGTCCTATGAGCAAGACTTGTTTTCTGGTAAGGAAAGTCCCTATTGTGATCCCATTGCCATACAAAGTCCAAATAGCTCTCGAGTCTGTTCCTAGCAAGTACAGTGTATTGAACTGAAGAGAAGCTACTACTCTTGTAAGTTTCCTAAGCAGAGTTGAACTAGATATAGCCCATGTCTGTAGGAAGCACAGTTCTTTTATTCTGAGCAACCTCACGCCTCTGGCCCTATGGAAACACACTACTGTAGAAGAGTGCTCTTTTCCTAAAAGAAGAGTGTGTTTCTTGTAAGGCAAGCAAGTGTTTGTTTCCCATTCATAAACAGAATTGAAGCCACGTGGTGGTGGCGCATGCCTTTAATCCCAGCACTTTGGAGGCAGGGGCAGGCGAATCTCTGTGAGTTCGAGGCCAGCCTGGTCTCCAAAGCGAGTTCCAGGAAAGGCGCAAAGCTACACACAGAAACCCTGTCTTGGAAAAACCAAAAAAAAAAAAAAAAAACAAACAAACAAACAAACAAACAAAAAAAAAAACAGAGTTGAAAAACATGCAGTTTCTGGTCCCACGATCAACAGTTGTTTTCCGTTAAGGAAAGTCACTATTGCATTCCCCTTGCCATACATAGTGCAAATAGCACTCTCGTCTGTTCCCAGCAAGTACAGTGTATTGGACTGAAGAGAAGCTACTGTTCTTGTCAGTTTCCTAAGCAGATTTGATCTAGATATGGCTCGTGTGTATAGGATGCTCAGTTCTTTTGTTTTGAGCAAGCACACTGTTCTGGCCCTATAGGAAACAGATTAAAGGAGAACAATGCTCTTTTCTCAAAAGCAGAATGTGTTCTTGTAAGTCGAGCTAGTGTTTGTTTCCCATTCGTAAACAGAATTGAATCACATGCAGTTTCTGGTCCTATGACCAAAAGTTTTTTTTTCTGGTAAGGAAAGTCAATATTATGCTCCAATTTCCATATACAGTACAAATATCACTGGCGTCTGTTCCCAGCAAGTACAGAGTGTTGGACTGAAGAAAAGCTACTGTTCTTGTCAGTTTATTAAGCAGAGTTGAACTAGATTTGGTCCATGTGTGTAGGAAGCATATTTCTTTTGTTCTGAGCAAGCTCACTGTTCTGGCCCTATAGGAAACACAGTAGAGTATAAGAGTGCTCTTTTCTCAAAAGTAGAATGTGTTCTTGTAAGGCAAGCTTGTGTTTGTTTCCCATTGATAAACGCAGTTGAATCACATACAGTTTCTGGTCCTATGAGCAAGAATTGTTTTCTGGTAAGGAAAGTCACTATTGTGATCCCATTGCCGTACACAGTCCAAATAGCCCTCGAGGCTGTTCCGAGTAAGTACAGTGTATTGGACTGAAGAGAAGCTACTGTTCTTGTCAGTTACCTAAGCAAATTAGAAATAGACATTGCCCATATGTGTAGGAAGCACAGTTCTTTTATTCTGAGCAACCTCACTGTTCTGGCCATATGGAAACACACTACAGTAGAAGAGTGCTCTTTTCCCAAAAGCAGAGTATGTTTGTTGTAAGGCGAGCTAGTGTTTGTTTCCCATTGATAAACGGAGTTGAATCACATGCAGTTCCTGTTCCTATGCCCAAGAGTTATTTTCTGGTAATGAAAGTCACCATTGTGCTCCCATTGCCATCCACAGTGCAAATAGCAATCCCATATGTTCCCTGTAATGACAGTATATGGGACTGAAGAGAAGCTACTGTTCTTGTCAGTTTCATAGGCAGAGTTGAACTAGATATGGACTGTGTGTGTAGGAAGCACAGTTCTTTTATTCTGAGCAAGATCACTGTTCTAGCCCTATAGGAAACACAGTGGAGTAGATGAGTGCTCTTTTCTCAAAAGCAGAGTGTGATACTTTAAGGGTGAGCTAATGTTTGTTTCTCATTCATAAATGGAGTTGAATCACAAGAAGTTTCTCGTCGTACGAGCAAGAGTTGTTTTCTGGAAAGGAAAGTCACTATTGTGTTCCCTTTGCCATACACAGTACAAATAGGAATCTTGTCTGTTTCCAGGAAGTATTGTGTATTGTCCTGAAGAAAAACTACTGTTCTTGTTAGTTTCCTAAGAAAAGTTCAAGTAGATATTATCTGTGTTTGTAGGAAGCACAGTTTTTTGTTCTCAGCAAGCTCACTTTTCTGGCCCTATAGGAAACACAGTGGAGTAGTAGAGTGCTCTTTTCTCAAAATCAGAGTGTGCTTCTTGTAAGGGAAGCTAGTGTTTGTTTTCCATTCATAAATGCAGTTGAATCACATGCAGTTTCTGGTCCTATGAGCAGGAGTTGTTTAATGGTAAGGAAAGTCACTATTATGCTCCCATTGCCATAAACAGTGCAAATAGCACTCGTGTATGTTCCCAGCAAGTACATTGTATTGGACTGAAGAAAAGCTACTGTTCTTTTCAGTTTCTTAAGCAGAGTTAAACTAGATATGGTCTGTGTGTAGGAAGCACAGTTCTTTTGTTCTGAGGAAGCTCACTGTTCTAGCCATGTGGAAACACAGTAGAGGAGAAGAGTGCTCTTTTCTCAAAAGCAGAGTGTGTTACTTGTAAGACGAGCTAGTGTTCGTTTCTCATTCAAAAATGGATTTGAATCACATGCAGTTTCTGTTCCTCTGAGTTAGAGCTGTTTTCCTGTGAGGAAAGTCACTATTGTGCTCCCATTGCCATAAAAATTGCAAATAGCACTCACGTCTGTTCCCAGCAAGTACAGTGTTTTGAACTGAAGAGAACCTACTGCTCTTGTCAGTTTTCTAAGCAGATTTGTACATGTATATAGCCCGTGTGTTTAGGATGCACAATTCTTTTGTTCTGAGCAAGCTCAAAATTCATGCCCTTTAGGAAACACAGTAGAGTAGAAGAGTGCTCTTTTCTCAAAAGCAGCGTGTGTTTCTCATAAAGCGAGCTAGTTCTTCTTTCCCATTTACAAATGGAGTTGAATCACATCCAGTTTGTGGTCCTGCTCACAACAGTTGCTTTCTGGTAAGGAAAGTCCCTGTTGTGTTCCCATTGCCATTCACAGTTCAAATAGCACTGGTGTCTGTTCCCAGCAATTACAGTGTATTGGACTGAAGAGAAGCTACTGTTCTTGTCAGTTTCCAAAGCAGAGTTGAACTGTATATGGCCCTTAGTTGTAGGAAGCACAGTTCTTTTGTTCTGTTCAAGCACATAGTTCGGGCCCTATAGGAAAAACAGTAGAGTAGAAGAATGCTCTTTTCTCAAAAGCAGAGTGTGTTTATGTAAGGCGAGCTAGAGTTTGTTTGCCATTCAAAAACGCAGTTGAATCACATGCAATTTCTGGTCCTAAGAGCAAGAGGTGTATTCTGGTAAGGAAAGTCTCTATTGCACTCCCATTGCCATACACAGTGCAAATAGCATTCCCGTCTGTTCCCAGTATGTACAGTGTATTGGACTGAAAAGAAGCCACTGTTCTTCTCAGTTTCGGAAGCAGAGTTGAACTAGATATGGCCCGTGTGTGTAGGAAGCACAGTTCTTTTGATCTGAGCAACCTCACTGTACTGGCCCTATGGAAACACAGTACAGTGGAAGAGTGCTCTTTTCTCAAAAGCAGAGTGTGTTTCTTATAAGGCGAGCTAGTATTTGTTTCCCATTTATAAATGGAGTTGAATCACATGCAGTTTCTGGTCCTACGGGCAAGAGTTGTTTTCTTGTATTGAACGTCACTATTGCACTCCCATTTCCATACACAGTGCAAATAGCCCTCACTTCTGTTCCCAGCAAGTGCAGTGTATTGGCCTGAACAGATGCTACTGATCTTGTTAGTTTCCTAAGCAGAGTTGAACTAGATATTTCCCGTGTTTGTAGGAAGCCCAGTTCTTTTGTTCTCAGCAAGCTCACTGTTCTGCTAAATTAGGAAACACAGTAGAGTAGAAGAGTGTTCTTTTCTCAAAATCAGAGTGTGTTTCTTTTAAGGGGAGCTAGTGTTTATTTCCCATTCATAAATGGAGTTGAATCACATACAGTTTCTGGTCCTACAAGCAAGAGTTGTTTTCTGTTAAGGAAAGTCACTATTGTGCTTCCATTGCCAAAAAAGTGCATATAGCACTGGCGTCTGTTCCCAGCAAGTACAGTGTATTGGACTGAAGAGAAGTTACTGATCTTGTCAGTTTCCTAAGCAGAGTTGAACTAGATATGAGCCATGTGTGTAGGAAGCACAGTTCTTTTGTTCGCGAGCAAGCTCACTCTTCTGGCTCTATAGGAAACACATTAGAGTAGATGAGTGCTCTTTTGTCAAAAGCAGAGTGTGTTGATTTTAAGGCGAGCTAGTGTTTGTTTCACATTCAAGAACGGACTTGAATCACATGCAGTTTCTGGTCATACGAGCAAGTGTTGTTTTCTGGTAAGGAAAGTCATTATTATGCCCCCATTGCCATATACAGTGCAAATTGAAACTCGCATCTGTTCCCAGCAAGTACAGTGTATTGGAATGAAGAGAAGCTATTGTTCTTGTCAGTTTCTTAAGCAGAGTTGAACTAGATATGGTCCATGTGTATAGGAACACAGGTCTTTTGTTCTGAGCAAGCTCACTTTTCTGGCCCTGTGGAAACACAGTAGAATAGAAGAGTGTTCTTTTCTCAAAAGCAGAGTGTGTTTTTGTAAGGTGAGCTAGTGTTTGTTTCCTATTGATATAGGAGTTGAATCACATGAAGTTTCTGGTCCTACTAGCAAGAGTTGTTTTCTGATAAAGAAAGTCACTATTTTTCTCCCATTGCATACAAAGTGCAAATAACACACACGTCTGTTCCCAGCAAGTAAAGTTTATTGGACTGAAGTGAAGCTAATGTTCTTTTCAGTTTCCTAAGCATTGTTGAACTAGATATGGCTCGTGTGTGTAGGATGCACAGTTTTTCTGTTCTGAGCAAGCTCATTCTTCTGGCCCTGTACTAAACACAGTAGAGTAGAAGAGTGCTCTTTTCTCAAAAGCAGAATGTGTTCTTGTAAGGTGATCTAATGTTTGTTTCCCATTCATAAATGAAGTTGAATCTCATGCAGTTTCTGGTCCTACGAGAAAGAGTTGTTTTCTGGGAGGGAAAGTCACTAGTGTGCTCCTATTGCCATAAAAAGTACAAATAGCACTCGCCTCTGTTTCCAGCAAGTACAGTGTATTGGACTGAAGAGAACTACAGTTCTTGTCAGTTTTCAAAGCAGAGTTGAACTAGATGTGGCACGAGTGTGTAGGACGCACAGTTCTTTTGTTCTGAGCAAGCTCACAGTTCGTGCCCTATGGGAAACACTTTAGAGTAGAAAAGTGCTCTTTTCTCAAAAACAGAGTATGTTTATTGTAAGGCTAGCTAGTGTTGGTTTCCCCTTCATAAACGGAGTTTAATCACATAAGTTTTTGGTCCTATGAGCAAGAGTCGTTTTCTGGTAAGGAAAATCACTATTTCGCTCCCATTGCCATTCACAGTGCAAATAGCACTCGTGTCTGTTCCCAGCAAGTACAGTGTATTGTACTGAAGAGAAACTACTGTTCTTGTCAGTTTCCAAAGCAGAGTTTAACTGTATATTGCTCGTGTTTGTAGAAACCACAGTTCTTTTGTTCTGAGCAGGCTCAGAGTTCAGGCCCTTTAGGAAAAACAGAAGAGTAGAAGAATGCTCTTTTCTTAAAAGTAGAATATGTTTCATGTAGGGAGAGCTAGTGTTTGTTTCCCATTCATAAACGGAGTTGAATCACATGCAGTTTCTGGTCCTACTAGCAAGAATTATTTTCTGGCAATGAAGGTCACCATTGGGATCCCATTGCCATACACAGTGCAAATAGCATTCCCATCTGTTCCCTGGAAAGAGTGTATGGGTCTGAAGAGAAGCTACTCTTCTTGTAAGTTTCCTATGCAGAGTTGAACTAGATATTTCCCGTGTTTGAAGGAAGCCCAGATCTTTTGTTCTCAGCAAGCTCACTGTTCTGGCAAAATAGGAAACACAGTAGAGAAGAAGAGTGCTCTTTCCTAAAAGCAGAGTGTGTTTCTTTTAAGGCAAGCTAGTGTTTGTTTCCCATTCATAAACGGAGTTGAATCACATGCAGTTTCTGCTCCTAATAGCAAGAGTTGTTTTCTGGTAAGGAAAGTCACTATTGCTCTCTCATTGCCATCCACAATGCAAATAGCACACTCGTCTGTTCCCAGCAATTAGTTTATTGGACTGAAGAGAAGCTACTGCCCTCATCAGTTTCCTAAGCAGA
This sequence comes from Peromyscus eremicus, assembly GCF_949786415.1. Lineage (NCBI taxonomy): Eukaryota > Metazoa > Chordata > Mammalia > Rodentia > Cricetidae > Peromyscus > Peromyscus eremicus. The sequence continues at coordinate 4,211,425 of NW_026734292.1, forward strand.
GTTGAAATAGATATGGCCTGTGTGTGTAGGAAGCACATTACATTTGTTCTGGTAAGCTCACTGCTATGGCCCTCTAGGAAACACAGTAGAGTAGAAGACCTCTTTTCTCAAAAGCAGAGTGTGTTTCTTGTAAGGCGAGCTAGTGCTTGTTTCCAATTGATAAACGTAGTTGAATCACATGCTGTTTCTGGTCCTATGAGCTAAAGTTGTTTTCTGGTAAGGAAAGTCACTATTGTGATCCCATTGCCATGAGCAGTGCAAATAGCACTCGCATCTTTTCCCAGCAAGTTCAGTGTATTGGCCTGAACTGAAGCTACTGTTCTTGTTAGTTTCCTAAGCAGAGTTGAACTAGATATTACCCGTGATTGTAGGAAGCACAGTTCTTATGTTCTCAGCAAGCTCACTTTTCTGGCCCTATAGAAAACACGGTAGAGTAGTAGAGTGCTCTTTTCTCAAAATCAGAGTGTGTTTCTTATAAGGGAAGCTACTGTTTGTTTTCCATTCATAAATGCAGTTGAATCACATGCAGGTTCTGATCCTATGAGCAAGAGTTGTTTACTGGTAAGGAAATTCACTATTATGGTCCCATTGCCATATACAGTGCAAATAGCACTCGTGTATGTTCCCAGCAAGTACATTGTATTGGACTGAAGAAAAGCTACTGTTCTTTTCAGTATCTTAAGCAGAGTTAAACTAGATATGGTCCGTGTGTAGGAAGCACAGTTCTTTTGTTTTGAGGAAGCTCACTGTTCTAGTGATGTGGAAACAAAGTAGAGGATACGAGTGCTGTTTTCTCAAAAACAGAGTGTGTTTCTTGTATGGCGAGCTAGTGTTTGTTTTCCATTCATAAATGGAGTTGATTCACATGCAGTTTCTGTTCCTATGAGCAAGAGTTGTTTTTTGGTAAGGAAAGTTACTATTGCTATCCCATTGCCATACACAGTGCAAATTGCTCTCGCTTCTGTTCCCAGCTAGTACAGTGTATTGGACTGATGAAAAGCTAATCTTCTTGTCAGTTTTTTTAGCAGCGTTGAACTAGATATGGTCCTTGCATGTAGAAAGCACAGTTCTATTGTTCTGAGCAAGCTCACTGTTCCAGCCCTGTGGAAACACAGTAGAGAAGAGTGCTCTTTTTCCAAGGCAGAGTGTGTTTCTTGTAAAGCGAGCTAGTTCTTCTTTCCCATTTACAAATGGAGTTGAATCACATGCAGTTTGTGGTCCTGCTCACAAGAGTTGCTTTCTGGCAAGGAAAGTCACTGTTGTGTTCCCTTTGCCATTCACAGTTCAAATAGCACTGGCATCTGTTCCCAGCAATTACAGTGTATTGGTCTGAAGAGAAGCTACTGTTCTTGTCAGTTTCCAAAGCAGAGTTGAACTGTATATGGCCCTTGTTTGTAGGAAGCACAGTTCTTTTGTTCTGTTCAAGCACACAGTTCGGGCCCTATAGGAAACACAGTAGAGCAGAAGAGTGCTCTTTCCTAAAAGCAGAGTGTGTTTCTTTTAAGGCAAGCTAGTGTTTGTTTTCCATTCATAAACGGAGTTGAATCACATGCAGTTTCTGGTCCTAAGAGCAAGAGGTGTATTCTGGTAAGGAAAGTCTCTATTGCACTCCCATTGCCATACACAGTGCAAATAGCATTCCCGTCTGCTCCCAGCATGTACAGTGTATTGGACTGAAAAGAAGCCACTGTTCTGGTCAATTTCGGAAACAGAGTTGAACTAGATATGGTCCGTGTGTAGGAAGCACAGTTCTTTTGATCTGAGCAACCACACTGTCCTGGCCCTATGGAAACACAGTACAGTGGAAGAGTGCTCTTTTCTCAAAAACAGAGTATGTTTCTTATAAGGCGAGCTAGTGTTTGTTTCCCATTCATAAATGGAGTTGAATCACATGCAGTTTCTGGTCCTACGGGCAAGAGTTGTTTTCTTGTTTTGAACGTCACTATTGCACTCCCATTTCCATACACAGTACAAATAGCACTCGCTTTTGTTCCCAGCAATTGCAGTGTATTGGCCTGAACAGATGCTACTGATCTTGCTAGTTTCCTAAGCAGAGTTGAACTAGATATTTCCCGTGTTTGTAGGAAGCCCAGTTCTTTTGTTCTCAGCAAGCTCACTGTTCTGGCAAAATAGGAAAAACAGTAGAGTAGAAGAGTGTTCTTTTCTCAAAATCAGAGTGTGTTTCTTTTAAGGCGAGCTAGTGTTTGTTTCCCATTCATAAATGGAGTTTAATCACATGCAGTTTCTGGTCCTACAAGCAAGAGTTGTTTTCTGGTAAGGAAAGTCACTATTGTGCTCCCATTGTCAAAAAAAGTGCATATAGCACTCGCGTCTGTTCCCAGCAAGTACAGTGTATTGGACTGAAGAGAAGCTACTGTTCTTGTCAGTTTCCTAAGCAGAGTTGAACTACATATGGGCCGTGTGTGTAGGAAGCACAGTCTTTGGTTTGTGAGCAAGCTCACTCTTATGGCCCTATAGGAAACATAGTAGAGTAGAGGAGTGCTCTTTTCTCAAAAGCAGAGTGTGTTTCTTGTAAGGCGAGCTAGTGTTTATTTCCGATTGATAAACGGAGTTGAAACACATGCAGTTTCTGGTCCTTCGAGCAAGAGTTGTTTTCTGGTAAGGAAAGTCCCTATTGTATTCCCCTTGCCATACACAGAGCAAATAGCACTCGCGTCTGTTTCCAGCAGGTACAGTGTATTGGACTGAAAAGAAGCTACTTTTCTTGTCAGTTTTTAAAGCACATTTGAACTAGATAGGCCCCGTGTGTGTAGGAAGCACAGTTCTTTTGTTCAGAGCAAGCTAACTGTTCTGGACCTATGGAAACACAGTAGAGTAGATGAGTGCTCTTTTCCCAAAAGCAGAATGTGTTTCTTGTAAGGCTATCTAGTGTTGGTTTCCCCTTCATAAACGGAGTTTAATCACATAAGTTTTTGGTCCTACGAGCAAGAGACGTTTTCTGGTAAGGAAAATCACGATTTCGCTCCCATTGCCATACACAGTACAAATAGCACTCATATCTGTTCGCAGCAAGTACAGTGTATTGTACTGAAGAGAAACTACTGTTCTTGTAAGTTTCCAAAGCCGAGTTTAACTGTATATGGCCCTTGTTTGTAGAAAGCACAGTTCTTTTGTTCTGAGCAGGCTCAGAGTTCAGGCCTTTTAGGAAATACAGAAGAGTAGAAGAATGCTCTTTTCTTAAAAGTAGAATGTGTTTCATGTAGGGTGAGCTAGTGTTTGTTTCCCATTCATAAACGGAGTTGAATCACATGCAGTTTCTGGTCCTAGTAGCAAGAGTTATTTTCTGGCAATGAAGGTCACCATTGTGCTCCAATTGCCATACACAGTGCAAATAGCATTCCCATCTGTTCCCTGGAAAAACAGTGTATGGGTCTGAAGAGAAGCTACTCTTCTTGTAAGTTTCCTATGCAGAGTTGAACTAGATATTTCCCGTGTTTGAAGGAAGCCCAGATCTTTTGTTCTCAGCAAGCTCACTGTTCTGGCAAAATAGGAAACACAGTAGAGAAGAAGAGTGCTCTTTCCTAAAAGCAGAGTGTGTTTCTTTTAAGGCAAGCTAGTGTTTGTTTCCCATTCATAAACGGAGTTGAATCACATGCAGTTTCTGGTCCTACGAGCAAGAGTTTTTTTCTGGTAAGGAAAGTCACTATTGTGCTCCCATTGCCAAAAAAAGTGCATATAACACTCACGTCTGGTCCCAGCAAGTACAGTGTATTGGACTGAAGAGAAGCTACTGTTCTTGTCAGTTTCCTAAGCAGAGTTGAACTAGAATGGGCGGTGTGTAGAGGAAGCACAGTTCTTTTATTCACGAGCAAGCTCACTCTTCTGGTCCTATAGGAAAGACAGTAGAGTAGAAGAGTGCTGTTTTCTCAAAAGCAGAGTGTGTTCCTTGTAAGGGAAGCTAGTGTTTGTTTCCCATTCATAAATGCAGTTGTATCACATGCAATTTCTGGTCCTCTGAGTAAGAGTTGTTTTCGGGTGAGGAAAGTCACTATTGTGCTCTAATTGCCAGAAAAATTGCAAATAACACTCACGTCTGTTCCCAGCAAGTACAGTGTTTTGAACTGAAGAGAACCTACTGTTCTTGTCAGATTTCTAAGCAGATTTGTACATGTATATAGCCCGTGTGTTTAGGAAGCACAATTCTTTTTTTCTGAGCAAGCTCAAATTTCGTGCCCTTTAGGAAACACAGTAGAGTAGAAGAGTGTTCTTTTTCAAAGGCAGAGTGTGTTTCTTGTAAAGCGAGCTAGTTCTTCTTTCCCATTTACAAATGGAGTTGAATCACATGCAGTTTTTGATCCTACTCACAAGAGTTGCTTTCTGGTAAAGAAAGTCACTGTTGTGTTCCCATTGCCATTCACAGTTCAAATAGAACTGGCGTCTGATCCCAGCAATTACAGTGTTTTGGACTGAAGAGAAGCTACTGTTCTTGTCAGTTTCCTAAGCAGACTTGAACTAGATATGGGCCATGTGTGTAGGAAGCACAGTTCTTTTGTTTTGAGCAAGCTCACTCTTCTGCCCCTATAGGAAACACAGTAGAGTAGAAGAGTGTTCTTTTATCAAAAGCAGAGTGTGTTTATGTAAGGCGAGCTAGTGTTTGTTTCCCATTCATAAACGGAGTTGAATCACATGCAGTTTCTGGTCCTACGAGCAAGAGTTATTTTCTAGTAATGAAAGTCACCATTGTGCTCCCATTGCGTACACAGTACAAATAGCAATCCTATCTATTCCCTTGAAGGACAGTGTATGGGACTGAAGAGAAGCTACTGTTTATGTCAGTTTCCTAGGCAGAGTTGAACTAGATATGGACCGTGTGTGTAGGAAGCACAGTTCTATTATTCTGATCAAGATCACTGTTCTAGCCCTATAGTAAACACTGTAGAGTAGAAGAGTGCTGTTTTCTCAAAAGCAGAGTGTGTTTCTTGTAAGGCGAGCTAGCGTTTGTTTCCCATTGATAAACGGAGTTGAATCACATGCAGGTTCTGGTCCTATAGCAAGAGTTGTTTTCTGGTAAAGAAAGTTACTGTTGTTCTCCCATTGCCATACACAGTGCAAATAACACTCGTGTCTGTTCCCAGCAAGTAAAGTGTATTGGAGTGAAGAGAATTACAGTTCTTGTCAGTTTCCTAAGCAGAGTGGAACTAGATATGGACCGTGTGTAGGAAGCACAGTTCTTTTGTTCTGACCAAGTTAACTGTTCTGGCCCTGCAGAAACACAGTAGAGAAGAAGAGTGCTCATTTACCAAAGAAGAGTTTGTTTCTTGTAAGGCGAGCTAGTGTTTTTTTCATATTCAAGAACAGAGTTGAATCACATGCAGTTTCTGCTCGTACGAGCAAGAGTTGTTTTCTGGAAAGGATAGCCAATATTGTGCTCCCATTGCCATACACAGTGCATATAGCCCTCGCGTCTGTTCCCAGCAAGTACAGTGTATTGGCCTGAAGAGAAGCTACTGTTTTTGTTAGTTTCCTAAGCAGACTTGAAATCGATATTACCATGTTTTTAGGAAGCACTGTTCTTTTGTTCTCAGTAAGCTCACTTTTCTGGCCCTATAGGAAACACAATAGAGTGGAAGTGTAAGTCCCAGCAAGTACAGTGTATTGGACAGAACAGTAGATATTGTTCTTGTCAGTTTCTTAAGCAGAGTTGAACTAAATATGGTCCATATTTATAGGAACACAGGTCTTTTGTTCTGAGCAAGCTCAGTATTCTGGCCCTGTGGAAACACAGTAGAATAGAAGAGTGTTCTTTTCTCAAAAGCAGAGTGTGTTTCCTGTAAGGCGAGCTAGTGTTTGTTTCCCATTGATAAACGGAGTTGAATCACTTGCAGGTTCTGGTCCTACTAGCAAGAGTTGTTTTCTGTTAAAGAAAGTCACTATTGTTCTCCTATTGCATACACAGTGCAAATAACACTTGCGAATGTTCCCAGCAAGTAAAGTGTATTGGAATGAAGAGAACTACAGTTTTTGTCAGTTTCCTAAGCAGAGTGGAACTAGATATGGCTCTTGTGTGTAGGATGCATAGTTTTTTTTTCTGAGCAAGCTCACTCTTCTGGCCCTGTACTTAATACATTAGAGTAGAAGAGTGCTCTTTTCTCTGAAGCAGAATGTGTTCTTGAAAAGCGATCTAATGTTTGTTTCCCATTCATAAACTGAGTTGAATCTCATGTAGTTTTGGTCGTACGAGCAAGAGTTGTTTTCTGGTAAGGAAAGTCACTATTGTTCTCCCATTGCCATAGAAAGTGCAAATAGCACTCGCGTCTCTTCCCAGAAAGTACAGTGTATTGGACTGAAGAGAACTACAGTTTTTGTCAGTTTCCAAAGGAGAGTTGAACTAGATGTGGCACGTGTGTGTAGGAAGCACAGTTCTTTTAGAGTGTTCTTTTCTCAAAAGATGAGTGTTTTTGTAAGGCGAGCTAGTGTTTGTTTCTTATTCATAAACGGAGTTGAATCACATGCAGTTTCTGCTCCTATTAGCACGAGTTGTTTTCTGGTAAGGAAAGACACTATTATGTCCCCATTGCCATATACAGTGCAAATTGCAACTCGATTCTGTTCCCAGCAAGTACAGTGTCTTGGACTGAAGAGAAGCTACTATTCTTGTCAGTTTCCTATGCAGCGTTGAACTATATAAGGCCTGTGTGTGTGGGAAATACATTTCTTTTTTCTGAGCAAGCTCACTGTTCTGGCCCTATAGGAAACACAGTAGAGTAGATGAGTGCTCTTTTCTCAAAAGCAGAGTGTGTTACTTGTATGGAGAGTGAGTGTTTGTTTTCCTTTCATGAATGGAGTTGAATCACATGCAGTTTCTGGTCCTACGAGCAAGAGTTGTTTTCTGGTGAGGAAAGTCACTATTGTGCTCCCATTGCCACACACTGTGTAAATAGCACTCGCGTCTGTTCCCAACAAATCCAGTGTATTGGACTGAAAAAAAGTTACTGTTCCTCTCAGTTTCCAAAGCAGAGTTTAACTAGATATGGTCCATGTCTGTAGGAAGCACTATTCTTTTGTTCTGAGCAAGCTCACTGTTCTGGCCCTATAGGAATCACAGTAGAGTAGAAGAGTACTCTGTTCTCAAAAGCAGAGTGTGTTTCTTGTAAGGTGAGCTAGTTTTTGTTTCCCATTCGTCAATGGTGTTGAATCATATGCAGTGTCTGGTCATATGAGCAAGAGTTGTTTTCTGGTAAGGAAAGTCACTATTATGCCCCATTTTCCATATACAGTGCAAATTTCAACTCTCGTCTCTTCCCAACAAGTACAGTGTATTGGACTGAAGAGAAGCTACTGTTCTTGTCACTTTCTTAAGTTGAGTTGAACTAGATATGGTCCATGTGTGTAGGAATCACAGGTCTTTTGTTCTGAGCAAGCTCACTGTTCTGGCCCTGTACAAACACATCAGAGTAGAAGAGTGCTCTTTTCTCAAAAGCAGAGTGTGTTTCTTGTAAGGTGAGCTAGTATTTATTTTTCATTGATATACGGAGTTGAATCACATGCAGTCTGGTCCTACAAGCAAGAATTTTTTTCTGGTAAGGAAATTTACTATTGCACTCCATTGCCATACACAGTGAAAATAGCACTCACATGTGTTCCCAGCCAGTACAACGTATTGGCCTGAAGAGAATATACTGTTCTTGTTAGTTTTCTAAGCAGAGTTGAACTAGATATTACCGTGCTTGTAGGAAGCACAGTTTTTTTGTTCTCAGCAAGCTCACTTTTCTGGCCCTATATAAAAAAAAACAGTTGAGTAGAAGAGTGCTCTTTTCTAAAAAGCAGAGTGTGTTTCTTGTAAGGCGAGCTAGTATTTGTTTCCCGTTCATAAACAGAGTTGAATCACATGAAGTTTCTGGTCCTACGAGCAAGAGTTGTTTTCTGGTAAAGAAAGTCACTATTGCACTACCAATGCAATACACCGTGCAAATAGCACTAGCATCTTTTCTCAGCATGTACAGTGTATTGGACTGAAGAGAACTACAGTTCTTGTCAGTTTCCTAAGCAGAGTGCAACTAGATATGGCTGATGTGTGTAAGAGGCACAGTTCTTTTGTTCTGAGCAAGCTCACGTTTCTGGCCCTGTAGGAAACACAGTAGAGTAGAAGAGTGCTCTTTCTCAAAAGCAGAGTGTGTTATTGTAAGGCGAGTTAGTGTTTGTTTCCCATTATTAAACGGAGTTGAATCACATGCTCATTCTGGTCCTACTCACAAGAGTTGCTTTCTGGTAAGGAAATTCACTCTTACGCTCCCATTGCCATATACAGTGCAAATAGCACTCGTGTCTGTTCCCAGCAAGTACAGTGTATTAGACTGAAGAGAAGCTACTGTTCTCAACAGTTTCTTAAGCACACTTGAATGGATATGGTCCGTGTGTAGGAAGCACAGTTCTTTTGCTCTGAGCAAGCTCACAGTTAAAGCCCTGTGTAAACATAGTAGAGTAGAAGAGTGTTCTTTTCTCAAAGGCAGAGTGTGTTTTTTGTAAGGCTAGCTAGTGTTTGTTTCCCATTCATACACGGAGTTGAATGACATGCAGTTTCTGTCCTATGAGCAAGAGTTGTTTTCTTGTAAGGAAAGTCACTATTTTGCCCCCATTGACATGTACAATGAAAATGGCAACTCGCGTCTGTTCCCATCAAGTACAGTATATTGGATTGAAGAGAAGCTACTGTTCTTGTGAGTTTCTTAAGCAGAGTTGAACTATATATAGTCCATGTGTGTAGAAAGCACAGGTCTTTTGTTCTGAGCAATCTCACTGTTTTGGCCCTGTGGAAACACAGTAGAGTAGAAGAGTGCTTTTTTCTCAAAAGCAGAGTGTGTTTCTTGTAAGGTGAGCTAGTGTTTGTTTCACATTCATAAACGGAGTTGAATTGCATGCAGTTTCTGGTCCAACGAGCAGGAGTTGTTTTCTGGTAAGGAAAGTTACTTTTTGCTCCCATTGTCAAAAAAAGTGCATATTGCACTCACGTCTGTTCCAGCAAGTACAGTGTATTGGACTGAAGAGAAGGTACTGTTCTTGTCAGTTTCCTAAGCAGAGTTTAACCAGATATGGGCCATGTGTGTAGAAAGCACAGTTCTTTTGTTCTGAGCAAGCTCACTCTTCAGGCCCTATAAGAAACACTGTAGAGTAGAAGAGTGCTCTTTTCTCAAAAGCAGAGTGTGTTTCTTGTAATGCGAGCTAGTGTTTGTTTTCCATTCATAAACGGAGTTGAATCACGTGCAGTTTCTGGTCCTATGAGCAAAAGTTGTTTTCTGGTAAGGAAAGTCACTATTATGCCCCCATTGTCATGTACAGTGCAAATAGCAACTCGCATCTGTTCCCAGCAAGACAGTGTATTGGACTGAAGAGAAGCTATAGTTCTTGTCAGTTTCTTAAGCAGAGTTGAAATAGATATGGTCCATGTGTGTAGGAAGCACAGGTCTTTTGTTCTGAGCAAGCTCACTGTTCTGGCCCTGTGGAAACACAGTTGGGTAGAAGAGTGTTCTTTTCTCAAAAGCAGAGTGTTTTTATTGTAAGGTGAGCTAGTGTTTGTTTCCCATTGATAAACGGAGTTGAATCACATGCAGTTTCTGGTCCTACGTGCAAGATTTGTTTTCTGCTAAGGAAAGTCACTATTATGTTCCCATTGCCATACACAGTGCAAATAGCGCTCGCGTCTGTTCCCAGCAAGTACAGTGTATTGGAGTGAAGAGAACTACAGTTCTTTTCAGTTTCCTAGGCAGAGTTGAACTAGATATGGCTTATGTGTTGGAAGCACAGTTCTTTTGTTCTGAGCAAGCTCACTATTCTTTCCATGTAGGCAACACAGTAGAGAAGAAGAGTGCTCTTTTCTCAAAAGCAGAGTGTGTTTTTTGTAAGGCAAGCTAGTATTTGTTTCCCATTGATAAAGGTAGTTGAATCACATGCAGTTTCTGGTCCTACGAGCAAGAGTTGTTTTCTGGTAACTAAAGTCAATATTGTGCTCCCATTGCAATACACAGTGCAACTAGCACTCTCGTGTGTTTCCAGCAATTACAGTGTATTGGACTGAAAAGAAGCTACTGTTCTTGTCCGTTTCCTAAGCAGAGTTGAACTAGCTACATCTCGTGTGTGTATGAAGCACAGTTCTTTTGTTCTGAGTAAGCTCACTCTTCTAGCCCTGTGGAAACACAGTAGAAGAGAAGTGTGCTCTTTTCTCAAAAGCAGATTGTGTTTCTTGTAAGGCGAGCTAGTGTTTGTTTCCCATTCATAAACGGAGTTGAATCACATGCAGTTTCTGGTCCTATGAGCAAGAGTTGTTTTCTGAGCCGGGCAGTGGTGGCACACGCCTTTAATCCCAGCACTCGGGAGGCAGAGCCAGGCGGATCTCTGCGAGTTCGAGGCCAGCCTGGACTACCAAGTGAGTTTCAGGAAAGGCACAAAGCTACACAGAGAAACCCTGTCTCGAAAAACCAAAAAAAAAAAAAAAGAGTTGTTTTCTGGTAAGGAAAGTCACTATTTTGCTCCCATTGCCATAAAAAGTGCAAATAGCCCTCGCTTCTGTTTTCAGCAAGTACAGTGTATTGTACTGAAGTTCTTGACAGTTTCCTAAGCAGAGTTGAACTAGATATGGCCAGTGTGTGTAGGAAGCACAGTTCTTTATTCTGAGGAAACTTACTTTTCTGGCCCTTAAGGAAACACAGTAGAGTAGAAGAGTGCTCTTATCCCAAAAGCAGAGTGTGTTTCTTGTAAGGCGAGCTAGTGTTTGTTTCTCATTGATAAATGGAGTTGATTCACATGCAGTTTCTGGTCCTAAAAGCAAGTGTTGTTTTCTGGTAAGGAAAGTCACTATTTTGCTCCCATCGCCATAAAAAGTGCAAATAGCCCTCGCTTCTGTTTTCAGCAAGTACAGTGTATTGTACTGAAGAAAAGCTACTGTTCTTGACAGTTTCCTAAGCAGAGTTGAACTAGACATTACCCGTGATTGTAGGAAGCACAGTGTTTTGTTCTCAGCAAGCTCACTGTTCTGGCCCTATAGGAAACACAGTAGACTAGAAGAGTGCTCTTTTCTCAAAAGCAGAGTGTGTTTCTTGTAAGGCGAGCTAGTGTTTGTTTCCCATTCATAAATGGAATTGATTGACAAGAAGTTTCTTGTGTTATGAGCAAGAGTAGTTTTCTGGTAGGGAAAGTCACAATTGCACTCCCATTGCCAAAAAAAAAGTGCGTATAGCACTCGCGTCTGTTCTCCGCAAGTACAGTATATTGGACTGAATGGATACTACTGTTCCTGTCAGTTTCCTAAGCAGAGTTGAACAAGATATGGGCTGTGTGTGTAGGAAGCACAGTTCTTTTGTTCTGAGCAAGCTCACTCTTCAGGCCTTATAGGAAAAACAGTAGAGTGAAGAGTGCTCTTTTCTCAAAAGCAGATTGTGTTACTTGTAAGGCGAGCTAGTGTTTGTTTCCTATTCGTAAACAGAGTGGAATCACATGCAGTTTCTGTTCCTATGAGCAAGAGTTTTTTTCTCGGAAGGAATGTCACTATTATGCCCCCATTGCCATATACAGTGCAAATTGCAACTAGCATCTGTTCCCAGGAAGTACACAGTATTGGACTGAAGATAAGCTATTGTTCTTGTCAGTGTCTTAAGCAGAGTTGACCTAGATATGGTCCATGTGTGTAGGATGCACAGTTCTTTTGTGCTGAACAATAACACTCTTCTGGTCCTATAGCAAACACAATAGATTAGAAGAGTGCTCTTTTCTCAAAAGCAGAGTGTGTTTCTTGTAAAGCGAGCTATTGTAGAAAAGAGCACTTTTCTACAATATTGTGTTTCAAATAGGGACAGAACACTGAGCTTGCTCATAACAAAAGAACTGTGCTTCCTACACACACAGGACATATCTAGTTCAACTCTGCTTAGGAAACTGACAAGAACAGTAGCTTCTCTTCCGTCCAATACACTGTATTGCTGGGAACAGACGCTACTGCTATTTGATATTTGTACAGCTATTGGAGCGCAATAGTGACTTTTGTTACCAGAAAACAACTCTTGCGCGTAGGACAAGAAACTGCATGTGATTAAACTCTGTTTATGAAAGGGAAAGCAACATTAGCTCAACTTTCAAGGAAAACAGTCTGCTTTTGAGAAAAGAGCACTCTTCTACTCTACTGTGTTTCCAATAAGGCCAGATCAGTGAGCTTGCTCAGAACAAAAGAACTGTGCTTCCTACACACAAGGATCATATCTAGTTCAAATCTGCTTATGAAACTGACAAGAACAGCACCTTCTCTTCAGTCCAATAAATTGTACTTCCTGGGAAGAGACTTGAGTGCTTTTTGTACTGACTATGAAAATGGGAGCACAATAGTGACTTTCCTTGCAAGAAAACAACTCTTGATCATAGGACTAGAAACTGCATGTAATTCAACTCCGTTTATGAATGGGAAACAAACACTAGCTTGCCTTACAAGAAACACACTCTTCCTTTGAGATAAGAGCACTCTTCTACTCTACTCAGTTTCCTATATTTCCAGAACAGTGAGCTTGCTCAGAACAAAAGAACTGTGCTTCCTAAACACACGGGCCATATCTAGGGCAACTCTGCTTAGGAAACTTGCAAGAACAGTAGCTTCTCTATAGTGCAATACACTGCAATTTTGGGAACAGTCGCCAGTGCTGTTTGCACTGTGTATGGAAATGGGAGCACAATAGTGATTCTCCTTACCAGAAAACAACTCTTGCTCGTCAGACCAGAAGTACATGTGATTCAACTCCGTTTATGAATGGGAAACAAACTCTAGCTCTCCTTACAAGAAACACACTCTGCTTGTGAGAAAAGTGCACTCTTCTACTCTATTGTGTTTCCCCTAGTGCCAGAAAAGTGAGCTTGCTCAGAACAAAAGAACTGTGCTTCCTACACTCACGGGCCATATCTAGTTCAACTCTGCTCTGGAAACTGAGAAAAATAGTAGCTTCCATTCAGTCCAATACAATGTACTTGTTGGTAACAGACGCGAGTGCTATTTGCACTGTGTATGGATTTTTGAGTGTAATAGTGACTTTCTTTAAAAAAAAACAACTCTTGCTCGTAAGATGAGAAACTGCATGAGATTAAACTCTGTTTTTGAATGGGAAACTAACACTAGCTGTCCTTAGAAGAAACACACTCTGACTTTGAGAAAAGAGCACTCTTCTACTCTATTGTGTTTTCTATAGGGCCCGTACAGTAAGCTTGCTCAGAACAAAAGAACCGTGCTTCGTACACACACGGGCCATATCTGGATCAACTCTCCTTATGATTCTGACAAGAACAGTAGCTTCTCTTCAGTCCAATACACTGTAATTGCTAGGAACATATGCGAGTGCTATTTGCACTGTGTTTGTCAGTGGGAGCCCAATTGTGAATTTCCTTACCAGAAAAAAACTCTTGATTGTAGGATCGGAAACTACATGTGAATCAGTAAACTCTGATTATGAATGGGAAACAAACACTAGCAAGACTTATAAGAAACGCACACTAATTTGAGAAAAGGCACACTTCTACTCTAGTGTGTTTCCTATAGCGCCAGAACTGTGAGCTTGCTCAGAACAAAATAACTGTGCTTCCTACACACACAGGCCATATCTAGTTCAACTCTCCAAGGAAACTGACAAGAACAGCAGCTTCTCTTCAGTCCAATACACTGTATTTGCTGGGAACAGAAGCGAGTGCTTTTATCACTGTGTATTTCAATGGCAGTGCAATAGTGACATTCTTAACCAGAAAACAAATCGTGCTCATAGGACGCAAAACTTCATATGATTCAACTCCCTTTATGAATGGGAAACAAATGCTAGCTCGCCTTACAAGAAAGACACTCTACTTTTGAGAAAAGAGCACTCTTGTTCTCTAGTGTGTTTATTAATGGGCCAGAACAGTGAACTTGCTCTGAACAAAAAAACTGTGCTTCCTACACACACGGGCCATATCTAGTTCAACTAAGCTTAGAAAACTGACAAGAACAGTACTTCTCCTCAGTCCCAGACACTGTACTTGCTGGAAACAGATGTGGGTCCTTTTTGCACTGTGTATGGCAAAGGGAGCAAAACAGTGACTTTCTGTACTAGAAAAAAACTCCTGATTGTAGGACCAGAAAGTGCATGTGATTCAACTACGTTTATGAATTGGAAACAAACACTAGCTCGCCTTACTAGAAACACACTGTTTTTGAGAAAAGAGCACTCTTCTACTATTCAGTGTTTACAATAATGCCAGAAGAGTGAGCTTGCTCACAACAAAGGAAATATGCTTCCAACACTCAAGGGCCATGTTTAGTTCAACTCTGCTTAGGAAACTGACAAGAACACTACTTTCTCTTCAATCCAATACACTGTACTTGGTCTGAACAGATGAGAGTTCTTTTTGTACTGTGTATGGAAAAGGGAGTGCAATAGTGACTTTCCTTGCCAGAAAACATCTTTTGCTCATATGACCAGAAATTGCATGTGATCCAAATCTTTGTATGAATCTAAAACAAACACTAGCTCACCTTACAAGAAATACACTCTCCTTTTGAATAAGAGCACACTTCTACTCTACTGTATTTCTTATAGAGCCAGAACAGAGTGCTTACTCAGAAAAAAAAAAAAAAACTTTGCTTCCAACACAGACGGACCGTGTTTACTTCAATTCTGCTTAGGAAACTGACAAGAAATGTTACTTCTCTTCAGTCCAATACACTGTACTTGCTGGGAATAGACGAGAGTGCAATTTGCACTGTGTACGACATTGGGAGCACAATAGTGACTTTCTTTACCAGAAATAAATCTTGCTCGTAGGACAAGAAACTGCATGTGATTCTACAATGTTTATGATTGTGAAATAACACTAGCACGCCTTACTAGAAACACACTCTGCTTTTGAGAAAAGAGCACTCTTCTACTCTACTCTGTTTCCTACAGGGCCAGAAAAGTGAGATTTCTCTAAAAAAATCTGTGCTTCTTACACACACTGGCCATATCTAGTTCAACTCTGCTTTGGAAACTGACAAGAACATTAGCTTCTCCTCAGCCCAATACACTGTGCTTGCTGGGAACAAACGTGAGGGCTATTTGTACTGTGTATGACAATGGGAGCACAATAGTGACTTTCCTTACCAGAAAACAACTCTTACCGGTGGGACCAGAAACTGCATATGATTCCACTCCATTTATGAATGGGAAATCAACACTACCTTGCCTTATAAGAAACAAATTCTGCTTTTGAGAAAAGAGCACACATCTACTCTAATGTGTTTCCTATAGGGTCAGAACAGTGTGATTGCTCAGAACAAAAGAATTGTGCTTCCTAAACACACGGGCCATATCTAAGTCAATTATGCATAGGAAACTGAAAAGAACAGTAACTTCTCTTCAGTCCAATACACTGTACTTGCTGGGAACAGACGCGAGTGCTCTTTGCATGGTGTATGTCATTGGGAGCACAATGGTGACTTTCTTTACCTGAAAACAACCTTTACTCATAGTACCTGAAACTGAATGTGATTCAACTTTGTTTATGAATGGGAAACAAACACTAGCTCGTCTGAGAAAAACTAACTCAGCTTCTGAGAAAAGACCACACTTCTACTCTACTGTGTTTTCTATAGGGATTGAACAGTGAGCTTGCTCAGAAAAAAGAACTGTGCTGCCTACACACACAAGCCCTATCTACTTCAACTGTGCATAGGATACTGACAAGAACAGTAGCTTCTCTTTAGCCCAATCCACTGTACATTCTGGGAGCAGATGCAAGTGCTATTTGCATTGTGTATGGTATTGGGACTGCAGTAGTGACTTTCCTTACCAGAATACAACTCTTGCTCTAAAAGACCAGAAACTGCGTGTGATTAAACACCATTTATGAATGGGAAACAAACACTATCGCACCTTACAAGAAACACACCATTTATTATTGGGAAACAACACTAGCACGCTTTACAAAAAACACACTCTGCTTTTGAGAAAAGAGCACTCTTCTACTGTACTCTGTTTATTAAGGGCCAGAACAGTGAGATTGCTCTGAACAAAAATCTGTGCTTCCTACTCACACCGGCCACACCGAATTCAACTCTGCTTAGGAAATTGACAAGAACATTAGCTTCTCTTCAGCCCAATACACTGTACTTGCTGGGAACAAATGTGAGGGCTATTTGTACTGGGTATGACAAAGGGAGCACAATAGTGACATTCCTTATCAGAAAACAACTCTAACATGTAGGGCCAGAAACTGCATGTGATTTGACTTCGATTATGAATGGGAAACCAACACAATCTCTTTTAACATGAAGCAAATTCTGCTTTTGAGAAAATAGTACACTTCTACACTACTGTGTTTCCTAAAGTGTCAGAACAATGAGATTGCTCAGAACAAAAAAATTGTGCTCCCTGTAAGGGAGCCAGTGTTTGTTTCCAAATAAGAAACAGAGTTGAATCACATGCAGTTTCTGGTCCTAGGAGCAAGAATTGTTTTCTGGTAAGGAAAGTCACTATTGGGCTCCCAATGCAATACAGAGTGCAAATAGCAGTCCTGTCTCTTCCGATCGAGTACAGTGTATTGACTAAATAGAAGCTACTGTTCTTGTCAGATTCCTAAGCAGAGTCGGACTAGATATGGCCCATGTGTGTTGAAGTACAATTCTATTGTTCTGAGCAAGCTCACTGTTTGGGCCCTATAGGAAACACAGTAGAGTAGAATAGTGCTCTTTTCTCAAAAGCAGCGTGTGTTTCTTGTAAGGCAAGCTAGTGTTTGTTTCCCATTCATAAACGGAGTTGAATCACATGCAGTTTCTGCTACTATGAGCAAGAGTTGTTTTCTGGTAAGGAAAGTCACTATTGCATTCCCATTGCCATACACAGTGCAAATAGCACTAACGTGCTTTCCCAGCAGGTACAGTGTATTGGAATGAAGAGAAACTACTGTTCTTGTCTGTTTCCTAAGCAGAGTTGAACCTGATATTTCCCATGTGTGTAGGAAGCACAGTTCTTTTGTTCTGTGCAAGCTTACTGTTCTGGCCCTATAGGAAACACAGAGGAGTAGATGAGGGCAGCTTTCTCAAAATTGGGGTGTCTTTCTTGTAAGGAGAGCTAGTGTTGTTTTCCACTACATTAATGGAGTTGAGTCACATACAGTTTCTGGTCCTATGAGCAAGAGTTGTTTTCTGGTAAGGAAAGTCACTATTGTGGTCCCATTGCCATACACAGTGCATATAGCAGTCGGGTCTGTTCCCACCGAGTAGAGTGTGTTGGACTAAAGAGAAGCTACTATTCTTGTCAGTTTCCTAAGCAGAGTTAAAATAGATATGGCTCGTGTGTGTAGGAAGCACAGTTCTTTTGTTCTGAGCAAGCTCACTGTTCTGGCCTTATAGTAAACACAGTAGAGTAGAAGAGTGTTCTTTTCTCAAAAGCAGAGTGTATTTCTTATAAGGCAATCTAGTGTTTTTTTCCCATTCATAGTTTTAGTTGAATCACATGCAGTTTCTGGTCTTTGAGCAGGAGTTTTTTTCTGGTAGGGAAAGTCACTATTGTGCTCCCATTGCCATACACAGTGCAAATAGCACTCGCTTCTGTTCCAAGCAAGTACTATGTATTGGAATGAAGAGAATCTACTGTTCTTGTCAGATTCCTCAGCAGAGTTGAACTAGGTATGGCCCGTGTGTATGAAATAAAGGTCTTCTGTTCTGAGCAAGCTCACTGGTCTGGCGCTATAGAAAACAGAGTAGAGAAGAAGAGTGCTCTTTTCTCAAAAACAAAGTGTGTATCTTGTTAGGCGAGCTAGTGTTGGTTTCCTGTTCATAAACAGAGTTGAATCACATGCAGATTCTGGTCCTACGAATAAGAGTTTTTTTCTTGTAAGGAAAGTTACTATTGTTCTCCCATTGCAATACACAGTGCAAATAGCACTTGCGTCTGTGCCAAGCAAGTACTATGTATTGGACAGAAGAGAATCTACTGTTCTTGTCAGTTTCTTAAGCAGAGCTGAACTAGATATGGTCCGTGTGTAGGAAGCACAGTTTTTTTCTTCTGAGCAACCTCACTGTTCTGGCACTTTAGGAAACACAGTAGAGTAGAAAAGTGCTCTTTTCTCAAAAGCAGAGTGTCTTTCTTCTGAGGCGAGCTAGTTTTGGTTTCCCTTTCATAAGCGGAGTTGAATGACATGCAGTTTTTGGTCCTATGTTCAAGAGTTGTTTTCAGGTAAATAAAGTCACTATTGCGCTCCTCTTGCCATACATAGTGGAAATTGCACTTGTGTCTCTTCCCAGCAAGTACAGAGTATTGGACTGAAGAGAAGCTACTGTTTTTGTCAGTTTGCTAAGCAGCGTTGACCTAGATATGGCTCATGTGTGTAGGAAGCACAGTTCTTTTGTTCTGAGCAACCTCAGTGTTCTGGCCCTATATTAAAATCAGTAGAGTAGAAGAGTGCTCTTTTCTCAAAATCAGAGTGTGTTTCTTGTAAGGTGAGCTAGTATTTGTTTCCCAATCATAAATGGAGATGAATTACATGGAGTTTCTCATCCTATGAGCAACAGTTGTTTTCTGGTAAAGAAAGTCACTATTGCGCTCATATTTCCTTACATAATGCAAATAGCACTCCCGTCTGTTCTTAGCAAGTACAGTGTACTGGACTGAATAGAATCGACTGTTCTTGTCAGTTTTCTTTTTTTTTTTGGTTTTTTGAGACAGGGTTTCTCTGTGTAGTTTTGAGCCTTACTTTTGACTAACATGGTAGGCCTGGCTCGCCTCGAACTCAGAGAGATCCGCCTGTCTCTCCGCCTGTCTCTGCCTACCAAGTGCTGAGATTAAAGGCGTGTGCCACCACAACTGGGCTCTTGTCAGTTTTCTAAGCCGACTTGAACTAGATATGGTCCCTGTGTATAGGAAGCACATTTCTTTTGTTCTGAGCAACCTCACACTTCTGGCCCATTGGATGGAACGTAGAGTAGAAGCAGTGTTTAACTGCTAGATATCACCCATGTGTAGGAAGCACAGTTTTTTGTTCTGAGCAAGCTCATTGTTCTGGCCCTTTAAGAAACAGAGTAGAGTAGAAGAGTGCTCTTTTCTCAAAAGCAGAGTGTGTTTCTTGTAAGGCGAGCTAGCGTTTTTTTCAAATTCATAACCGGAGTTGAATCACATGCAGTTTATGGTCCTATGAGCAAGAGTTGTTTTCTGTTTAGGAAAGTCACTATTGTTCTCCCTTTGCAATACACAGTGCAAATATCAATCGCGTCTGTTTCCAGCAATTACAGTGTATTGGATTGAAGAGAAATTACTGTTCTTGTCAGTATCCTAAGCATAGTTGAAGTAGATATGGCCCGTGTATATAGGAAGCACTGTTCTTTTTTTCTGAATAAGTTCACTCTTTGGGCCCTATAGGAAACACAGTAGAGTAGAAGAGTGCTCTTTTCTCAAAAGCAGAGTGTGTTTCTTGTGAGGCAATCTAGTGTTTGTTTCCCATTCAGAAACGGAGTTGAATCACATACAGTTTCTGGTCCTATGAGCAACAGATGTTTTCTGGTAAGGAAAGTCACTATTGTGCTCCCATTGCTCTACACAGTGCAAAAAGCACTCGTGACTGTTCCAAGCACTTAACAGTGTCTTAGATTGAAGAGAAGCTTCTCTTTTGTCAGTTTCCTAAGCAGTGTTTAACTAGATATCACCCGTGTGTGTAGGAAGCACAGTTCTTTGTTCTGAGCAAGCTCATTGTTCTGGCCCTATAAGAAACAGAGTAGAGTAGAAGAGTGCTCTATTCTCAAGAGCAGAGTGTGTTTCTTGTAAGGTGAGCTAGTGTTTGTTTCCCATTAGTAAACGGTGTTGAATCACATGCAGTTTCTGGTCCTGGGAGCAAGTGTTTTTTTTTTTTTTTCTGGTAAGGAAAGTCACTATTGTGTGCCCATTGTCATACACAGTGCAAAGAGCACTAGTGTCGGTTTCCAGCAAGTCCAGTGTATTGGACTGAAGAGATGCTACTGTTCTTTTCAGTTTCCAAAGCATAGTTAAACTGTATATGGCCCGTGTGTTTTAGGAAGCACAGTTCTTTCGTTCTGAGCAAGCTCATAATTCGGGCACTATAGGAAACACAGTAGAGTAGAGTGCTCTTTTATCCAAAGTAGAGTGTGTTTCTTTTAAGAAAAGATAGTGTTTGTTTCCCATTCATAAATGGAGTTGAATCACATGCAGTTTCTGGTAGTACAAGCAAGAGTTGTTTTCTGATAAGGAAAGTCACTGATGTGCTCCCAATGCGATACACTGTGCAATAGAACTCGCGTCTGTTCCCAGCAAGTACAAGTATTGTACTGAAGAGAAGCTACAGTTGTTGTCAGTTTCCTAAGCATAGTTGAACTAGATATGCCTCGTGTGTGTAGGAAGCACAGTTCTTTAGCTATGAGCAAGCTAACTGTTCTGGCCCTATAGGAAACACAGTAGAGTAGAACAGTGTTCTTTTCTCAAAAGCAGAGTGTGTTTATTGTAAGGCGAGCTGGAGTTTGTTTTCCATTCATAAGCAGATTTTAATCACATGCAGTTTCTGGTCCTATGAGCAAGAGTTGTTTTCTGGTAAGGAAAGTCACTATTACGCTCCCATTGCCATACACTGTGTAAATAGCACTCGCATGTGTTCCAAGCAAGTACAGTGTATTGGACTGAAGAGAAGCTCCTCTTCTTGTCAGTTTCCTAAGCAGAGTTGAACTAGATATGTCCCGTGTGTGTAGGAAGGACAGTTCTTTTGTTCTGAGCAAGCTCTCTGTTCTGGCCCTATTGGAAAGACATTAGACTAGAAGAGTGCTCCTTACTCCAATGCAGAGTGTGTTTCTTTAAGGCGAGCTAGTGTTTGTTTCCCATTCATAAATGGAGTTGAATATCATGAAGTTTCTGGTCCGATGAGCAAGAGTTGTTTTCTAGTAAGGAAAGTCACTATTGTGCTCCCATTGCCATACACAGTGCAAATAGCACTCGAGTTTATTCCCAGGAGGGACAGTGTATTGGACTGAAGAGAAGCTACTGTTCTTGTCAGTTTCCTAAGCAGAGTTGAAGTAGATATGGCCCCTGTGGGTAGGAAGGACGGTTCTTTTGTTCTGAGCAAGCTCACTGTTCTGGCCCTGTAGGAAAGACATTAGAATTTAAGAGTGCTCCATACTCCAACGCAGAGTGTGTTTCTTGTAAGGCAAGCTAGTGCTTGTTTCTCATTCATAAACAGAATTGAAACACATGCAGTTTCTGGTCCTACGAGCAAGAGTTTTTTTCTGGTAAGGAAAGTCACTACTGTGCTCCCATTGCCATATACATTGCAAATAGCACTTGCGTCTATTCCCAGGAAGTACAGTGTGTTGGTGTGAAGACAAGCTACTGTTCACGTCAGATTCTCAAGCAGAGTGGAACTATATATGGCCCGTGTGTGTAGGAAGTACAGTTCTTTTGTTCTGAGCAGGCTCACTCTTCCGGCCCTATAGGAAGCACAGTAGAGTAGAAGAGTGCTCTTTTCTCAAAAGAAGAGTATGTTTCTCATTAGCCGAGGTAGTGTTTGTTTCCCATTCATAAATGGAGTGGAATCACCTGCAGTTACTGGTCCTATGAGGAAGAGTTGTTTTATGTTAAGGAAAGTCACTATTGTGCTCCCATTGTCATACACAGTACAAACAGCACTCGCGTCTCTTCCCAGCAAGTACAGTGTATTTGACTGAAGGGAACCTACTGTTCATTTCAGTTTCCTAAGCAGAGTTGAACCAGAAATGGCCCATGTATGAGTAGGAGCTCAGGTTTTTTGTTCTGAGCAAGCTCTCTGTACTGGCCCTGTAGGAAACACAGTAGAATAGAAGAGTGCTCTTTTCTCAAAAGCAGAGAGTGTTTCTTGCGAGGCTAGTGAGTGTTGGTTTCCCATTCATAAACCGAGTTCAATCACATGCAGTTTCTGGTCCTACGAACAAGAGTTGTTTTCTGGTAAGGAAAGTCACTAATGCACTCCCATTGCCATGCACGGTGCAAATAGCACTCAGGTCTGTTTAAAGCAAGTACAGTGTTTCAGACAGAAAAGAAGCTACTGTTCTTGTCAGTTTCCTAAGCAGAGTTGAACTAGATATATCCTTTGTTTTTAGGAAGCACAGTTCTTTTGTTTTGAGCAAGCTCACTGTTCTTGCCATATAGGAAACATTGTAATGTAGAAGAGTGCTCTTTTTATAAAAACAGAATGTGTTTTTAGTAAGGCTAACACGTTTATGTTTCACATTCACAAAGGGAGTTGAATCACATGCAGTTTCTGCTCCTACTAGCAAGAGTAGTTTTCTGGTAAGAAAAGTAACTATTGTGCTCCCAATATGATACACAGTGAAAATAGCACTCTCTTCTCTTCCCAGCAAGTACAGTGTATTGCTCAGAAGAAAAACTGTTCTTGTCAGTTTCCAAAGCAGAGTTGACCTAGATAAGTCCCGTGTTTGTAGGAAGCACGGTTCTTTTGTTTTGAGCAAGCACTCTGTTCTGCACCTATAGGAAACAGAGTAGAGTAAAGAGTGCTCATTTCTCAAAAGCAGAGTGTGTTTCTTGTAAGGCCAGCTAGTGTTTTTTTCTCATTCAAAAAACGGAGTTGAATCACATGCAGTTTCTGGTCCTTTGACAAAGAGTTGCTTTCTGGTAAAGAAAGTCACTATTGCACTCCCATTGCCTTAAACAGTGCAAATAGCACTCGCGCCTGTTCCCAGCAACTACAGTGTATTGGACTGAAGAGATGTAACAGTTCTTGTCAGTTTCCTAAGCAGAATTGAAGTAGACATGGTCTGTCTGTGTAGGAAGCAAAGTTGTTTGTTTTTTTTTTTTCTGAGTAAGCACTCTGTTCTGGCCCTATACGAAATACAGTAGAGTAAAAGTGTGCTCTTTTTCAAAAGCAGAGTGTGTTTCTTGTAAGGCAAGCTAGTGTTTGTTGCACATTCATACAAAGAGTTGGATCACATGTAATTTCTGGTCCTATGAGCAAAAGTTGTTTTCTGGCAAGGAAAGTCACTATTGCACTCCCTTTGCCATACACAGTGCAAATAGAACTCTCATCTGTTCAGAGCAAGTACAGTGTATTGGATTGAAGAGAAAGTACTGTTCTTGTCAGTGTTCTAAGCAGAGTTGAACTAGACATGGCCCTTGAGTGTTGTAAGCACATTTCCTTTGTTGTGAGCAAGCTCACTGTTCTGGCAATATTGGAAACACAGTATAGTAGAAGAGTGCTCTTTTCTCAAAAACAGAGTGTGTTTCTAGTAAGGCGAGCTAGTGTTTGTTTCCCATTCATAAACGGAGTTGAATCAAATGAACTTTCTGGTCCTACAAGCAGGAGTTTTTTTCTAGTACAGAAAATCACTGTTTTGATCCCTTTGCAATACACAGTGCAAATAGCACCCTCATTTGTTTCCAGAAAGTACAGTGTATTGGACTGAATAGAAAGTACTGTTCTTGTCAGTTTTCTAAGCTTAGTTGAACTAGATATGGCCCGTGTGTATAGGAAGCACAGGTTTTTTTTGTTCAGAGCAAGCTCACTGTTCTGGCCCATTAGGAAACACACTAGAGTACAAGAGTGCTCTTTTCTCAAAAGTAGAGTGTCTTTCTTGTAAGGCGAGCTAGCATTTGTTTCCCATTCATAAAGGGAGTTGAATCATATGAAGTTTCTGGTCCTATGAGCACGATTTGTTTTCTGGTTAAGAATGTCACTATTGCGCTGCCATTGAAATACACAGTGATAAAAGCACTCGCTTCTGTTCCCAGCAAATACAGTGTATTGGACTGAAGAGAAGCAGCTGTTCTTGTCAGTTTCCTTGCAGAGTTGAACTAGACATGGCCTGTGTGTGTAGGAAGCACAGTTCTTTTGTTCTGAGCAAGCTCACTGTTCTGACCCTATAGGAAACACAGTAGAGTAGAAGTGTGCCTTTTCTCAAAATAGAGTGCGTTTCTTATAAATCTAGCAAGTGTTTGTTTCCCATTCATAATCGGAGTTTACTGACTCACATGCAGTTTCCGATCCTACAATCAAGACGTTTTTTCTGGTAAAGAAAGTCACTATTGGGCTCCCACTGACAAACACAGCACAAATACCACTCGCATCTGTTCCTAGCAATTACAGTGTATTGGACTGAAGAGAAGGTACTGTTCTTGTCAGAATCATAAGAAGAGTTGAACTAGATATGGCCCATGTGTGTAGGAAAAATGGTTCTTTTGTTCTGAGCAAGCTCACTGTACAGGCCCTATAGAAAACACAATAGAGTAGAAGAGTGCTCTTTTCTCAAAGTCAGGGTGTCTTTCTTGTAAGGACAGCTAGTGATTGTTTCACATTCAAAAACGGAGAAAAATCTCATGCAGTTTCTTGTCCTACGATCAAGAGCTGTTTTTTTTTAAACAAAGTCACTATTGCACTCAAAAATCCATACACAGTGCAAATAGCACTCGCTTCTGTTACCAACGAGTACATTGTATTGGACTGAATGGAAGCTACTATTTTTCTCAGTTTCCAGAGCAGAATTGAACTAGATATGGCCTGTGAGTGTAGGAAGCACAGTTCTTTTGTTCTGAGCAAGCTCAATGTTCTGGCCCTATAGGAAACACAATAGAGTAGAAAAGTGCTCTTTTCTCAAAAGTAGAGTGTGTTTCTTGTAAGGCGAGCTAGTGTTTGTTTCCCATTCATAAATGGAGTTGAATCACATGCAGTTTCTGGTCCTACTATCAAGAGTTGTTTTCTTGCAAGGAAAGTCACTATTGCGCTCCCATTTCCATAGACAGTGCAAAAAGCACTCAAGTCTCTTCCCAGCAAGTACAATGTATTGGACTGAAGAGAAGGTACTGTTCTTGTCAGTTTCATAAGCAGATTTGAACTAGATATGTTCCTTGTGTGTAGGAAGCACAGTTCTTTTGTTCTGAGCAAGCTCACTGACCTGGCCCTATTGGAAACACAGTAGATTAGAAGAGTGCTCTTTTCTCAAATCAGAGTGTGTTTTTTGTAAGGCAAGCTTGTGTTCATTTCCACTGCATAAACGCAGTTGAATCACATGCAGTTTCTGGCCCTATGAGCAAGAGCAGTTTTCTGGTAAGGAAAGTCACTATTGTGCTCCCTTTGCCAACATAGTGCAAATAGCACTCGCGTCTGTTTCCAGCAAGTAGTGTACTGGACTGAAGAGAAGCTAAGGTTCTTGTCAGTTTCCTAAGCAGAGTTTAACTAGATATGGCCCGTGGGTTTAGGAGGCACAGTTCTTTTGTTCTGCTCAAGCCCAGTGTTCTGGCCCTATAGGAAACAGAGTAGCACAGAAGTGTGCTCTTTTCTCAAAATCTTTTCTCAAAACTTTCCTTGAAAGTTGAGCTAGTGTTGGTTTCCCTTTCATAAACACAGTTTAATCACATGCAGTTTATTGTCCTACGCGCAACAGTTGTTTTCTGGTAACAAAAGTCACTAATGCGCTCCAATAGCTGTGCACATATCAAATAGCAGTAGCGTCTGTTCCCAGCAATACAGTGTATTGGACTGAAGAGAAGCCACTGTTCTTGTCAGTTTCCTAAGCAGAGTTGAACTAGATATGTCGTGTGTGTGTAGGAAGCACAGTTCTTTTGTTATGAGCAAGCTCAGTGTTCTGTCCCTATTTGAAACACAATATTGTAGAAAAGTGCTCTTTTCTCAAAAGCAGAGTGTGTTTCCTGTGAGGGCGCCAGTGTTTGTTTCCAAATAAGAAACAGAGTTGAATCACATGCAGTTTCTGGTCCTAGGAGCAAGACTTGTTTTCTGGTAAGGAAAGTCACTATTGGGCTTGCATTGCAATACACAGTGCAAATAGCAGTCGTGTCTCTTCCCATCGAGTATAGTGTATTGACTTAATAGAAGCTACTGTTCTTGTCAGAGTCCTAAGCAGAGTTGATCTAGATATGGCCCGTATGTGTAGGAAGCACAATTCCTTTTTTCTGAGCAAGCACACTGTTTTGGCCCTATATGTAACACAGTAGAGTAGACGAGTGCTCTTTTCTCAAAAGCAGAGTGTGTTTCTTGTAAGGCAAGCTAGTGTTTGTTTCCCATTCATAAATGGAGGTTAATTACTTGCAGTTTCTGCTCCTATGAGCAAGAGTTTTTTTCTGGTAAGGAAAGTCACTATTGCGTTCCCATGGCCATACACAGTGCAAATAGCACTAACGTGCTCTCCCAGCAAATACAGAGTATTGGACTGATGAGAAGCTACAGTTCTTGTCAGTTTTCTAAGCAGAGTTGTACTAGATATGGCCCGTGTGTGTAGAAAGCACAGTTGTTTTGTTCTGAGTAAGCTCACTGTTCTGGCCGTATAGGATACACAATAGAGTAGAAGAGTGCTTCTTTCTCAAAAGCAGAGTGTGTTACTTGTAAGACCACTTAGTTTTGGTTTCACATTCATAAACGGAGTTGAATCACATGCAGTTTCTGGTCCTACGAGCAAGAGGTGTATTCTGGTAAAGAAAGTCTCTATTGTGCTCCCATTGCAATACACAGTGCAAATAGCTCTCGCGTCTGTTCCCAGCAAGTACAGTGTATTGGACTGAAGAGAAACTACTGTTCTTGTCAGTTTCCTAAGAGGAGTTGGACCTGATATTTCCCATGTGTGTAGGAAGCACAGTACTTTTGTTCTGAGCAAGCTTACTGTTCTGGCACTACAGGAAAGACAGAGAAGTAGATGAGTGTTCCTTTCTTAAAATTGGTGTGTCTTTCTTGTAAGGTGAGCTAGTGTTGTTTTCCACTACATTAATCGAGTTGAGTCACATACAGTTTATTGTCCTACTAGCAAGAGTTGTTTTCTGGTAAGGAAAGTCTCTATTGTGCTCCTATTGCCATACACAGTGCAAATAGCAGTTGTGTCTGTTCCCAGCGAGTAGAGTGTGTTGGACTAAAGAGAAGGTACTGTTCTTGTCAGTTTCCTAAGCAGAATTGAGCTACATAGGCCCGTGTGTGTAGGAAGCACATTTCGTTTGTTCTGAGCATGCTCAGTGTTCTGGCCCAATACAAATCACAGTAGAGTACAAGAGTGATCTTTTCTCAAAAGTAGAGTGTGTTTCTTGTAAGGCGATCTAGTGTTTGTTTCCCATTCATAAACGGAGTTGAATCACATGCACTTTCTGGTCCTACAAGAAGGAGTTTTTTTTCTGGTACAAAAGGGACTATTGCGTGCATATTGCCATACACAGTACAAATAGCACTTGTGTTTATTCCAAGCAAGTACAGTGTATTGGCCTGAAGAGAAGCTACTATTCTTGAAAGTTTCCTAAGCAGGGTTGTACTAGATATTGCCTGTGTGTGTAGGAAGCACAGTTCTTTTGTTCTGAGCAAGCTTACTGTTCTGGTCCAATGGGATTCCCAGTAGAGTAGAAGAGTGCTGTTTCCTCAAAAGCAGAGTGTGTTTTTTATAAGGTGAGCTATTTTTTGTTTCCCATTCATAAACAGAGTTTATTCACATGCACTTTCTGGTCCTACGAGTAAGAGTTGTTTTCTGAAGCCGGGCGGTGGTGGCGCACGCCTTTAATCCCAGCACTCGGGAGGCAGAGCCAGGCAGATCTCTGTGAGTTCGAGGCCAGCCTGGTCTCCAAAGCGAGGTCCAGGAAAGGCGCAAAGCTACACAGAGAAACCCTGTCTCGAAAAACGAAAAAAAAAAAAAAAGAGTTGTTTTCTGGTAAGAAAAGTCACTATTGTGCTCCCATTGCCATACACAGTGCAAATAGCACTCACGTCTGTTCCAAGCAAGTGCTATGTATTGGACTGAAGAGAATCTACTGTTCTTGTCAGATTCCTCAGCAGAGTTGAACTAGGTATGGCCCGTGTGTAGGAAGTAAAGTTCTTTGACGCAGTTGAATCACATGCAGTTTCTTGTCCTACGAGCAAGAGTTGTTTTCTAGTAGGGAAAGTCAGTATTGCTCTACCAGTGCAAATTTCACTCGCATCTATTCCCAGCAAGTACAGTGTATCGGACTGAAGATATACTACTGTTCTTGCCAGGTTCCTAAGCAGAATTGAACTAGATATGACCGTGTGTATAGGAAGCACAGTTATTTTGTTCTGAGCAAGCTCACTATTCTGGCGGCATAGGAAACAGAGTAGAGTAAAAGAGTGCTCTTTTCTCAAAAGCATAGTGTGTTTCTTGTAAGGCGAAGTAGTGTAAATTTCCCATTCATAAACGGAGTTGAATCACATGCAGATTCTGGTCCTAAGAATAAGAGTTGTTTTCTGGTAAGGAAAGTAACTATTGTGCTTCCATTGCCTTACACAGTGCAAATAGCACTTGCGTCTATTTCAAGAAAGTACTATGTATTGGACAGAAGAGAGTCTCCTGTTCTTGTCAGTTTCTTAAGCAGAGCTGAACTAGATATGGTCCGTACGTAGGAAGCACAGTTCTTTTCTTCTGAGCAAGCTCAGTGTTCTGGCCCTTTAGGAAACACAGTAGAGTAGAAAAGTGCTCTTTTCTCAAAAGCAGAGTGTCTTTCTTCTGAGTCGAGCTAGTTTTGGTTTCCCTTTCATAAGCGGAGTTGAATCACATGCAGTTTCTGTCCTAGGACCAAGAGTTGTTTTCAGGTAGGGAAAGTCTCTATTGCGCTCGTATTGCCATACATAGTGGAAACTGCACTTGCGTCTGTTCGCAGCAAGTACAGAGTATTGGACTGAAGAGAAGCTACTGTTCATGTCAGTTTTCTTTGTTCTGTTTTTTTTTTTTTTTGGTTTTTCAAGGAAGGATTTTTCTGTGTAGTTTTGCGCCTTCCCTGGGACTCACTTGTTAGCTCAGGCTGGCCTCAAACTCACAGAGATCCACTTGGCTCTGCCTCCCGAGTGCTGGTATTAAAGGAGTGTGGCTCTACCACCCGGTTCTTGTCAGTTTTCTAAGCAGACTTGAACTAGATATGGCCCGTGTGTGTAGGAAGCACAGTTCTTTTGTTCTGAGCAAGCTCACTGTTCTGGCCCCATATGAATCACAGAAGAGTAGAAGAGTGCTCTTTTCTCAAAAGCTGATTGTGTTTTTTTGTAAGGCGAGCTATTGCTTGTTTCCCATTCATAATTGGAGTTGAATCACATGTAGTTTCTGGTCCTACGAGCAAGAATTATTTTCAGTAAGGAAGGTAACAATTGAGATCCCAATGCCATACGCAGTGCAAATTGCACTCGCGTTAGTTCCCTGAAAGTACAGGGTATTAGACCGAAGAGAAGCTACGGTTCTTGTCGGTTTGCTAAGCAGAGTTGATCTAGATATGGCTCGTGTGTGGAGGAAGCACAGTTCTTTTGTTCTGAGCAACCTCAGTGTTCTGGCCCTATAGTAAAATCAGTAGAGTAGAAGAGTGCTCTTTTCTCAAAATCAGAGTGTGTTTCTTGTAAGGTGAGCTAGTGTTTGTTTCCCAATCACAAATGGAGATGAATTACATGGAGTTTCTCGTCATATGAGCAAGAGTTGTTTTCTGGTAAGGAAAGTCACTATTGCACTCATATTTCCTTACATAATGCAAATAGCACTCCCATCTGTTCTTAGCAATTACAGTGTATTGGACTGAAAAGAAGCTACTGTTCTTGTCTGTTTTCTTTGTTTTTTTTTTTTTTTGGTTTTTTGAGACAGGGTTTCTCTGTGTACTTTTGTGCCTTAGTTTTGACTAACTTGGTAGCCCTGGCTCGCCTCGAACTCACAGAGATCTGCCTGTCTCTGCCTACCGAGTGCTGAGATTAAAGGCGTGTGCCACCACAACCGGTCTCTTGTCAGTTTTCTAAGCGGAGTTGAACTAGATATGGTCCCTGTGTGTAGGTAGCACAGTTCTTTTGTTCTGAGCAACCTCACGCTTCTGGCCCTTTTGGAAAGAAAGTAGAGTGGCAGAGTGCTCTTTTCTCAAAAGCAGTGTATTTCTTGTAAGGTGAGCTAGTGTTTGTTTCCCAATCATAAACATAGTTGTATCACATGCAGTTTCTGGTCCTACGAGCAAGAGTTGTTTTCTGGTAAGGAAAGTCACTGTTGTGTTCCCATGGCCATACACAATGCAAATAGCACTAGAGTGTTTTCCCAGCAAGTACAGTGTATTGGACTGAAGAGAAGCTACTTTTCTTGTCAGTTTCCTAAGCAGAGTTGAACTCAAAAAAACCCGTGTGTGTAGGAAGCACGGTTCATTTGTTCTGAGCATGCTCACTGTTCTGGCCCTATAGGAATCACAGTAGAGTAGAAGATGCTCTTTCCTCAAAAGCAGAGTGTGATTCTTGTAAGGTGAAATAGCGTTTGTTTCCCATTCATAAACGTAGTTGAATCACATGCGGTTTCTCGTCATACGAGCAAGAGTTGTTTCCAATAGGGAAAGTCAGTATTGCTCTCCCACTGACATACACAGTTCAAAGAGCACTCGCGTCTGTTCCCAGCAAGTACAGTTTATTGGACTGAAGAAAAGCTACTATTCCTGTCAGTTTTCTAAGCACAGTTGTACTAGATGTGACCCGTATGTGTAGGAAGCACAGTTGTTTTGTTCTGAACAAGCTCACTCTTCTGGCCCATTGGGAAAGAAAGTATAGTAGAAGAGTGCTCTTTTCTCAAAAGCAGAGTGTGTTTCTTGTAAGGAGAGCTAGTGTTTGTTTTCCAATCATAAACAGAGTTGAATCACATGCAGTTTCTGGTGCTACAAGCAAGAGTTGTTTTCTGGTAAGGAAATTCACTATTGTGCTCCCATTGCCATACACAGTGCAAATAGCACTCTCATCTCTTCCCAGCAAGTACAGTGTATTGGACAGAAGAGAAGCTACTGTTATTGTCAGATTCCTATGAAGAGTTGAACTAGATATGGCCAGTGTGTGTAGGAAGCACAGTTCATTTTTTCTGTGAAAACTCACTGTTCTGGCCCTATAGGAAACCCAGTAGAGTAGAAGAGTGTTCTTTTCTCAAAAGTAGAGTGTGTTTCTTGTAAGGCGAGCTAGTGTTTGTTTCCCATTCATAAATGGAGTGGAATCACATCCATTTTCTGGTCCTATGAGCAAGAGTTTTTTTTATTTTTTCTGGTAAGGAAAGTCACTATTGCGCTCCTTTTGCCATACACAGTGCAAATAGCACTAGCGTCTGTTCCCAGCAATTACAGGGTATTGGACTATAGAGAAGATACTGTTCTTGTCAATTTCCAAGGAAGAGTTAAACTAGATATGGCCAGTGCATATAGGAAGCACAGTTCTTTTGTTCTCAGCAAGGTCACTGTTCTGTCCCTATAAGAAACACAGTAGGGTACAAGAGTGCTCTTTTATTAAAAGCAGTTTGTGTTTCTTGTAAGGGGAGCTAGTTTGTTTCCCATTCATAAAAAGAGTTGAATGTCATGCAGTTTCTGGTCCTACAAGAAAGAGTTGTTTTCGGGAAAGAAAGTCATTATTGCACTCCCATTGCCATACAGAGTGAAAATAGCACTTGCGTCTGTTCCCAGCAAGTCCAGTGCATTGGACTGAAGAGAAGTACTGTTCCTCTCAGTTTCCTAAGCAGAGTTGAACTAGATATGGTCTATGTGTGTAGGAAGCACTGTTCTTTTGTTCTGAGCAAGCTCACTGTTTTAGCTCAATGGTATCACAGTAGAGTAGAAGAGTGCTCTTTCCTCAAAAGCAGAGTGTGTTTCTTGTAAGGTGAGCTAGTGTTTGTTTTCCATTCATTAACAGAATGGAATCACATGAAGTTTCTGGTCCTAGGAGCAAGAGATATCTTCTTGTAAGGAAAGTCACTATTGTGCTCCCATTGCCATACACAGTATAAATAGAACTAGTGTCTGTTCCCAGCAATTACACTGTATTGGAATATAGAGAAGCTACTGTTCTTGTCAGTTTGCTAAGTAGAGTTGAACTGGATATGACCCGTTTGTGTTGGAAGCACAGTTCTTTTGTTCTGAGAAAGCACATTCTTCTGGCCCTATTGGAAACACAGTAGATTAGAAGAGTGCTCTTTTCTCAAAAGCAGAGTGTGTTTCTTGTAAGGTGAGCTGGTGTTTGTTTCCCATTCAAAAAAGGAGTGGAATCACAGGTAGTTTCTGGTCCTACAAGCAAGAGTTGTTTTCTGGTAAGGAAAGTCAGTATTGTGCTCCCACTGCAATACAGAGTGGAAATAGCACTCGCGTCTGTTTCCAGCAAGTAGAGTGTATTGAACTAAAGAGAAGCTGCAGTTCTTTTCAGTTTCCTAAGCCGAGTTGAACTAGATATGGCCCCTGTGTGTAGGAAGCACAGTTTTTTTGTACTGAGCAATCTCACTCTTCTGGCCCTCTAGGAAATAAAATAGAGAAGAAGAGTGCTCTTTTCTCAAAAGCAGAGTGTATTTCCTGTAAGGCGGGCTAGTGTTTATTTCCCATTCACAAACGGAGTTGAATCACATGAAGTTTCAAGTCCTAGGAGCAAGAGTTGTTTTCTGGTAAGGAAAGTAACTATTATGCTCCCATTGCAGTACACAGTGCAAATAGCACTTGAGACTGTTCTCAGCAAGTACAGTGGATTGGACTGAAAAGAAGCTACTGCTCTTGTCTGTTTCCTAAGAAAGTTGAACTAGATATGGCCAATGTGTGTAGGAAACACAGTTTTTTTTGTTCTGAGCAAGCTCACGGTTCTGGCCCTATAGGAAACACAGTAGAGTAGAAGAGTGCTTTTTTCTCAAATGCAGAGTGTTTTTCTTGTAAGGACAGCTAGTGTTTGTTTCCCATTCATAAACGGAGTTGAATCACATGTAGTTTCTGGTCCCACGAGCAAGAGTTGTTTTATGGTAAGGAAAGTCACTATTGTGCTCCCATGCCATACACAGTACAAATAGCACTCACGTCTGTTCCAAGCAATTACAGTGTATTGGACTGAAAACAAGCTTCTGTTCTTGTCAGGTTCCTAAGGAGAGTTGAACTAGATATAGCACCTGTGTGTAAGAAGCATAGTTCTTTTTTTCTGAGCAAGTGCACTATTCTGTCCCTATAGGAAACACATTAGATTAGAAGAGTGCTCTTTTCTCAGAAGCAGGGTGTGTTTTTTTTAAGGTGTGCTAATGTTTGTTGGCATTTATAAATGGAGTTGAATCCCATGAAGTTTCTGGTTCTACTAGCAAGAGTTGTTTTCTGGTACGGAAAATCACTACTGTGCTTCTTTTGCCATACACAGTGCAAGTAGCACTCGCGACTGTTCCCAGCTAGTACAGTATATTGGACTAAAGAGAACCTGCTGTTCATGTCAGTTTCCTATGCAGAGTTGAACTAGATAGGGTCCGTGTAAGGAGGAAGCACAATTCTTTTGTTCTGAACAAGCTCACTCTTCTATCCCTATAGGAATCACAGTAGAGAAGAAGAGTGCTCTTTTCTCAAAACAGAGTCTGTTTGTTTAAGACGAGCTAGTGTTTGTTACCCATTCATAAATGGAATGTAATCACATGCAGTTTCTGTTCCTAGGAGCAAGAGATATTTTTTCGTAAGGAAAGTCACTATTGTGCTCCCATTGCCATACACAGTACAAATAGAACTAGTGTCTGTTCCCAGCAATTACAGTATATTGGAATACAGAGAAGCTACTGTTCTTGTCAGTTTCCTAAGCAGAGTTGAACTAGATATGACTCGTGTGTTGGAAGCACAGTTCCTTTGTTCTGAGAAAGCACATTCTTCTGGCACTATTGGAAACACAGTAGAGTAGAAGAGTGCACTTTTCTCAATAGCAGAGTGTGTTTCTTGTAAGTTGAGCTAGTGTTTGTTTCCCATTCATAAACGGAGTCAAATCACATGCAGTTTGTTGTCCTATGAGCAAGAGTTTTTTTTTTTCTGAAAAGGAATGTCACTATTTTGTAACAATGTCATACACAGTGAAAATAACAATCGCATCTGTTTCCAGCAAGTACAGTGTATTGGACTGAAGAGAAGCTATTGTTCTTGTCAGTTTCCTAAGCAGAGTTGAACTAGATATGGCTTCTGTGTGTAAAAAGCAAGTTTTTTTGTCCTGAGCAAGATTAATCTTCTGGCGCTATAGGAAACTCAGTAGAGCAGAAGAGTGCTATTTTCTCCAAAGCAATGTGTGTTTCTTGTAAGGCAAGCTAGTGTTTGTTTCTCATTAATAAACAAAGATGACTCACATACATTTTCTGGACCTTCGCTCAAGAATTCTTTTCTCATAAGGAAAGTCACTATTGTGTTCCCATTGCCGTCCACATTCCAAATAGCCCTCATGTCTGTTACTAGCAAATACAGTAATTGGAATGAAGAGAAGCTACTATTCTTGTCATTTTCCTAAGCAGAGTTGAACTACACATGGCTCATGTTTGTAATAAGCACATTTCTTTTGTTCTATGCAAGCTCTCTTTTCTGGCTCTATAGGAAACAGAGTAGAGTAGAAGAGTGCTCTGTTCTCAAAAACAGAGTGTGTTTCTTGTAAGACGAGCTAGTTTTTGTTTCCCATTCATATACGGAGTTGAATCTCATGCAGTTTCTGGTCCTACGAGCAAGAGTTGTTTTTTGTTTAGGGAAGTCACTATTGAGCTTCCATGAACATAAACAGTGCAAATAGGACTCGTGTCTGTTCCCAGCAATTATAGTGTATTGGACTGAAGTGAAGCTACTGTTCTTGTCAGTTTCCTAAGCAGAGTTGAACTAGATATGTGCCTTGTGTGTAGGAAGCACATTTGTATTGTTCTGAGCAAGCTCACTCTTCTGGCCCTATAGGAAACACAGTAGAGTAGAAGAGTGTTCTTTTCTCAAAAGCAGAGTGTGTTTCTTGTAAGGTCTGTTAGTGTTTGTTTCCCATTCATAAACTGAGTTGAATCACATGCAGTTTCTGATCCTACGAGCAAGAGTTGTGTTCTGGTAAGAAAAGTCACTATTATGATCCCAATGCCATATACAGTGCAAAAAACATTGGTGTCTGTTCTTAGCAAGTACAGTGTTTCTTGTAAGGCAAGCTAGTGTTTGTTTCCCATTCATAAACGAAGTTGAATCACATGCAGTTTCTGCTCCTTAGAGCAAGAGTTGTTTTCTGGTAAGGAGAGTCACTATTGCTCTCTCATTGCCATCCACAATGCAAATAGCACACTCGTCTGTTCCCAGCAACCAGTTTATTGGACTGAAGGAGGCTACTGCTCTCATCAGTTTCCTAAGCAGAGTTGAAATAGATATGGCCCGTGTGTTTTGGAAGCACATTACATTTGTTCTGGTAAGCTCACTGCTCTGGCCCTCTAGGAAACACAGTAGAGTAGAAGAGTTCTCTTTTCTCAAAAGCAGAGTGTGTTTCTTGTAAGGCGAGCTAGTGTTTATTTCCTATTCATAAGCGGAGTTGAATCACATGCAGTTTCTGGTCCTATGAGCAAGAGTTGTTTTCTGGTAAGGAAAGTTACTTTTGCTCCCATTGTCAAAAAAAGTGCATATTGCACTCGCGTCTGTTCCAGCAAGTACAGTGTATTGGACTGAAGAGAAGCTACTGTTCTTGTCAGTTTACTAAGCAGAATTGAACTAGATATGTCTCCTGAGTGTAGGAATCACAGTTCTTTTGTTCTGAGCAAGCTCACTTTTCTGGCCCTATAGGAAACAGAGTAGAGTAGAAGAGTTCTCTTCTCTCAAAAGCAGAGTGTATTTCTTGTAAGACGAGATCGTGTTTGTTTCCCATTCATGAAAAGAGTTGAATCACATGTAGTTTCTGTTTCTACGAGGCAGAGTTTTTTTCTGGTAAGGAAAGTCACTATTGCACTCCCATTGCCAGGCATAGTGCAAATAGCACTCGCTTCTGTTCCCAGCAAATACAGTGTATTGGACTGAAGAGAAGCTCCTGTTCTTGTCAGGTTCGTAAGCAGAGATGAACTAGATATGGCTCGTGTGTGTAGGAAGCACAGTTCTTTTGTTCTGAGCAAGCTCATTCTTCTGGCCCTTTAGGAAAAACAGTAGAGTAGAAGAGTGCTCTTTTCTCAAAAGCAGAGTGTGTTTCCTTTAAGGCGAACTAGTGTTTGTTTCCCATTGATAAACAGAGTTGAATCACATCCAGTTTCTGGTCCTACGATCAAGAATTCTTTTCTAGTAAGGAAATTCACTATTGTGCTCCCATTGCCATCCACAGAGCAAATAGCACTCGCGTCTGTTCCCAGTAAGTACAGTGTATTGAATTGAAGAGAAGCTACTGTTTTTGTAAGTTTCTTAAGCAGAATTGAACTAGATATAGCTCGTGTGTGTAGGAGGCACACTTCTTTTGTTTTGTGCAAGCTCACTTTTCTGGCCCTATAGGAAACAGAGTAGAGTAGAAGAGTGCTCTTTTCTAAAAGCAGAGTGTCTTTCTTGTAAGGCATGCCACTGTTTGTTTCACATTCATAAACTGAGTTGAATCACATGCAGTTTCTGGTCCTGGGAGTAAGAGTTGTTTTCTGGTAAGGAAGCCACTATTGTGCTCCCATTGCCATGCACAGTGGAAATAGCACTCGTGTCTGTTCCCAACAAGTACAGTAATTGGAAAGAAGAGAAGCTACTGTTCTTGTAGGTTTCCTAAACAGAGTTGAACTACATATGGCTCATTTCTGTAGGAACCACATTTCTTTTGTTCTGTGCAAGCTCTCTTTTCTCGCTCTACAATAAACAGAGTAGAGTAGAAGAGTGCTCTTTTCTCAAAAGCAGAGTATGTTTTTTGTAAGACGAGCTAGTGTTTGTTTCCCATACATATACTGAGTTGAATCTCATGTAGTTTCTGATCCTACGAACAAGAGTTGTTTTTTGGTTAGGGAAGTCACTATTGCGCTTCCATTGACATAAACAGTACAAATAGTACTCCTGTCAGTTCACAGCAAGTACTGTTTCTTTTCAGTTTCCAAAGCAGAGTTGAATTAGTTATGGCTAGTGTGTGTAGGAAGCAAGTTCTTTTGTTCTGAGAAAGCTCACTCTCTGCCCCTACAGGAAACTCAGTAGAGTAGAAGTGTGCTCTTTTCTTAAAAGCAGAGTGTGATTCTTGTAAGGTGAGCTAGTGTTTGTTTCCCATTCATAAAAGGAATTGAATCACATGCAGTTTCTGGTTCTACTTGCAAGAGTTCCTTCTGGTAAGGAATGTCTCTGTTGTGATCCCATTGCCATACACAGTGCAAATAACAGTCGCATCTGTTCCCAGCAAGTACAGTGTATTGGACTGAAGAGAAGCTACTGTTCTTGTCAGTTTCTTCAGCAGAGTTGAACTAGATATGGTCCTTGTGTGTGGGAAGCACAGTTCTTTTATTCTGAGCATGCTCACTGTTTTGGCCCTATAGGAAACAGAGTAGAGTACAAGAGTGCTCTTTTCTAAAAAGCAGAGTGTGTTTCTTGAAAGGCAAGCTAATGTTTGTCTCCATTCTTAACCGGATTATATTCACATGCAGTTTATGGTCCTACGAGCAAGAGTTGTTTTCTGGTAAGGAAAGTCACTATTGTGCTCCCATTGCCATACACAGTGCTAATAGCATGCACGTCTGTTCCCAGCAATTACACTGTATTGGACTGAAGTGAAGCTACTGTTCTTGTCAGTTTCCTAAGCAGAGTTGAACTAGATATGTGCCTTGTTTGTAGGAAGCACAGTTGTTTTGTTCTGAGCAAGCTTACTCTTCTGGCCTTGTAGGAAACACAGTAGAGCAGAAGTGTGCTCTTTTCTCAAAAGCAGAGTGTGTTACTTGTAAGGAGAGCTAGTGTTTGTTTCCCATTCATAAACGGAGTTGAATCACATGCTGTTTCTGGTTATATGAACAAGAGTTGTTTTCAGGTAAGGAAAGTCACTATTGCGCTCCCATTTCTTTATACTGTGCAAATAGCACTTGCGTCTGTTCCCAGAAAGTGCAGTAATTGGAATGAACAGAAGGTACTGTTCTTGTCAGTTTCCTAAGCAGAGTTGACCTACATATGGCTCATGTGTGTAGGAAGCATAATTCTTTTGTTCTGTGCAAGCGCTCTTTTCTGGCCCTATAGGAAACAGAGTAGAGAAGAAGAGTGCTCTTTCCAAAAAAGCAGAGTGTGTTTCTTTTAAGGCGAGCTAGTTTTTGTTTCCCATACATAAATGGAGTTGATTCACATGCAGTTTCTGGTCCTACAAGCAAGAGTTCTTTTCTGGTAAGGAGAGTCTCTATTGTGCTCCCATTGCCATCCACAGTGCAAATAGCACTCGCCTCTGTTCCAAGCAAGTAGTGTATTGAATTGAAGAGAAGCTACTGTTTTTGTAAGTTTCTTAAGCCGACTTGAACTAGATATGGCCTGTGTGTGTAGGAAGCACAGTTCTTTTGTTCTGTACAAGCTCACTGTTCTGGCCTTATAGGAAACACAGTAGAGTAGAACAGTGTGCTTTTCTCCAAAGTATAGTTTGTTTCTTGTAAGGCAAACTGGTGTTTGTTTCGGGTTCATAAACGGAGTTGAATCACATGCAGTTTCTGGTCCCACGAGCAAGAGTTGTTTTCGGGTAAGGAAAGCCACTATTGTGCTCCTATTTCCATACACAGTGCAAATAGCACTCGCTTCTCTTTCCAGTAATTACAGTGTATTGGACTGACTAGAGGATACTGTTCTTTTCAGTTTCCTAAGCAGACTTTAACTAGATATGACCCGTGTATGTAGGAAACACAGTTCTTTTCTTTTGAGAAATCTCACTGTTCTGGCCCTATAGGAAACACAGTAGAGTAGAAGAGTGCTCTTTTCTCAAACACAGAGTGTGTTTCTTGAATGGCGAGCTAGCGTTTTTTTCCCATTCATAAACGGAGTGGACACACATGCAGTTTCTGGCCATACTAGGAAGAGTTGTTTTCTGGTAAGGAAAGACACTATTGTGTTCCCATTGCTATACACAGTGCAAATAGTACTCGCGTCTGTTTCCAGCATGTACTGTGTATTGTACTGTAGAGAAGCTACTGTTTTTGACAGTTTCCTAAGCAGACTTGCACTAGATGTAACTGGTCCTATGAGCAAGGGATGTTTTCTGGTAAAGAAAGTCACTATTGTACTCCCATTGCCATACAGAGTGCAAATAGCACTCGCGTCTGTTCCAAGGAAGTACTATGTATTGGACTGGAGAGAATCTACTGTTCTTGTCAAATTCTAAGCAGAGATGAACTAGATGAGTCCCGTGAGAGCAGGAAGCACAGGTTTGTTTTTTTTTTTAATTTTTATTTTGCAATACAATTAAGTTCTACATACAGGCACAGATTCCCTTGTTCTCCCCCCTCCCGCCCCCCTCACATTCCCCCCAGCCCGCCTTCCATTCCAATCTCCTCCAGGGCAAAGCCTTCCCCACAGACTGAGATCAACCTGGTGGACTCAGTCCAGGTAGGTCCAGTCCCCTCCTCCCAGGCCGAGCTAAGCGACCCTGCATAGGCCCCAGGATTCAAACAGCCGACTCATGCAATGAGCACAGGACCCAGTGCCAGTGCCTGGATGCCTCCCAAACAGATCAGGCCAATCAACTGTCTCATCCACTCAGAGGGCCTGATCCAGTTGGTGACCCCTCAGCCATTGGTTCATATTTCATGTGTTTCCGTTTGTTTGACTATTTGTCTCTGTGCTTTATCCGACCTTGGTCTCAACAATTCTCTCTCATATAAACCCTCCTCATTCTCGCGAATTGGACTCCCAGAGATCCACCTGGGGCCTAGTCATGATCTCTGCATCCAAATCCCTCAGTAGTTGGATGAGGTTTCTAGCAGGACAATTAGGGTATTTGGCCATCCCATCACCAGAGTAGGTCAATTCGGACTGTCTCTCGACCATTGCCAGCAGTCTGTTGTGGGGGTATCTTTGTGGATTTCTGTGGGCCTCTCTAGCACTTTGTTTCTTCCTATTCTCATGTGGTCTTCATTTACCATGGTCTCCTATTCCTTGTTCTCCCTCTCTGTTGTTGATCCAGCTGGAATCTCCCACTCACCCAAGCTCTCTTTCCCTCGACCCTCGCCCTTCACTACCACCACTCCTGTCCAGGCTGTTCATGTAGATCTCATTCCATTTCTCTGTCATTGGGCGATCCCTGTGTCTTTCTTGGGGTCCTGATTTCCAGGTAGCCTCCCTGGTGATGTGAGTAGCAGTCCAGTCATCCTTGTTCCACATCTAGTATCCTGTTATGAGTGAGTACATACCATGTTTGTCTTTCTGAGTCTGGGATACCTCACTCAGGTTGATTTTTTCTAGGTCCATTCATTTGTCTGCAAACATCATGATGTCATTTTTTTTCTCTGCTGAGTAGTATTCCATTGTGTATATGTACCACATTTTGTTTATCCATTCTTCAGTTGAAGGGCATCTAGGTTGTTTCCATGTGCTGGCTATTACAAACAATGCTGATATGAACATAGCTGAACAAGTGCTCTTGTGGTGTGGTTGAGCATTCCTTGGGTATATGCCCAAGAGTGGTATAGCTGGATCTTGGGGGAGATGGATTCCCAATTTTCTAAGAAAGCACCATATTGATTTCCAAAGTGGTTGTACAAGCTTGCATTCCCACCAGCAGTGGAGGAGAGTTCCCCTAGCTCCACATCCTCTCCAGCATAAGGTGTCTTCAGTGTTTTTGATCTTAGCCATTCTGACAGGCGTAAGGTGGTATCTCAGAGTTGTTTTGATTTGCATTTCCCTGATGATTAGGGATGTTGAGCAATTCCTTAAATGTCTTTCAGCCATTTGAGTTTCCTCTGTTGAGAATTCTCTGTTTAGTTCTATAGCCCATTTCTTAATTGGACTGTTGGGCATTTTGATGTCTAATTTCTTGAGTTCCTTATATATTCTGGATATCAGTCCTCTGTCAGATGTGGGATTGGTGAATATCTTTTCCCATTCTGTAGGCTGTCGCTTTGCCTTGTTGACCGTATCCTTTGCCCTACAAAAGCTTCTCAATTTCAAGAGGTCCCATTGATTGATTGTTTCTCTCAGTGTCTGTGCTACTGGTGTTCTATTTAGAAAGTGGTATCCTATGCCAATGCGTTCAAGACTACTTCCTACTTTCTCTTCTAGCAGGTTCAGAGTAGCTGGGTTTATGTTGAGGTCCTTGATCCACTTGGACTTAAGTTTTGTGCACGGTGATAGATATGGATCTATTTGCAGCCTTCTACATGTTGATATCCAGTTTTGCCAGCACCATTTGTTGAAGATGCTTTCTTTTTTCCATTGTGCACTTTTGGCTTCTTTGTCAAAAATTATTTGTTCATAGGTGTGCGGATTAATGTCAGGGTCTTCAATTCGATTCCATTGGTCCACATGTCGGTTTTTATGCCAGTACCAAGTTGTTTTTATTACTGTAGCTCTATAGTACAGCTTGAAGTCAGGGATCGTGATGCCTCCAGAGGTTGTTTTATTGTACAGGATTCTTTTGGCTATCCTGGGTTTTTTGTTTTTCCATATGAAGTTGAGTATTATTCTTTCCAGGTCTGTGAAGAATTGTGTTGGTATTTTGATGGGGATTGCATTGAATCTGTAGATTGCTTTTGGTAAGATTGCCATTTTTACTATGTTAGTTCTGCCTATCCATGAGCATGGGAGATCTTTCCATTTTCTGACATCTTCTTCAATTTCTTTTTTCAGGGACTTAAAGTTCTTGTCATATAGGTCCTTCACTTGCTTGGTTAGTGTTACCCCAAGGTATTTTATGTCATTTGTGGCTATAGTAAAGGGTGATGTATCTCTGATTTCCTTCTCTGCTTTTTTGTCCATTGTATATAGGAGGGCTACTGATTTTTTTGAGTTGGTCTTGTATCCTGCTATGTTGCTGAAGGTGTTTATAAGTTGTATCAGTTCCTTGGAGGACTCTTTGGGGTTGCTCAAGTATACTATCATGTCATCTGCAAATAGGGAAAGCTTGACTTCTTCCTTTCCAATTTGTATCCCCTTAATCTCCTTATGTTGTCTTATTGCTCTGGCTTGAACTTCAAGTACTATATTGAATAAGTATGGGGAGAGCGGACAGCCTTGCCTCGTTCCTGATTTTAGTGGAATTGCTTTGAGTTTCTCTCCATTTAATTTCATGTTGGCTGTTGGCTTGCTGTAAATTGCCTTTATTATGTTTAGGTATGTTCCCTGTATTCCTGATCGCTCCAAGACCTTTATCATGAAGGGGTGTTGGATTTTGTCAAATGCCTTTTCAGCATCTAGTGAGATGATCATGTGGTTTTTTACTTTGAGTTTGTTTATACGGTGTATCACATTGACAGACTTTCGTATGTTGAACCATCCTTGCATCCCTGGAATGAATCCTACTTGATCATGGTGGATAATTGTTTTGATGTGTTCTTGGAGTCTGTTTGCCAGTATTTTATTGAGTATTTTTGCATCAATGTTCATGAGGGAGATCGGTCTATAGTTCTCTTTCTTTGTTGTATCCTTGTTTGGTTTGGGAATCAGGGTAATTGTAGCCTCATAGAAGGAGTTTGGTAATGTTCCTTCTGTTTCTATTGTGTGGAACAATTTAGTGAGTATTGGTATAAACTCTTCTTTGAAGATCTGGTAGAATTCTGCACTGAAACCATCTGGTCCTGGGCTTTTTTTGGTTGGGAGACTTTTAATGACTGTTTCTATTTCGTTAGGGGTTATTGGACTATTTAAATAGTTTATCTGGTCTTGATTTAATTTAGGTATGTGGTAACTATCCAGAAAATTATCCATTTCTTTTAGGTTTTCCAGTTTTGTGGAATAGAGGTTTTTGAAGTATGACCTGATGATTCTCTGGATTTCCTCAATGTCTGTTGTTATGTCCCCCTTTTCATTTCTGATTTTGTTGATTTGGATGCTCTCTCTCTGTCTTTTGGTTAGTTTGGATAAGGGCTTGTCTATCTTGTTGATTTTCTCAAAGAACCAACTCTTTGTTTCATTAATTTTTTGTATTGTTCTCTTTGTTTCTATTTTATTGATTTCAGCTCTCACTTTGATAATTTCCTGGCATCTATTTTTCCTGGGAGACTTTGCTTCTTCCTGTTCTAGAACTTTCAGGTGTGCTGTTAAGCTACTAGTGTGAGATTTCTCCAGTTTATTTATGTGGGCGTTTAGTGCTATGAATTTCCCTCTTAGTACTGCTTTCATAGTGTCCCATAGGTTTGGATATGTGGTGTCTTCATTTTCGTTGATCTCTAGGAAGTCTTTAATTTCTTTCTTTATTTCTTCCTTAACCCATTGGTGATTCAGGTGGGTATTGTTCAGTTTCCATGAGATTGTAGGTTTTCTGTAGTTTTTGTTGTTGTTGAAATCCAACTCTAGACCATGGTGGTCTGATAGAACAAAGGAGGTTATTCCAATTGTTTTGTATCTGTTTAGATTTGTTTTGTGACCAAGTATGTGGTCGATTTTAGAGAAGGTTCCATGGGGTGCTGAGAAGAAGGTATATTCTTTTTTGTTAGGATGGAATGTTCTGTAGATGTCGATTAAGTGCATTTGAGTCATGACATCAATTAAGTCCTTTATTTCTCTGTTAAGTTTCGATTTGGGGGATCTGTCCAGTGGTGAAAGTGGGGTGTTGAGGTCTCCCACTATTAATGTGTGGGGTTTTATATGTGATTTAAGCTTTAATAATGTTTCTTTTACATATGTGGGTGCCCTTGTGTTTGGGGCATAAATGTTCAGAATTGAGACTTCATCTTGGTGGATCTTTCCTGTGATGAGTATGTAATGCCCTTCTTGATCTCTTTTGATTGATTTTAGTTTGAAGTCTATTTTGCTGCATATCAGGATGGCTACACCCGCTTGTTTCTTAAGACC
This sequence comes from Peromyscus eremicus, assembly GCF_949786415.1. NCBI lineage: Eukaryota > Metazoa > Chordata > Mammalia > Rodentia > Cricetidae > Peromyscus > Peromyscus eremicus. The sequence goes on from NW_026734292.1 coordinate 4,254,999, forward strand.
GTATGATTGGAAAGTCTTTTCCCAGCCTTTTATTTTTAGGTAGTGTCTATCTTTGAATTTGAGATGTGTTTCTTGTATGCAGCAGAAAGATGGGTCCTGCTTTCGTATCCATTCTGTAAGCCTATGTCTTTTTATAGGTGAGTTAAGTCCATTGATATTGAGGGATATTAATGTCCAGTGATTGTTCATTCCTGTTTTTTTTGGTGGTGATGTGTGTGTACTTTTCTTCGTTGGGGTTTACTACTGTGGCTTTATCTATTGCCTGCGTTTTCGAGGGTGTATCTGACTTCCTTAGGTTGGAATTTTCCTTCTAGTGCTTTCTGTAGGGCTGGGTTTGTGGATAAATATTGTTTAAATCTGGCTTTGTCATGGAATGTCTTGTTCACTCCATCTATGTTGATTGAAAGTTTTGCTGGGTATATTAGTCTAGGCTGACATCCATGGTATCTTAGTGTCTGCATTACATCTGTCCAGGACCTTCTGGCTTTCAATGTCTCCATTGAGCAATCGGGTGTTATTCTGATAGGTTTGCCTTTATATGTCACTTGGCCTTTTTCCTTTGCTGCTCTTAATATTCTTTCTTTATTCTGTACATTTAATTGTCTAATTATTATGTGGTGAGGGGACTTTTTTGGGGGTCTAGTCTGTTTGGTGTTCTATAGGCTTCCTGTATCTTCATAGGCATTTCCTTCTTTAAGTTGGGAAAGTTTTCTTCTATGATCTTGTTGAATATATTTTCTGTGCCCTTGAGTTGGTATTCTTCTCCTTCTTCTACCCCTATTATTCGTAGATTTGGTCTTTTCATCGTGTCCCAAATTTCTTGGACATTTTGGTTCATGACTTTGTTGACTTTAGTGTTTTCTTTGACTGATGAATCTATTTCTTCTATTGTGTCTTCAACGCTAGAGATTCTCTCTTCCATCTCTTGCATTCTGTTGATTATACTTGCATCTGAAGTTCCCAATCGTTTTCTCAGATTTTCTATTTCCAGCATTTCCTCTGTTTGTGTCTTCTTCATTTTTTCTATTTCCCTTTTCAGGTCTTGGACTGTTTCCTTCATTTGATTCATTGATTTTTCTTGATTTTCTTTCAGTATTTTATTGTTCTCTTCCAGGACTTTTTTGATTTCTTCTAATTTGTTTGCCATTTCCTCTAGTTGTTTACAGCGTTATTCACATTTTTTTGTCTTTTCCTCTACACGAGCCTCTAGCTTCTTCATGATGACATTCATAAGGCTATTTTCTTCTGCTTCTTCCAATTTCTGATGTTCATGTCTAGGTGTTGGAGGAGGGCTAGGGCCTGGTGATGGTGTATTGCTATTCATTTTGTTGTATGTGTTTCTGCCTTGACGTCTGCCCATCTCCTTGTGGTTCGTTCTTGGCCTTATCCGCACACTTGGTTCAGACAGAGCTGACAGATTCAGGAAGTCTTTCTCTCTTGTCCAGATGGGAGCTCTCTGTGCTGTGCTGTGCTGTGCTGTGCTGTGCTGTGCTTCAGAAGGGAAGTCCGGGGCAAGATGGGAGCTGGGAGCTGGGGGCCGGCCTCTAAGTCTCCGAAGCACAGTTTTTTTGTTCAGAGCAAGCTCACAGTTCAGGCCCTATAGGAAACACCTTAGAGTAGAAGAGTGCTCTTTTCTCAAAAGCAGCGTGTGTTTCATGTAAGGCGATCTAGTATTTGTTTCCCATTCACAGATGAAGATGAATTTCATGAAGTTTCTAGTCCTACGAGCAAGAGTTGTTTTCTGGTAAGGAAAGTCACTATTGTGCTCCCATTGCATACACAGAGCAATTTTCACTCGTGTCTGTTCCCAGCAAGTACAGTGTATTGGACTGAAGAGAAGCTACTCTTCTTGTGTGTTTCCTAAAAAAGAGTTGAACTAGATATGGCCCATGAGAGTAGGAATCACAGTTCTTTTGTTCTCAGCAAGCTCACTGTTCTGGCCCTGTAGGAAAAACAGTTTAGTAGAAGTATGCACTTTTCTCAAAAACAGAGTGTATTTCATATAAGTCGAGCTAGTGTTTGTTTACCATTCATAAACAAAGTTGAATCACATTCTGATAATGGTCATTAGAGACAGCGTTGTTATCTGGCATACAAGTAACTATTTCGCTCCCATTGCCATACACAGTGCAAATAGCACTTGTGTCTGATCCCAGCAAGTACAGTGTATTGGACTAAAGAGAAGCTACTGTTCTTGTCAGTTTCCTAAGCAGAGTTGAACTAGACATGGCCTTTGTGTGTAGGAAGCACAGTTCTATTGTTCTGAGCAAGCAACACTTCTGGGGCTATAGGAAACACAGTAGAGTAGAAGAGTGTACTTTTCTCAAAAGCAGAGCGTGTTTCTTGAAAGGCCAGCTAGTTTTTGTTTCCCATTCGTAAACAGCGTTGAATCACATGCAGTTTCTGGTCCTAGGAGCAATAGTTGTTTTCTGGTAAGGAAAGTCACTATTGTGCTCCCAATGCCATACACAGTATAAATGCACACTCATCTGTTCCCTTCAAGTACAGTGTATTTGGCTGAATAAAGCTTTTGTTCTTGTCACCTTCATAAGCAGATTTGAACTAGATATATCCCGTGTTTGTAGGAAACACAGTTCAATTGTTCTGAGCAAGCTCACTCTTCTGGCCTTATAGGAAACACAGTAAAGTAGAAGAGTGCTCTTTTCTCAAAACCACAGTGTGTTTCTTGTAAGCCGAGCTAGTCTATATTTCCCATTCATGAACACAGTTGAATCACAGGCAGTTTCTGTTCCTACGAACAAGAGTTGTTTTCTGGTAAGGAAAGTCACTATTGTGCTCCCTTTGCCATACTCAGTGCAAATAGCACTCGTGTCTGCTCGCAGGAAGTACAGTGTATTGGATTGAAGAGAAGCTACTGTTCGTGTCATTTACTAAGCAGAGTTGAACTAGATATAACCCATGTGTGTAGGAAGCACAGTTCTTTTCTTCTGAGCAAGCTCACTGTTCTGGCGCTATAGGAAACACAGTACAGTAGAAGAGTATTCTTTTCTAAAAAGCAGAGTGTGTTTCTTGTGGGGGGAGCTAGTGTTTGTTTCCCATTCATAAATGGAGTTGAATCACATGCAGTTTCTGATCTTACGAATAAGAGATGTTTTCTGGTAAGGAAAGTCACTATTGTGCTCCCATTGCCATACACAGTTCAAATAGCACTTGCCTCTGATAACAGCAAGTACAGTGTATTGGGCTGAATAGAAGCTACTGGTCTTGTCAGTTTCCTAAGCAGAGTTGAAATAGTTATGGCCCGTGTGTGTAGGAAGCACAGTTGTTTTGTTCTGAGCAAGCTCACTCTCTGGCCCTATAGGTAACACAGTAGAATAGAAGAGTGCTCTTTTCTCAAAAGCAGAATGTGTTTCATGTAAGTTGAGAAAGTGTTTGTTTCCCATTCATAAACGTTGCTGAATCACATGCAGATAATGGTCCTATGTGACAGAGTTGTTACTTGGTATTCAAGTCACTATAGTGATCCCACTGCCATACACTGTGCAAATAGCACTCACATCTGTTCCCATCAAGTACAGTGTATTGGACTGAAGAGAAGGTACTGCTCTTTTCAATTTCCTAAATAGAGTTGAACTAGTTATGCCTTGTGTGTGTAGGAAGCACAGTTCTTTTTTTTTTTCGAGCAAGCTCACTGTTCTGGCCCTATAGGAAACTCATTAGAGTAGAAGAGTGCTCTTTCCCCAAAAGCAGATTGTGTTTCTTGTAAGGCGAGCTAGTGTTTGTTTCCCATTCATAAACGGAGTTGAATCACATGCAGTTTCTGGACCTATGAGCAAGAGTTTTTTTGTGGTAAGGAAAGTCACTGTTGGGCTCCCATTGCCATACACAGTACAAATAGCACTCACATCTGATCCCAGCAAGTACAGTGTATTTGACTGAACAGAAGCTACGGTTCTTGTCAGTTTCCTAAGCTGAGTTGAACTAGATATGGCCCGTGTGTGTAGGAAGCACAGTTCTTTTGTTCTCAGCAAGCTCACTCTTCTGGCCCTGTAGGAAACACAGCAGAGTAGAAAAGTGCTCTTTTCTCAAAAGCAGATTCGGTTCCTTCTAAGGCGATTTAGTGTTTGTTTCCCATTCATAAAAGGAGTTGAATCACATGCAGTTTCTGGTCCAATGAGCAAGAGTTGTTTTCAGGTAAGGAAAGTTACTGTTATGGTCCCATTGCCTTACACAGTTGCAAATAGCACTCGCTTCTGTTTCCATCAAGTACAGTGTATTGGACTGAAGAGAAGCTACTGTTCTGGTCAGTTTCCTAAGCAGAGTTGAACTAGATATGGCCCGTGTGTAAGAAGTACAGTTCTTTTTTCAGAGCAAGCTCACTCTTCTGGCCCTGTAGGAAACATGCTAGAGTAGAAGAGTGCTCTTTTCTCAAAAGCAGAGTGTGTAACTTGTAAGGCAAGCTAGTGTTTGTTTCCCATTCATAAACGGAGTTGAATCACATGCAGTTTCTGGTCCTATGAGCAAGAGTTGTTTTCTGGCAAGGAAAGTCACTATTGTGCTCCTGTTGCCATACACAGTGCAAATAGCGTTCATGTCTGTTCCCCTCAAGTACAGTGTATTGGGCTGAAGAAAAGCTACTGTTCTTGTCAGATGCCTAAGCAGATTTGAACTAGATATGGCTTGTGTTTTTAGGAAGCACAGTTCTTTGTTCTGAGCACGATCACTCTTCTGGCCTTATAGGAAACGCAGTAGAGAAGAAGAGAGCTATTTTCTCAAAAGCATAGTGTGTTTCTTGTAAGGCGAGGTAGTGTTTGCTTCCCATTCATAAACGGAGTTGAATCACATGAAGTTTCTGGTCCAACGAACAAGAGTTGTTTTCTGGTAAGGAAAGTCACAATTTTGTTCCAATTGCCATACAGAGTGCAAATAGCACTCACGTCTGTTCTGAGAATGTACAGTGTATTGGACTGAAGAGAAGCTACTGTTTTTTTCAGTTTCCTAAGCATAATTGAACTAGATATCGCCCGTGTGTGTAGGAAGCACAGTTCTTTTGTTCTGAGCAAGCTCACTCTTCTGACCCTATAGGAAACACAGTAGAAAAGAAGAGTGCTCTTTTCTCAAAGCAGAGTGTGTTTCTTATAAGGCGATCTAGTGTTTGTTTCACATTCATAAAGGGAGTTGAATCTCATGCAGTTTCTGGTCAAACGAACAAGAGTTGTTTTCTTGAAAGGAAAGTCACTATTGCGCTTCCATTGCCACACAGTGCAAATATCACTCACATCTCCTCCCAGCAAAAACAGTGTATTGGACTGAAGAGTAGCTACATTTCTTGTCAGTTTCCTAAGCAGAGTTGAACTAGATATGGGCCATGTGTGTAGGAAGCACAGTTCCTTTGTTGAGAGAAAGCTAACTGTTCTGGCCCTATGGGAACCTCAGTAGAGTTTCTGAAAATCAGAGTGTGTTTCTTGAAAGGTGAGCAAGTGTTGGTATCCCATTCATAAACGGAGTTGAATCACATGCAGGTTCTGGTTCTATGATCAAGAGATGTTTTCTGGTTAAGAAAGTCACTATTATGCTCCAATTGCCATACACAGAGCAAATAGCACTCACATCTGTTCCCAGCAATTACAGTGTATTGGACTGAATAGAAGCTACTCTTCTTGTCAGTTTCCTAAGCAGAGTTGAACTCGATATGCCCTGTGTAGGAAGCACAGTTCTTTTGTTCTCAGCAAGCTCACTCTTCTGGCCCTGTAGGAAACACAGTAGAGAGGAAGAGTGCTCTTTTCTCAAAAGCAGAGTGTATTACTTGGAAGACGAGGTAGTGTTGGTTTCCCATTCATAAACGGAATTTAATCACATTCAGTTTCTGGTCCTATGTGCAAGAGTTGTTTTCTGGTAAGGAAAGTCACTATTGCGCTCCCATTGCCATACACAGTGCAAATAGGATTTTCATCTCCTCCCAGCAAGTACAGTATATTGGACTGAAAAGAAGCTACTGTTCTTGTCATTTTCCTAAGCAGAGTTGAACTAGTTATGGCTTATGTGTGTAGGAAGCACAGCTCTTTTTTTTCATGCAAGCTCAATGTTTTGGCCTTATATGAAACTCATTAGAGTAGAAGAGTGATTTTTCCTCAAAAGCAGATTGTGTTTCTTGTAAGGCAAGCTAGTGTTTGTTTCCCATTCATAAACGGAGTTGAATCACATGCAGTTTCTGGTCCTATAAGCAAGAGTTGTTTTCTGGTAAGGAAAGTCACTATTGTGCTCCCATTATCTTACACAGTGCAAATTTCACTCGTGTCTGTTCCCAACAAGTAGTGTACTGGACTGAAGAAAAGCTACTGTTCTTGTCAGTTTCCTAGGTAGAGTTGAACTAGATATGGCCTGTGTGAGTAGGAAGCACAGTGCTTTTGTCCTGAGCAAGCTCACTGTATTGGCCCGATAGGAACACAGTTGAGTAGAAGAGGGCTCTTTTCTCAAAACCAGAGTGTGTTACTCGGAAGGCGAGGTAGTGTTTGTTTCCCATTCATAAACGGAGTTTAGTCACATGCAGTTTCTGGTCCTACATGTAGCTTGAGTTTTCCTGCCTGGCCCACAGTCAGGGCAAATCTCTCTCACCTGCTAGTACCACAGCAGCTCAGACCTGACCAAGTAAACACAGAGATTTATATTGCTTACAAACTGTATGTCCATGACAGGCTTCTTGCTAACTGTTCTTACAGCTTAAATTAATCCATTTCTATAAATCTATACCTTGCCACATGGTTCGTGGATTACCGACATCTTCACTTGCTGTTTGTCATCATGGAGGCTGGCAGTGTCTCTCTGACTCAGCCTTCCACTTCCCAGCATTATTCTCCTCCTTGTCCTGCCTACACTTCCTGCCTAGCCAATGGCCAATCAGTGTTTTATTTACTGACTAATCAGCAAAACATTTGTCATTAGAACATCCCACAGCACGTATGCACAAGAGTTGTTTTCTGGTAAAGAAAGACACTTTGTGCTTCCATTGCCATACACAGTGCAAATAGCACTCGTGTCTGTTCCCAGCAAGTACAGTGTATTTGACTGAAGAGAAGCTAAAGTTCTTGTCAGTTCCTAAGCAGAGTTGAAATAGATATGGCCCGTGTGTGAAGGAAGCACAGTTCTTTTGTTCTGAGCAAGATCACTGTTCTAGCCCTATAGGAAACACATTAGAGTAGAAATGTGCTCTGTTCTCAAACCAGTGTGTGTTTCTTGTAAGGTGAGCTAGTGTTTGTTTCCCATTCATAAACAGAGTTAAAGCAAATGCAGTTTCTGGTATTACAAGCAAGAGTTGTTATGGTAAGGAAAGTCACTTTTGCACTCCCTTTGACTTACACAGTGCTAATAGCACTCCCGTCTGTTTCCAGCAAGTACAGTGTATTGGACTAAAGAGAATTTACTGTTCTTGTCAGTTTCCTATGCAGAGTTGAACTAGATATGGTCCATGTCTGTAGAAAGCACAGTTCTTTTTTTCTGATCAAGCTCATTTTTCTGGCCGTATATGAAACACAGTGGAGTAGAAGAGTGCTCTTTTCTCAAAAGCAGAGTGTGTTGCTAGTAAGGCAAACTAGTGCTTCTTTCCCATTCATAAATGGAGTTGAGTCTCATGCAGTTTCTGGTCCTATGAGCAAGAGTTGTTATCTGGTAAGGAAAGTCCCTATTGTCCTCCCATTGGCATACACAGTGCAAATAGCACTCGCGTCTGTTCCCAGCAAGTACATTGTATTGGACTGAAGAGAAGCCACTGTTCTTGTCAGTTTTCTAAGCAGAGTTGAACTAGATATGGCCCTTGTGTGTAGGAAGCACAGTTCTTTTGTTCTGAGCAAGCTCACTCTTCTTGCCCTATTGGAAACACATTAGAGTAGAAGAGTGCTCTTTTCTCAAAAGCAGAGTGTGTTTCTTGGAGGCAAGCTAGTGTTTGTTTCCCATTCATAAACGGAGTTGAAATACATGCAGTTTTTGGTATTACGAGAAAGGGTTGTTTTATGGTAAGGAATGTCACTATTGTGCTCCCTTTGCCATACACAGTGCAAATAGCACTCACATATGTTCCCAGCATGTACAGTGAATTGGACTGAAGAGAAGCTACTGTTCTTTTGAGTTTCCTATGCAGAGTTGAAGTAGATATGGCTTTTGTGTGTAGGAAGCACAGTTCTTTTTTCTGAGCAAGCTCACAATTCTGGCCCTACAGGAAACACAGTAGAGCAGAAGAGTGCTCTTTTCTCAAAAGCAGAGTGTGTTATTTGGAATGCGAGGTAGTGTTGGTTTTCCATTCATAAACGGAGTTGAATCACATGCAGTTTCTGGTCGTATGAGCAAGAGTTGTTTTCTGGTAAGGAAAGTCACTATTGCACTCCCATTGCCATACACATTGCAAATAGCTCTCGCGTCTCCTCCCAACATGTAGAGTGTATTGGACTGAAGAGAAGCTACAGTTCTTGTCTGTTTCCTAAGCAGAGTTGAACTAGATATGGCTTTTGTGTGTAGGAAGCACAGTTCTTTTGTTCATAGCAAGCTCACTGTTCTTCCCCTATAGGAAAGTCAAGAGTAGAAGAGTGCTCTTTTCTCAAAAGCAGATTGTATTTATTGTAAGGCGAGCTTGTGTTTGTTTCCCATTCATAAATGGAGTTGAATCACATGCAGGTTCTCGTCTTCCAACAAGAACTGTTTTCTAGTAAAGAAAGTCACTATTACGTTCCCATTGCCATACACAGTGCAAATACCACTCGCTTCTCTTCCCAGCAAGTATAGTGTATTGGACTGAAGAGAAGCTACAGTTCTTGTCAGTTTCCTAAGCAGAGTTGAACTAGATATGGACCATGTGTAGGAAGCACTGTTCTTTTGTTTGGAGCAAGCTCACTGTTCTGGTCCTATAAGAAACTCAGTAGAGAAAAATGCTCTTTTCTCAAAAGAAGAGTGTGTTTCTCGTAAGGCAAGCTTGTGTTTTTTTCCCATTCATAAACAGAGCTGAATCACATGCTGGGTCCGGTTCTAAGAGCAAGAGATGTTTTCTTGTAAGGAAATTCACTATTGTGCTCCCGTTGCGATACACAGTACAAAGAGCACTCTCATCTGTTCCCAGCAAGTACAGTGTATTGAACTGAAGGGAAGCTACTGTTCTTGTCACTTTCCAAGCAGAATTGAACTAGATATGGCCCATGTGTGTAGGAAGCATAGATCTTTTATACTGAGCAAGCTCATTCTTTTGTCCCTATAGGAAATACAGTAGAGTAGAAGAGTGCTCTATTATCAAAAGCAGAGTGTGTTTCTTGTAAAGCGAGATAGTGTTTGTTTCCCATTCATAAACGGAGTTGAATCACATGCCGTTTCTGGTCCTACGAGCAAGAGTTGTTTTTTGGTAAGGAAGGTCACTATTGCACTCCCATTGTCATACAAGGAGAAGAAAGCACACACGTCTGTTCCTAGCAAGTACAGTGTTTTGGACTGAAGAGAAGCTACTGTTCTTGTCACTTTCCTAAGCCGAGTTGAACTTGATATGGCCTGTGTATGTAGGAAGCACAGTTTTTTTCTTAAGTAAGCTCAACATTCTGTCCCTAAAAGAAACACAGTAGGGAAGAAGAGTGCTCTTTTCTCAAAAACAGAGCGTGTTTCTTGTAAGGCAATCTAGTGTTTGTTTCCCATTCATAAACAGAGTAGAATCACATGGAATTCCTGGTCCTACTTGCAAGAGTTGTTCTCTGGTAATGCAAGTCACTATTGCACTCCTATTGCCATACACAGTGCAAATAGCACTTGCATTTTTTCCCAGCAAGTACAGTGTAGTGGACTGAAGAGAAGCTACTGTTCTTGTCAGTTTTCTATTCAGAGTTGTAATAGGCATGGCCCGTGTAGGAAGCACAGTTCTTTTCTTCTGAGCAAGCTCAATGTTCAGGCTCTATAGGAAATACAGTAGAGTAGAAGAGTGATCATTTCTCAAAAGTAGAGTGTGTTTCCTGTAAGGTGAGCTAGCGTTTGTTTCTGATTCATTAACGGAGTTGAATCACATGCAGTTCCTGGTCCTATTAGCAAGAGTTGTTTTCTTGTAAGGAAAGTCACTATTGTGCTCTAATTGTCTAACACAGTGGAAATAGTACAGTGTATTGGACTAAAGTGAAGCTACTGTTCTTGTCAGTTTCCTAAGCAGAGTTGAACTAGATATGTCCCGTGTGTTTAGGAAGCACAGTTCTTTTGTTCTGAGAAAGCTCACTGTTCTGGCCCTATAGGAAACACAGTAGAGTAGAAGAGTGCTCTTTTCTCAAAAGCAGAGTGTGTTTCTTGTAAGGCGAGCTAGTGTTTGTTTCCCATTCATAAACGGAGTTGAATCACGTGCAATTTATGGTCTTATGAGCAAGAGTGGTTTTCTGGTAAGGAAAGTCACCATTGTGCTCCCATTGCCATACACAGTGCAAATTGCACAATCAATTGTTCCCAGGAAGTACAGTGCATTCGACTGAAGAGAAGCTACTGTTCATGTCACTACCTAAGGAGAGTTGACCAAGATATGGCCCGTGGGTGTAGGAAGAACAGTTCTTTGTTCTGAGCAAGCTCACTGTTCTGGCCCTATAGGAAACACAGTAGAGTAGAAGAGTGTTCTTTTCTCAAAAGAAGAGTGTGTTTCTGTAAGGCAAACTAGTTTTTTTTCCATCATACACAAAGTTGAATCACATGCAGTTTCTGGTTCTACAAGCATGAGTAGTTTTCTTGTAAGGAAAGTCAATATTGCACTCCCTTTGACATACACAGTTCAAATAGAACTCGCGTCTGTTCCCAGCAAGTACAGTTTATTGTACTGAAGAGAAGCTACTGTTCTTCTCAGTTTCCTAAGCAGAGTTTTACTAGACATGGCCCGTGTGTAGGAAGAACAGTTCTTTCATTCTGAGCAAGCTCAGTGTTCTGGCCTTCTTGGAAACTCAGTTGAGTAGAAGAGTGTTCTTTTATCAAAGGCAGAGTATTTTTATTTTAAGGAGAGCTAATGCTATTTTGCCATTCATATACAGAGTTTAATCACATGCAGTTACTGGTCCCACAAGCAAGAGTTTTCTTCTGGTAAGGAAAGTCACTCTTGCGTTAACATTGCCATATTCAGTGTAAATAGCACTCCTGTCTATTCCTAGCAAGTATAGTGTATTGGACTGAAGAGAAGCTAGGGTTCTTGTCCCTCTCCTAAGCAGAGTGGAACTAGAAATGGCCCTTGTGTGTGGGAAACACAGTTCTTTTCTTCTGAGTAAGCCCACTGTTCTGGCCCTATAGGAAACACAGTGGAGAAGAAGATTGCTCTTTCCTGAAAAGCAGAGTGTGTTTCTTGTTAGGCGAGCTAGTGTTTCTTTCCCATTCATAAACGGAGTTGAATCACATGCAATTTCTGGTCCTATGAGCAAGAATTTGTTTCTTGTAAGGAAAGTCACTATTGCGCTCCCATTGCCATATACAGTGCAAAGATCACTTGCGTCTCTTTCCAGCAATTACAGTGTATTAGACTGAAGAGAAGCCTGTGTTCTAGTCAGTTTCCTAAGCAGAGTTGAATTAAATATGGCTTGTGTGTGTAGGAAGTACAGCACATTTTTTCTGAGCAAGCTCACTCTTCTGGCCCTATAAAAAACATAGAAGAGTAGAAGAGTGCTCTTTTCTGTAAAGCAGATTGTGTTTCTTGTAAGGCCAGCTAGTGTTTGTTTCCCATTCATAAACGGAGTTGAATCACCTGGAGTTTCTGGTCCTACGTGCAATAGTTGTTTTCTCGTAAGGAAAGTCACTATTGTGCTCCCTTTGCCATACACAGTGCAAATAGCACGCTCGTCTGTTCCCAGAATGTACAGTGTATTGGACTGAAGAGAAGCTACTGTTCTTTTCACTTTCCTAAGGAGAGTTGAACTAGATATGGCCCATGGGTGTAGGAAGCACAGGTCTTTGTTCTGAGCAAGCTCACTGTTCTGGCCCTATAGGAAACACAGTAGAGTAGAAGAGTGCTCTTTTCTCAAAAGCAGAGTGTGTTTGTTGTGAGGGAAGCTAGTGTTTGTTTCCCATTCATAAACGGAGTTGAATCACATGCAGTTTCTCGTCTTACGAATAAGAGATGTTTTCTGGTAAGGAAAGTCACTATTGTGCTCTCATTGCCATACACAGTGAAAATAGCACTTGCCCCTGTTAACAGCAAGTACAGTGTTTTGGGCTGAAGAGAAGCTACTAGTCTTGTCAGTTTTCTAAGCAGAGTTGAACTAGATATGGCCCGTGTATGTAGGAAGCACAGTTCTTTTTTTCTGTGCAAGCTCACACTTCTGATCCTATAGAAAACAGTGTAGAGTTAAAGAGTGCTCTTTTGTCAAAATCACAGTGTGTTTCTTTTAAGGCAAGCTAGTGTTTCTTTCCTATTCATAAACAGAGTGAATCACATGCAGTTTCTGGTCCTACGAGCAAGAGTTGTTTTCTGGTATGTAAGTCACTATTGCGCTTCCATTGCCCTACAGTGTGCAAATATCACTCGTGTCTGTTCCAAGCAAGTATAGTGTATTGGACTGAACAGAAGCTACGGTTCTTGTCAGTTTCCTAAGCACAGTGATCTAGATATGGCCCGGGTGTGTTGTAAGCACAGTTCTTTTGTTCTGTGGAAGCTCAATGTTCTGGCTCATAAGAAGCACAGTGGAGTAGAAGAGTGCTCTTTTCTCAAAAACAGAGTGGGTTCCTAGTAAGGCGAGTTGGTTTTTGTTTCCCATTCGTAAATGGAGTTGAATCACATGCAGTTTCTGGGCCAAAGAGCAAGAATTGTTTTCTGGTTAGGAAAGTCACTATTGCGGTCACATTAACATACAGAGTGCAAATAGAACTCGTGTATGTTCCCAGCAAGTACAGTGTATTGGATTGAAGAGAAGCTACTGCTCTTGTCAGTTTCCTAAGCTGAGTTGAACTAGATGTGGCCCGTGTGTGTAGGAAGCACTGGTCTTTTGTTCTGAGGAAGTTCACTGTTATGGCCCTATAGGAAACACAGTGGAGTAGAAGAGTTCTCTCTTATCAAAATCAGAAGATTTTCCTTGTAAGGCGAGTTGGTGTTTGTTTCCCATTCATAAATGGAGGTGCATCACATGCACTTTCTGGTCGTATGAGCAAGAGTTGTTTTCTGGTAAGGAAAGTCACTATTGTGCTCCCATTGCCATACACAGTTCAAATAGCACTCACATCTGTTCCAAGCACTTACAGTGTATTGGACTGAAGAGAAGCTATTGTTCTTGTCAGTTCCCTAAGCAGAGTTCAACTTGATATGGCCAGTGTGTGTAGGAAGCACAGTTCTTTTGTTCTGAGCAAGCTAACTTTTCTGGCCCTATAGGAAACACTGTAGAGAAGAAGTGTGTTCTTTTCACAAAAGCAGAGTGTGTTTCTTGGAAGGCAAGCAAGGGTTTGTTTCCCTTTCATAAACAGAATTAAATCACGAACAGTTTCGGCTCCTACGAGCAAGAATTGTTTTCTGGTAAGGAAAGTCACTATTGTGCTCCCATTGCCATACACAGTGTAAATAGCACTCGCGTCTCTTCCCATCAAGTAGAGTGTATTGGCTGAAGAGAAGCCACTGTTCTTGTCAGTTTCCTAAGCAGAGTTGAACTAGATATGGCCCGTGTGTTTAGGAAGCACAGTTCTTTTGTTCTGAGCAAGCTCACTCTTCTTGCCCTATAGGAAACACAGTAGAATATAAGAGTGTTCTTTTCTCAAAAGCAGAGTGTGTTTCTTGTAAGGTGAGCTAGTGTTTGTATCCCATTCATAAACGTAGTTGAGTCACATGCAGATAATGGTCCTACCAGACAGAGTTGTTATCTCGTAAGTAAGTCACTATTGTGCTGCCATTGACATACACAGTGCAAATAGCACTCTCATCTGTTCCCAGCAATTACAGTGTTTTAGACTGATGAGAAGCTACTGCTCTTGTTAATGTTCTAAGCAGAGTTGAACTAGATATGGCCCATGTGGTTAGGACGCACATTTCTTTTGTTCTGAGCAAGCACACTGTTCTGACCCTATTGGAAACACACTAGAGTAGAAGAGTGCTCGTTTCTCAAAAGCAGAGTGTGTTTCTTTTAAGGAGAGCTAGAGTTTGTTTTCCATTTATAAACGGAGTTGAATCACATGCAGTTTATGGTCCTATGAGCAAGATATTTTTTTCTGGTAAGGAAAGTCACTGTTGCACTCCCTTTGTCATACACAGTGTAAATAGCACTCGTGTCAGTTCCCTGAAAGTACAGTGTATTGGACTGAAGAGAACGTACTCTACTTGTCAGTTTCCTAAACAGAGTTGAACTAGATATGGCCCATGTGTTTAGGAAGTACAGTTCTTTAATCTGAGCAAGCTCACTGTTCTGGCCATGTAGGAAACACAGTAGATTAGAAGAGTGCTCTTTTCTCACGAGCAGAGTTTGTTTCTTGTAAGGCGAGCTAGGGTTTGTTTCCCATTCATAAACAGAGTTGAATCACATGCAGTTTCTGGACCTCTGAGCAAGAGATGTTTTCTGCTAAGGAAAGTCACTATTGCACTCCCATTGCCATACATAGTGCAAATAGCACTCGCGTCTCCTCCCAGCAAGTACAGTGTATTGGACTGAAGAGAAGCTAATGTTCTTGTCAGTTTCCTAAGCAGAGTTGAAATAGATATGGCCTTTGTGTGTAGGAAGCACAGTTCTTTTGTTCTGAGCATGCTCACTCTTCTGGCCCTATATTAAACACAGTAAGTAGAAGAGTGTTCTTTTCTCAAAAGCAGAGCGTGTTTTTTGAAACCCGAGCTAGTGTTTGTTTCCCATTCATAAACAGAGTTGAATCACATTAAGTTTCTGGTCTTACGAGCAAGAGTTGTTTTCTCATAAGGAAAGCCACTCTTGCACTCCTATTGCCATACACAGTGCAAATAGCACTCTCATCTGTTTCCCTCAAGTACTGTATTGGGCTGAAGAAAAGCTATTGTTCTTGTCAGCTTCCTAAGCAGATTTGAACTAGATATATCCTGTTTGTAGGAAGCACAGTTCATTTGTCTGATCAAGCTCACTCTTCTGGCCTTATAGGAAACACAGTATAGTCGAAGAGTGCTCTTTTCTCAAAAGCAGAATGTGTTTCTTGTAAGCCGATCTAGTCTAAGTTTTCCATTCATGAATGGAGTTGAATCACATGCAGTTTCTGTTCCTACGAACAAGAGTTGTTTTCTGGTAAGGAAAGTCACTATTGTGCTCCCATTGCCATACACAGTGCAAATAGGACTCGTGTCTGTTCGCAGCAAGTACAGTGTATTGCACTGAAAAGAAGCTACTGTTCTTGTCATTTCCTAAGCATAGTTGAACTAGATATAGCCCGTGTGTGTAGGAAGCACAGTTCTTTTGTTCAGAGCAAGCACAGTGTTCTGGCCCATTAGGAAAAACAGTAGAGTAGATGAGTGCAATTTTTTCAAAAGCCGAGTGTGTTATTTGTAAGGCGATCTAATGTTTGTTTCCCATTCATAAACGGAGTTGAATCACATGCAGTTTCTGGTCCTATGAGCAAGAGTTTTCTTCTGGTAAGGAAAGTCATTATTGTACTCCCATTGCCATACACAGTGCAAATTTCCCTCCCGTTTGTTCCCAACAAGTACAGTATATTGGACTGAAAAGAAGCTCCTGTTCTGTTAAGTTTCATAAGCAGAGTTGAACTAGATATGGCCTGTGTGTGTAGGAAGTACAGTTTTTGTATTGAACAACTTCACTCTTCTGACACTTTAAGAAACACAGTGGAGTAGAAGAGTCTTCTTTTCTAAAAAGCAGAGCTTGTTTCTTGTAAGGCGAGCCAGTGTTTGTTTCCCATTCATAAATGAAGTTGAATCACACGCAGGTTCTGGTGCTATGAACAAGAGTTGTTATCTGGTAAGGAAAAACACTATTGTGCTCCCATTGCCATACACAGTACAAATAGCACTCTCGTCTGTTCCCAGTAAGTACAGTCTATTGGACTGAAGAGAAGCTGCTGTTCTTGTCAGATTCCTAAGCAGAGTTGAACTAGATATGGCCTGTGTGTGTAGGAAGCACAGTTCTATTGTTCTGAGCAAGCTCACTCTTCTGGCCCTATAGGAAACAAAGCAGAGTAGAAGAGTGTTCTTTTCTCAAAAGCAGAGTGTGTTTCTTGTAAGAAGAGCTAGTGTTTGTTTCCCATTCATAAACGGAGCTGAATCAAATGCAGTTTCCAGTCCTACGAGCAAGAGTTGTTTTGTGGTAATAAAAGTCACTATTGCACTCCCATTGCCATACAATGCAAATAGCACTCGCTTCTGTTCCAGCAATTACAATGTAGTGGACTGAAGAGAAGCTGTACTTGTCAGTTTTTAAGCAGAGTTGAACTAGATATGGTCTGTGTTTTTAGGAAGTAGAGTTCTTTTGTTCTGAGCAAGAACACTGTTCTGGCCCTATAGAAAACACAGTAGAGTGGATGAGAGCTCTTTTCTCAAACACAGAGTGTGTTTCTTGTAAAGCGTGCTAGTGTTTGTTTCCCATTCATAAACGTAGTTGAATCACATGCAGATAATGGTCCTACGAGACAGTATTGTTATCTGGTATACAAGTCACTATTATGCTCCCATTGCCATATACAGTGCAAATAGCACTCGCGTCTGTTCACAGCAAGTACAGTTTATTGGACTGAAGAGAAGCTACTGTTCTTGTCAGTTTCCTAAGCAGAGTTGAACTAGATATGGCCCGTGTGTGTAGGAAGCACAGTTCTTTTGTTCTAAGCAAGCTCACTGTTCTGTCACTATTGGAAAAACAGTAGAGTAGAAGAGTGCTCTTTTCTCAAAAGCAGAGTGTGTTTCCTGTAAGGCGAGCTAGTGTTTGTTTCCCATTCATAAATGGAGTTGAATCACATGCAGTTTCTGGTCCACTGAGCAAGAGTATTTTTCTGATTAGGAATATCACTAATGTGCTGCCATTGCCATGCACAGTATAAATAGCACTCGCATCTGTTCCCAGCTAG
This sequence comes from Peromyscus eremicus, assembly GCF_949786415.1. Lineage (NCBI taxonomy): Eukaryota > Metazoa > Chordata > Mammalia > Rodentia > Cricetidae > Peromyscus > Peromyscus eremicus. The sequence continues at coordinate 4,271,940 of NW_026734292.1, forward strand.
TACAGTATTGGGCTTTAGAGAAGCTACTGTTCTTGTCAGGTTCCTAAGCACTTTTTTTCTGAGCAAGCTTACTCTTCTGGCCCTATAAAAAACATAGAAGAGTAGAAAAGTGCTCTTTTCTGAAAAGCAGAGTGTGTTTCCTGTAAGGTGAGCTAGTGTTTGTTTCCCATTCATAAATGGAGTTGAATCACATGCAGTTTCTGGTCCACTGAGCAAGAGTATTTTTCTGATTAGGAATATCACTAATGTGCTGCCATTGCCATGCACAGTATAAATAGCACTTGCGTCTGTTCCCAGCTAGTACAGTATTGGGCTGTAGAGAAGCTACTGTTCTTATCAGGTTCCTAAGCACATTTTTTCTGAGCAAGCTCACTCTTCTGGCCCTATAAAAACATAGAAGAGTAGAAGAGTGCTCTTTTCTGTAAAGCAGATTGTGTTTCTTGTAAGGCCAGCTAGTGTTTGTTTCCTATTCATAAACGGAGTTGAATCACCTGGAGTTTCTGGTCCTATGTGCAATAGTTGTTTTCTGGTAAGGAAAGTCACTATTGTGCTCCCTTTGCCATACACAGTGCAAATAGCCCGCTCGTCTGTTCCCAGAATGTTCAGTGTATTGGACTGAAGAGAAGCTACTGTTCTTTTCACTTTCCTAAGGAGAGTTGAACTAGATATGGCCCATAGATGTAGGAAGCACAGGTCTTTGTTCTGAGCAAGCTCACTGTTCTGGCCTTATAGGAAACACAGTATAGTAGAAGAGTGCCCTTTTCTCAAAAGCAGAGTGTGTTTCTCTTAAGGTGAGCTACTGTTTGTTTCCATTCATAAACGGATTGAATCACATGCATATTCTGATCCTAGGAGCAAGAGTTGTTTTCTATTAAGGAAAGTCACTATTGTGCTCTTATTGCCATACACAGTGCAAATAGCACTCATGTCTGTTCCCAGCAAGTACAGTGTATTGGACTGAAGAAAAGCTACTGTTCTTGTCAGGTTACTAAGCAGAGTTGAACCAGATATTGTCCGTTTGTATAGGAAGCACAGTTATTTTGTTCTGATTAATCTCATAGTTCTGGCCCTATAGGAAACACAGTAGAGAAGAACAGTGCACTTTTCTCAAAAGCAGAGTGTTTTTCTTGTAAGGCGAACTAGTGTTTGATTCCCATTCATAAATGGAGTCGAATCACATGCAGTTTCTGGTCCTATGAGCACGAATAGTTTTCTGGTAAGGAAAGTCAATATTGTGCTCTCATTACCTAACACAGTGCAAATAGCACTCGCGTCTGTTCCCAGCTAGTACAGTATTGGACTGTAGAGAAGCTACTGTTCTTGTCAGGTTCCTAAGCAGTGTTGAACTAGATATGACCCGTGAGGGTAGGAAGCATACTTCTTTTGTTATGAGCAAGCTCACTGTTCTGGCCCTGTAGGAAACACAGAAGAGTAGAAGAGTGCTCTTTTCTCAAAAGCAGAGTATGTTTCTTGTAAGGTGAGCTAGTGTTTGTTTCCCATTCTTAAACAGAGTTGAATCATATACAGTTTTTGTATCTCTGAGCAAGAGTTGCTTTCTGATAAAGAATATCACTATTATCCCTCCATTGCCATACACAGTGCAAGTAACACTCACGTCTCTTTACAGCAAGTACAGTGTATTGGTCTGAAGAGAATCTACTATTCTTGTCAGTTTGGTTACCAGAGTTGAACTAGATATGGCCTGTGAGTGTAGGAAGCACAGTTCTTTTCTTCTAAGCAAGCTCACTGTTCTGGCCCTATAGGAAACACAGTAGATTAGAAGAATGCTCTTTTCTCAAAGCAGAGTGTTTTTCTTGTAAAGCAAGCTGCTGTTTGTTTCCCATTCATTACAGAGTTGAATCACATGCAGTTTCTGGTGCCATGAGCAAGAGGTGTTTTCTGATAAGGAATATCACTAATGCGCCTCCATTGCCATACACAGTGCAAGTAGCTCTCATGTCTGTGCCCAGCAAGTACAGTGTATTGGACTGAAGAGAAGCTACTCTTCTTGTTAGGCTACTAAGAAGAGTTAAACTAGATATGGCTCGTGTGTGTAGGAAGCACACTTTTTTTGTTCTGAGCAAGCTCACTGTTCTGGCCCTAGAAGAAACACAGAAGAGTAGAAGAGTGCTCTTTTCTCAAAAGCAGAGTATGTTTCTTGTAAGGTGAGCTATTGTTTGTTTCCCATTCATGCATGGAGCTGAATCATATGCAGTTTCTGTATCTCTGAGCAAGAGTTGCTTTCTGATAAGGAATGTCACTATTGCCCACCCATTGCCATACATGGTTGCAAGTAGCACTCGATTCTGGCCCCTCGAGCAAGAGTTGTTTTCTGGTAAGGATAGTCATTGTTACGCTCCCATTGCCATACACAGTGCAGTTAGCACTCACATCTCTTCCCAGCAAGTACAGTGAGTTGGACTGAAGAGAAGGTACTGTTCTTTTCAGAATCCTAAACAAAGTTGAACTTGATATTCCCCGTATGTGTAGGAAGCATAGTTCTTTTGTTCTGAGCAAGCCCTCTGTTCTGGCCCTATAGGAAACAGAGTAGAGTAAAAGAGTGCTCTTTTCTCCAAAGCAGAGTGTGTTTCTTGTAAGCTGAGCTAGTGTTTGTTTCCCATACATAAACTGAGTTGAATCACATGCAGTTTCTGATCCTATGAGCAAGAGTTGTTTTCTGGTAAGGAAAGTCACTATTGTGCTCCCACTGCCAAACACAGTTCAGAGAGCACTCGCATCTGTTCCCATCAACTACAGTGTATTGGACTGAAGTGAAGCTACTGTTCTTGTCAGTTTCCTAAGCAGAGTAGAACTCTATATGGCCCTTCTGTTTAGGAAGCACTGTTCTTTGTTCTTAGCAAGCTCACTGGTCTGGCCCTATGAAAACACAGTAGAGTAGAAGAGTGCTCTTTTCTTAAAAGCAGAGTGTGTTTCTTGTAAGGCGATCTAGTGTATGTTTCCAATTCACAAATGGAGTTGAATCACATCCAGTTTCTTATGGTGATATTTTATTTGTATTAAAATGTTATTTGTATGTTAATAAATAAAGTTGCCCGGGGGTCAGACCTATTAGCAAGACATAGGAATGCAGGGCAGTGGTGACGTACACTTGTAATCACAGCACTTGTGAAGCAGAGCTGGGTAAGTCTTTGTGTGTTCAGGGATAAAGCCATTATTGGACACACATGCCTTTAATCTCAATACCAAGCAAGGAAAACCTGGAGACCTATACAGACAGGCCGTGATGAGGCGGTCATGTGGTTGGGTTTACAACCAATGAGAAGGCAGGACAGGAACCCTATATAAAGACTTTAACGCAGGGGTTGTTAGTTCGGAAATGTAGGACCACTGCAGGAGGAAGGGTAAGATTTTAGCTCTTAGCTCTGACCTCTTGTCTTTCTTCTTTGCATTGGTTCTGTGTTTCTTATTTAATAAGTATGTTGGTTACATCTACATTTGGAGCCCAACATGACAAGAATCCATTAAAAACCGCTTGGCTTGGCTTGGCTGCAGGTCCGGTTTCTGGCCTGGGCGCTCTGGCTGCCTAGCTTGGGCCCAGGTCTGACTGACCTGCAGCTGGAGCTACTTGCAACTGCTACAAACAACTCAGGCCTGCCCTTCCAAATAGGGCCCCTGCCTGTAAAGCCAAGGCTTGACTCGGCTCAAGCGGCTACACTTTCTTTCTTTCTCTCTCTCTCTCTCTCTCTCTCTCTCTCTCTCTCTCTCTCTCTCTTTGGATTCACACCTCAAACACCAGGTGTCTGTTTTGAAATTCCTTGTGATTCTACTGTTCTACCCAGACTTGGTAAGTCAATTAACATATTTATTTAAAAGAGAATTTTTTTTCTACATTAAAAAAGTGGACTTTATGTGTACTTTGGAAAACATTGGACTTTGTTTGAAATTTTAGGCACTCTGACAATGGAACAACTATATGAAAAGATTAATATTGATCAAATTTATTCAGTTTATTACTTTTCTTATCCTCATTTTACTATTTAAAAAGATAGTCAATTTAAGTGCCAGGATAACAGTCTTAGAAAAACTTGTTAAACCTGTAAAAATGAATCATAGAGAAATTCAAATTCAGACAGAAGAAATAAACAGTGAAGTTGTTTCAAAATTGGATCATAAGGTTACAGAAAGAAAGCCAGTTTTCACACAATCACCCTTAATTTATCCAGTAGCGGTACAGCAGGTAACTGATGAAGAGTATGAACAAAATACTTGGGTTCCAGTTAAAATTTTTAGACTTACGAAAATTTAAGGAGGCAGTAGCATCTTATGGCATGCACTCCCCATATGTAAAGCAAATGTTAAACAACTGGTCAACTTGTAATAGGATTATACCAAAGAACTGGCAGGAATTGGCACAGGCTGTTCTTGAACCCGGACAACATCACCAGTGGAAAATGTGGTTCAATAATGAGGCTAAAAATATAGAAAAACAATGGAGGGATAGCGGAATACAAGTCTGCCAGGATCAGCTTATTGGAGAAGGCCAATATGCTTCAGTAGAAACACAATGTTTATATGATGTCCAAACCGTAGTTCTATGTCAAACTGCAGCTTTGAATGCATGGGACAGAGTTGAAGAACCAGGAAAAAAAATGAGTCATTTACAAAGGTTATACAGGGCCCAAAAGAGTCTTTCACAGATTTCTTACAAAGATTGGCTTCAGCAGTGGAGAAAATGGTCCAGAATTCAGAGGCTAGTCATATAATAATTGAATCTTTGGCCTTTGAGAATGCAAAAGAATAATCAGGCCGTTAAAGGCAAGATCTACACCTTTGGAAGATTGGATTAGAGATACAGTTAATGTTGAGGCTTATGACCATGATGATATGTGGGTAGGAAAAGCAATTTCAAAAGGTTTGAGCAATGTTAGATGTTTTGGATGTGGAAAGCAAGGACATTTGAAAAGGGATTGTAAACAGGTCAATCCTAGAAATAATGTTTCTTCAAGGAACACTGGCAACAGAATGCCCCTTCCTTCTGGAGTATGCAGAAGGTGTGGTAAGGGAAAACACTGGACCAACGAATGTAGATCAACAAGGGACAGACAGGGTAATCCTCTGCTTTGAGCTTCGGGAAACTCCCAGAGGGGCCTCACGCAGGCCCCCACAGTAAATCCAGTTCAAACCTTTCCTGCAGTTATAGAGGAAACCCCTACTCAAAGCAACTAAATAACCAAATGTCTATTGGAATAAATCATGTTAGTCGAGATGATGAAACAGAGAAAATAGGAAATTCAGGAAAAAACATAAAGAAAAATTTTTGGCAAAGATCTATTAATGAACAAAGACCAAAGCTAACAATAAAAATGAATGATGTTTTGTTGTCTGGTCTGGTAGACACAGGTGCTGACATTACCATAATTGCACCAGAATTTTGGCATCCAACTTGGCCTCTTCAGGAGGTAAACGTTCAACTGTTAGGAATTGAGACATTATCTCGAGTGAAACAAAGTGCAAGATGGCTTGAATGTATAGGTTCAGAAGGACAGAAATAAAATTAAAACCATATATGGCTAACATAGCTATGAACCTGTGGGTTCGAGATTTGTTACAACAATGGAATACTCAGATTAATATCCCTCCAATCTCAGAAACAAATCATAAATTAGTACATGTTTCTGAGAGAAATATTCAAAGATAGTATTCTAATGAGTACTCACCAGCCATCCAAGTCATACAAGAACAGGGCACAACTGATAATTTTCCAAAAACACCAACAGCTCTACCTTTAAAATGGTCAACAGATAAGACTGTGTGGGTTCAGCAATGGCCTTTAACAACAGAGAACCTCCAGGCTTTACAAGAGCTGGTGGAAGAACAGTTTAATGCTCATCATATTGAAGAATCAACCAGCCCTTGGAATTCTCCTGTATTTGTTATTAAAAAGAAATCTGGTAAATGGAGAATGGTAACAGACCTTAGAGCAATTAACAAAGTAATTCAGCCAATGGGCTCTTTACAATCTGGAATTCCTTTGCTTACTCAGTTACCAAAAGGATGGCCTCTCATAGTTATTGATTTAAAAGACTGTTTCTTTTCAATACCGTTACAAGAAAATGACAGAGAAAGATTTGCTTTCACAGTGCCTACTTATAATAATTCTCAACCGGTTAAAAGATTTCAATGGAGGGTTCTACCACAGGGAATGTTGAATAGCCAAACTTTGTGCCAATATTTTGTAAAACAGCAATTAGAATTGGTACGTAAAACATTTCTTAAATCTATAATTTATCATTATATGAATGATATTTTATTAGCTGACTCAAATGTAGATACTTTAGAAAGAATGTTAGAAGAAGTAAAGAAAATTTTGCCTTGCTGTGGATTACAAATTGCTCCTGAAAAGATACAAAGAGAAGATTCTATTAATTATTTAGGATATAAAATAGAACTTCAAAAAATTAGACCTCAAAAGGTGCAAATTAGGAGAGATAGACTACAGACTCTTTATGACTTTCAAAGATTATTTGGAGACATTTCTCATCTAGGACTATTGTTGGGGTAAAAAATGATGAACTGAATAATTTGTTTAAAACCTTAGAAGGTGATAAGGACTTGAACAGTCCAAGAGAATTATCACCTGAAGCTGAGAAAGAATTGGCCTTGGTAGAAAAGAATGTACATCAAGGGCACGTAGATCGTATTGACCGAAAGCTGGATTGAATTTTGGTTATTTTACCTTCTAGGCATTCTCCAACAGGGATATTAATGCAAAGGGAAGATATTATATTAGAATGGATATTTTTACCAAATAAACTAAATAAAAAATTAAAAACTTATGTGGAAAAAATCTCTGACTTGATTTGGAAAGGAAAATTGAGACTTCGTCAATTAGCAGGAATAGACCCAGCAGAAATTGTTGTACCTTTAACTAAGGAGGATATTGAAAAATTATGGATAGAAAATGAAGCTTGGCAAAAAGCTTGTAGTAATTTTTTGGGAGAAATTAACAGCAAATATCCCAAAAGCAATAGAATTGATCTTATTGATCTTATTGAATTTATCTTGCCTCAAATTGTGAGGAAAAAACCCCATATCTGGTGTTCGTACATTTTATACAGATGCCAACAAACAAGGAAAGGCAGTTACAAATCAGAAAATTTAAGTAAAGTGGTTCAAAGTCTTATAATTCAGTTCAAAAATCAGAATTGTATGCTATTCTGTTGGTATTAATGGATTTTTCAGAACCTCTCAATGTAGTAACTGACTCTCATTATGATGAAAGAGTAGTATTACATATTGAGACTGCAGAATTTATACACGATGCTTCAGAATTAACTTCATTATTTATTCAATTACAAGATAGAATCAGAAAAAGGAGTCATCCTTTATATATAACTCATCCGATCCCATACTGGTCTGCCAGGCCCTCTAGCACAAAGCAGTGATGAGATTGATAAATTATTGAAATGAAATGTGCTGGAGGCCTCAGAATTTCATAAAAAACATCATGTAAATAGTAATGGTTTAAAAAAAGATTTTTCCATAACCTGGCAACAAGCCAAAGAAATAGTAAAGAAATGTCCTACTTGTTCCTTCTACAATCAAACGCCATTACCAGCAGTATGTAACCCAAAGGGTACTCAGAGGAATGAAATCTGGCAGATGGACATGTTTCAATTTGCAGAATTTGGAAAATTGAAATATGTACACCACACTATTGATACTTATTCAGGATTTCAATGGGCAACTGCTTTGAGTTCTGAAAAAGCTGATTCTGTAATCATTCATTTGCTAGAAGTTATGGACATCATGGGTATACCTGCACAAATCAAAACTGATAATGCTCCATCATATGTCTCTGTTAAAATGAAACAGTTTTTTGCTTACTATATAATATAAACCATATTACAGGTATACCACATAATCCTACAGGTCAAGCAGTTATAGAAAGATCAAACAGAACTCTAAAGGATATGCTAAATAAACAGAAAGGAGTAACAAAAAAAACCAGAAATAGACTACATAATGCTCTATTAACTTTGAATTTTCTCAATGCCAATGAGAAAGGAACAACAGCTGCAGAGAGACATTGGATAATAGAAAAAACTACAGAATTAAATCAACCTATATACTTTAAGGATGTGCTGACCTCAGAATGAAAACCAGGATATGTATTACATTGGGGACAAGGTTTTGCTTTTATTTCTACAGGAGAAGATAAGCTGTGGGTACAATCAAAATTGATAAAGGTTCGATTTGAACAAGAAAGACCTCTTAATTAGAGGAGGTGATAGTTCATCAACTATCAGGAATATCCAATTTAAACTAACTTACATCAGTAACATATGCCTTTTCATTTAATCAGATAATAACTTGCCAAAAAAGTAACATCCCCAAAAAAACCTTGGGGAAAGGTTTTTGGTTTTGTCTTTTAGGAGAATGAAGGTTAAAGAATTTGAAGAACACTGGACAAATGAGACAACTGAAGAAAAGGGACAAATCGTCTATCCTAAGAAACAGAGTGAAATGGCATATGGGTATGTTCTCTAAAAATTTTTATGTCTTCCTAAATGTTTGTTTCTGCTTTTCTTTAAAGATTTAACACTATTTAACTTCTAATAGTCCCAGTTCAATTAAAATTTAAAGCTCACTTTGGAGTTGGAGAATGGCTCTCTCCTTCTTTAAACTCAAGCATGTTGTTAAAAGGAAAATGCAGACTGCCTGTATCATGCCAGAGGAAAAGAGCCATCTTCTGCTATGGGACAGGAGAAAAGCCAAATTAATTAAGGGACTATTCTATTACTAATCTCAACTCTTTGATTCTATTCTGATTCTTTAAACTTTTCTTAAAGTATGAAATTTATATCCAAATTTACAAGATTAATATATATAGATATATATACATTTTAAACTTGGTTAAGATATAAATGGCCATATAGAGTACGAACTAATTCTAAAAAGCTGCATATATAGTCTTTGTGTTCGAGTCTCTTATCAGTTTTTTGCAGGAAATCACGGTCAGGCCTAACATCAACTGAAGTCTCCAGGAAGAAGATGGGGCCTCACAACAACAACAATTCTACGTGGACAATAATAACATCACTAAGCTGACAAACATCTACAGATTAGCTTTGAACTACAAAGTGCTCAGAGCAATTTTGAGAGAGCTAGCTGAGATGATCCAGTCTAAAAGACTACTTGAATAAGGATTTGAGATAAACCCTGAACTTTGGCATTATACACAGACTGGATAACAAAGGATATAGTTACCTTTCCTAGAATTTGACAATTAACCTAAAATTTTTCTTTCAGGATAAAGATAACGTCACCCATACCCAGCAGGAAGCAATTTCAAGAATACGATGCCCACATTCCTAAAGAGGTGGTGTGGGGCGGTTGGTTTTTTTGGTCTTTTATTTCTTTTAATGGGTTTTGGGTCTGGGATACTTTTCATTGATTAGGGGGGTTGGTTACAAGTTGTGGTCAAGGGTGAGAAAAAGGACTAAGCAAAGGAGATTAGATTTAAGGTTCTTATTTTGAAAAAAAGAAGGAAAGAAAGAAAGAAAAATGTAAATACTTTACATTGGATTGGATTGTTTTATACTGTATACAAATTATATATATTGAAATTGATATTGTTAGAAAATGCTATATGTATATTTCTAATTGTACCGTTCATTTAACAATGTAATGCAATTTTCTAATCCTTGAATGTTGTTATTACCAACTATTAGGATATAATGAAATGAAAGTTAGTAGTTAGACATTATAATAGAAATTGTAGTTATATTAGGTATGTTTTCAAGATTGAGTAGATATTTTTTAGATAGACAGGTTATCTTCAAACCCTTCAGAGATCTACAGAATATGGCATTTAAAATGTTTTAATAACTTAGAAAATTTTTCTTTTTTGTTATGTCTATGAGACATGTTGGCTCCTGACAGTACCAATCTACTTCAGAGAAAATATGGGCATTGAAAAAACTGCAATTGGAGTTAACTTTCATTGTAGCAAAAGTTAGCCACTGGACAACAAAGTATCCTCAAATCAACTGCTGACAAATAGGACAGACAGGACATGAAACAAAGGACTACTGATTCTTGTCAAAACAAGTGTGGTTATGCCTTTATCAAAAGGCATCTTCTGAGGCCAGGACAATATAGCACCATTCCTGAAGTGGCCTTTGCAATCCGGGAAAGGTACAGTGCCCTTTTCTTCGAAGGCAGCTGAACAGGCAGTGGGCCGATGGCTTCTGATGTGCAATGGGAAGGTAGCTGAAACAGTTATTCTTGAAGAGTAATTAAGCTCATGCCTCACAACAGAAGAATGGCATTTAATAGAGGGATGTGGAGAAGAATGGAATGCTGAAATGAAGCCACATACACACATAGCCAAGAAGAATGGACAGCTGAATTCAAAAAAACATCAACAATTTCCAGAATTTAAAATCCTGAATCATGACATGACACTAGTGGAATTCAGGTATTTCTGGTATATAGACTGCTCTCACCCAATGTGAGGTTGAACTGTTGACCTTGTGTACATTCTACTTCACAAATGAGTCTGTCAGATACGCTAAGCCTATAGGCTGAAGATGATGCCCCAACACTACGAAGAAACCTCAGATGATTGTCCAGGCAGCTGGCTGTTTCTGTCAACTCACAATTTTTTGGAAGTTGCTTGCATATTCTTCCTGTTTTTATTTTTTATTTTTGTTAACTAATACTATTTCCTTCTTGGGTCTCTGAGGGAGTTGAAGATTAGTTAGTTATAGTTGATGAATAATTAGGATAGAAAGTGAATTAGATACAATAGACTAGATAATGGAATTATTTTCTCTGAATTCGTCAAATACAAATGAACTAGACATTGTTTAGGTATTTATTACTTGTATATATTGTATATAGTTATTGTACTTTTACACATATTTTTTATATATATTTTTACTTATGTTAGTTATAAGGTTTTTCTTTTTTCTTTTTTAACAAAATGGAAAAGGGGAAATATGGTGATATTTTATTTGTAGTAAAGTGTTATTTGTATGTTAATAAATAAAGTTGCCCGGGGGTCAGAGCTATTAGCAAGCCATAGGAAAGCAGGGCAGTGGTGGCTTACACTTGTAATCCCAGCCCTTGGTAGGCAGAGCTGGGTAAGTCTCTGTGTGTTCAAGGATACAGCCATTATTGGACACACATGTCTTTAATCTCAATACAAAGCAAGGAAAACCTGGAGGCCTATACAGACAGGCCGTGACAAGGCGGTCCTGTGGTTGGGTTTACAACCAATGAGAAGGCAGAACAGGAACACTATATAAAGACTTTAACGCAGGTGTAGTTAGTTTGGAGAGGCAGGACCACTGAAGGAGGAAGGGTAAGGATTTAGCTCTTAGCTCAGATCTCTTGGCTTTCTTCTTTGCATTGGTTCTGTGTTTCATATTTAATAAGAAGGTTGGTTACATCTACAGTTTCTGGATCTACAAGCAAGAGTTGTTTTCTGGTAAGGAAAGTCACTGTTGCGCTCCCATTGCCAAACACAGTGCATAAAGCACTCACGTCTGTTCCCAGCAAGTACAGTGAAATGGACTGAAGAGAAGCCACTGTTCTTGTCAGTTTCTTAAGAAGAGTTGAACTAGATATGGCACGTGTGTGTAGGAAGCACTGTTTTTTTGTTCTGAGAAAGCTCAATGTTCTGGCCCTATAGAAACACAGTAGAGTAGAAGAGTACTCTTTTCTCAAAAGCAGAGTGTGTTTCTTGTAAGGCGAGCTAGTGTTTGTTTTCCATTCATGAACGGAGATAAATCACATGCATTTCCGGTTCTACGAGCAAGAGTTGTTTTCTGGTAAGGAAAGTCACTATTGCGTCCCCATTGCCATAAACAGTGCAAGTAGCACTTGTGTCTGTTCCCAGCAAGTACAGTGTATTGGACTCAAGAGAACCTACACTTCTTGTCAGTTTCTTAAGCAGAGTTGAACTAGATATGGCCCGTGTGTCTAGGAAGCACAGTTCTTTTGTTCTGAGCAAGCTCACTGTTCTGTCCTTATAGGAAACACAGTAGAGTAGAAGAGTGCTCTTTTCTCAAGAGCAGAGTGTGTTTATTTGGTCCTGTGAGCAAGACTTGTTTTCTCTTAAGGAAAGTCACTATAGTGCTCCCATTGCCATACACAGTGCAAATAGTACTCTGTCTGTTCCCAGCAAGTACAGTGTATTGGACTGAAGAGAAACTACTGCTCTTGTCAGTTTCCTAAGCAGAGTTTAACTACATATGGCCCATGTGTGGAGGAAGCAAATTTCTTTTGTTCTGAGCAAGCTCACTCTTCTGGCCCTTTCAGAAACACTGTAGAGTAGAAGAGCGCTCTTTTCTCAAAACCAGAGTGTGTTTCTTGTAACACGAGCTATTGTTTGTTTTCCATTCATAAATGGACATGAATAGCAGGCAGTTTCTGGTCCTACGAGCAAGAGTTGTTTTCTGGTAAGGAAAGTCACTATTGCACAACCAATGCCATACGGAGTGCAAATAGCACTCGCGTCTGTTCGCAGCAAGTACAGTGTATTGGACTGAAGAGAAGCTACTGTTCTTGTGAGATTCCTAAGCAGAGTTGAAATAGATATGGCCCATGTGTTTTGGAGGCACAGTTCTTTTGTTCTGAGCAAGCTCACTGTTCTGTCCTTATAGGAAACACAGTAGAGCAGAAGAGTTCTCTTTTCTGAAAAGCAGAGTGTGTTTCTTGTAAGGCGAGCTAGTGTTTTTTCCCATTCATAAATGGAGTTGAATCACATACTGTTTCTGGTCCTACGAGCAAGAGTTGTTTTCTGGTAAGGAAAGTCACTATTGTTCCACCATTGTCATACACAGTGCAAATATCACTCGCGTCTGTTCCCAGCAAGTACGGTGTATTGGACTGAATATAAGCTACTGTCTTGTCAATTTCCTAAGTAGAGTTGAAGTCGATATAGCCCGGGTTTGTAGGAAGAACAGTTCTTTGTTCTGAGCAAGCTCACTGTTCTGACCCTATGGAAACACAGTGGAGTAGAAGAGTGCTCTTTTCTCAAAAGCAGAGTGTGTTTTTGTAAGGCGAGCTCGTGTTTGTTTCCCATTCATGAACAGAGTTGAATCACATGCAGGTTCCTGTTCTACGAGCAAGAGTTGTTTTCTGTTAAGGAAAGTCACTATTGTGCTCCAATTGCTATACACAGTGCAAAAAGCACTCGCGTCAGTTCCCAGCTATTATAATGTATTGGACTGAAGTGAAGCTAATGTTCTTGTCAGTATCCTAAGCAGAGTAGAAGTAGATATGGCCTGTGTGTAGGAAGCACAGGTCTTTTGTTCTGAGCAAGCTCACTGTTCTGGCCCTGTAGGAAACACAGTAGAGTAGAAGAGTGCTCTTTTCTCAAAAGCAGAGTGTTTTTCTTGTAAGGCGAGCTAGTGTCTGTTTCCCATCCATAAACAGAGTTGAATCACATGCAGTTTCGAGTCTTACGAGCAAGAGTTGTTTTCTTTTAAGTAAAGTCAGTATTGTTCCCCCATTGTCATACACAGTGCAAATAGCACTCGCGTCTTTTCCCAGCAAGTACAGTGTATTGGACTGAAGAGAAGCTACTGTTCTTATCAATTTCCTAATAAGAGTTGAACTAGATGTGGCACTTGTGTGTAGGAAGCACAGTTCTTTTGTTCTTAGTAAGCTCACTTTTCTGGCACTATGGAAACACAGTAGGGTAGAAGAGTGCTCTTTTCTCAAAAGCAGAGTGTGTTTTTGTAAGGCGAACTCGTGGTTGTTTCCAATTCATAAACAGAGTTGAATCACATGCAGTTTCTGGTGCTACGAGCAAGAGTTGTTTTCTGGTAAGGAAAGTCACTTTTTCGCTCCCATTGCCACACACAAGGCAAATGGGACTTGCGTCTCTGTTCAGTATGTACAGTATATTGGAATGAATAGAAACTACTGTTCTTGTCAGTTTCCTAAGCAGAGTTGAACTAGATATGGCCCATGTGTGTAGGAAGCACAGTTCTTTTGTTCTGAGCAAGCTCACTGTTCTGGCCCTACAGTAAACACATTAGAACAGAAGAGTGCTCTTTTCTCAAAAGCAGAATGTGTTTCATGAAGGCGAGCTAGCATTTGTTTCCCATTCATAAACGGAGTTGAATCAGATGCAGTTTCTGGTCCTAAGTGCAAGTATTTTCTGGTAAGAAAAGTCACTATTGTGCTCCCATTTCCAAACTAGATGCAAAGAGCACTCGCGTCTGTTTCCAGTAAGCACAGTGTATTGGTCTGATGAGAAGCTACTGTTCTTGTCAGTTTACTAAGCAGAGTTGAACTAGATATCACCCGTGTGTTTAGGAAGCACATTTCTTTTGTTCTGAGCAAGCTCACTATTCTGCACCTATAGGAAACACAGTAGAGTCGAAGAGCGCTCTTTTCTCAAAGTCAGAGTGTGTTTCTTGTAAGGCGAGTTAATTTTTGTTTCTCATTCATGAACTGAGTTGAATCACATGCAGTTTCTGGTCTTACGAACAAGAGTTGTTTTCTGGTAAGGAATGTCACTATTGTGTTCCCATTGCCATACACAGTGCATAACGCACTCTCTTCTCTTCCCAGCAAGTACAGTGAAATGGACTGAAGAGAAGCTCCTGTTCTTGTCAGTTTCCTAAGCAGACTTGAACTAGATATGGCCCGTGTGTATAGGAAGCACAGTTCCTTTGTTCTGAGCTAGCTAACTGTTCTGGTCCTATAAGAAACACAGTAGAGTAGAAGAGTACACTTTTCTCAAAAGCAGATTGTGTTCCTTGTAAGGCTAGCTAGTGTTTGTTTCCCATTCATAAACGGAGTTGAATCACATGCAGTTTCTGGTCCTACGAGCAAGAGATGTTTTCTGGTAAGAAATGTCACTGTTGCGCTTCCATTGCTATATACAGTGCAAAAAGCACTGGCGTCTGTTCCCACCAAGTTCAGTGTATTGCCCTGAAGAGAAGCTACTGTCTTGTCAGTTTCCTAAGCAGAGTTGAACTACATATGGCTCGTGTGTGTAGGAAGCACAGTTCTTTTGTTCTTAGGAAGCTCACTCTTGTGGCCCTATAGGAAACAGAGTAGAGTAGAGAGTGATCTTTTCTCAAAGCAGCATGTGTTTCTTGTAAGGCAAGCTAGTGTTTGTTTCCCATTCATAAATGGAGTTGAATTACATGCAGTTTCTGGTCCTGCCATGAAGAGTTGTTTTCTGGATCCCTGGGCACCAGCCACTCTGGGGAAGACCTGCCTAACTTGGTCCCAGCTTCTGACCACTGGGCAGGTTCCCTTCTAGCCCCACCGGGAAGGATCCCCTTCTCCAAAACCCCTGGCAGACCCTGCAGTCTCCAAACCCTGCCCCCATGCCCATCTGCCCGAGCCCCAAGCCTTTTTCTGAGACTTAGAGGCCGTCCCCCAGCTCCCATCTTGCCCAGGACTTCCCTTCTGGAGTACAGGTGAGTCCCCTAGCTTTCCCCGGACCCCATCACTGGGCACCAGCCACTCCGGTGAAGACCTGCCCAACTTGGCCCCAGGTTCTGGCCAACTGGCAGGTTCCCTTCTAGCCCCACTGGGATGGATCCCCTTCTCCAAGACCCCTGGCAGACCCTGCAGTCTCCACACCCTGCCCCCACGCCCATCTGCCCGAGCCCCAAACCTCTTCCTGAGACTTAGAGGCAGGACCCCAGCTCCCATCCTGCCCCGGTCTTCCAATTTGGACAAGAGAGCTCCCATCTGGACAAGAGAGAGAGACTTCCTGAATCTGTCAGCTCTGTCTGAACCAAGTGTGCGGATAAGGCCAAGAACGAACCACAAGGAGATGGGAAGACGTCAAGGCAGAAACACATACAACAAAATGAATACCAATACATCATCACCAGGCCCTAGCCCTCCTCCAACACCTAGACCTGAACATCAGAAATTGGAAGAAGCAGAAGAAAATAGCCTTATGAATGACATCATGAAGAAGCTAGAGGCTTGTGTAGAGGAAAAGACAAAAAATGTGAAGAACTCTGTAAACAACTAGAGGAAAGGGCAAACAAATTAGTAGAAATCAATAAAGTCCTGGAAGAAAACAATAAAGTACTGAAAGAAAATCAAGAAAAATCAATGAAACAAATGAAGGAAACAGTCCAAGAGCTGAAAAGGGAAATAGAAAAAATGAAGAAGACACAAACAGAGGGAATGTTGGAAATAGAAAATCTGAGAAAATGATTGGCAACTTCAGATGCAAGTATAATCAACAGAATGCAAGAGATGGAAGAGAGGATCTCTAGCGATGAAGATACAGTAGAAGAAATAGATTCATCAGTCAAAGAAAACACTAAATCCAACAAAGTCATGAACCAAAATGTCCAAGAAATTTGGGACACCATGAAAAGACCAAACCTACGAATAATAGGGGTAGAAGAAGGAGAATACCAACTCAAGGGCACAGAAAATATATTCAACAAGATCATAGAAGAAAACTTTCCCAACTTAAAAAAGGAAATGCATATGAAGATACAAGAAGCCTATAGAACACCAAACAGATTAAATCCCCAAAAAAAGTCCCCTTGCCACATAATAATTAAACAAATAAACGTACAGAATAAAGAAAGAATATTAAGAGCAGCAAAGGAAAAAAGTCAAGTGACATATAAAGGCAAACCTATCAGAATAACACCTGATTTCTCAATGGAGACTTTGAAAGCCAGAAGGACCTGGACAGATGTAATGCAGACACTAAGAGAACATGGATGTCAGCCTAGACTAATATACCCAGCAAAACTTTCAGTCATCATAGATGGAGTGAACAAGACATTTCATGACAAAGCCAGATTTAAATAATATTTATCCACAAACCCAGCCCTACAGAAAGCCCTAGAAGGAAAATTCCAACCTAAGGAAGTCAGATACACTCTCAAAAACACAGGCAATAGATAAAGCCACAGCAGTAAACCCCAACGAAGAGAAGTACACACACATCACCACCAAAAAATAACAGGAATGAACAATCACTGGTCATTAATATCCCTCAATATCAATGGACTTAATTCACCTATAAAAAGACATAGGCTTACAGAATGGATACGAAAGCAGGACCCATCTTTCTGCTGCATACAAGAAACACATCCAAATTCAAAGATAGACACTACCTAAAAATAAAAGGCTGGGAAAAGACTTTCCAATCAAACGGTCTTAAGAAACAAGTGGGTGTAGCCATCCTGATATCCAGCAAAATAGACTTCAAACGAAAATCAATCAAAAGAGATCAAGAAGGGCATTACATACTCATCACAGGAAAGATCCACCAAGATGAAGTCTCAATTCTGATCATTTATGCCCCAAACTGAAGTGCACCCACATATGTAAAAGAAACATTACTAAAGCTTAAATCACATATAGAACCCCACACATTAATAGTGGGAGACCTCAACACCCCACTTTCACCACTGGACAGATCCCCCAAATCGAAACTTAACGGAGAAATAAAGGACTTAACTGATGTCATGACTCAAATGGACTTAATCGATATCTACAGAACATTCCATCCTAACAAAAAAGAATATACCTTCTTCTCAGCACCCCCATGGGACTTTCTCTAAAATCGACCACATACTTGGCCACAAAACAAATCTAAACAGATACAAAACAATTGGAATAACCTCCTGTGTTCTATCAGACCACCATGGTCTAAAGTTGGATTTCAACAACAACAAAAACTACAGAAAACCTACAATCTCATGGAAACTGAATAATACCCAACTGAATCACCAATGGGTTAAGGAAGAAATAAAGAAAGAAATTAAAGACTTCATGGAGATTAACGAAAATGAAGACACCACATATCCAAACCTATGGGACACTATGAAAGCAGTACTAAGAGGAAAATTCATAGCGCTAAATGCCCACATAAATAAGTTGGAGAAATTTCACACTAGTGACTTAACAGCACACCTGAAAGCTCTAGAACAAGAAGAAGCAAAGTCTCCCAGGAAAAATAGATGCCAGGAAATTATCAAAGTGAGAGCTGAAATCAATAAAATAGAAACAAAGAGAACAATACAAAAAATTAATGAAACAAAGAGTTGGTTCTTTGAAAAAATCAACAAGATAGACAAGCCCTTATCCAAACTAACCAAAAGACAGAGAGAGAGCATCCAAATCAACAAAATCAGAAATGAAAAGGGGGACATAACGACAGACATTGAGGAAATTCAGAGAATCATCAGGTCATACTTCAAAAACCTCTATTCCACAAACTGGAAAACCTAAAAGAAATGGATAATTTTCTGGATAGGTACCACATACCTAAATTAAATCAAGACCAGATAAACTATTTAAATTGTCCAATAACCCCTAATGAAATAGAAACAGTCGGTAAAAGTCTCCCAAACAAAAAAAGCCCAGGACCAGATGGTTTCAGTGCAGAATTCTACCAGATCTTCAAAGAACAGTTAATACCAATACTCTCTAAATTGTTCCACACAATAGAAACAGAAGGAACATTACCAAACTCCTTCTATGAGGCTACAATTACCCTGATTCCTAAACCAAACAAGGATACAACAAAGAAAGAGAATTACAGACCGATCTCCCTCATGAACTTTGATGCAAAAATACTCAATGAAATACTGGCAAACAGACTCAAGAACACATCAAAACAATTATCCACCATGATCAAGTAGGATTCATTCCAGGGATGCAAGGATGGTTCAACATACGAAAGTCTGTCAATGTAATACACCATATAAACAAACTCAAAGAAAAAAAACCACATGATCATCTCACTAGATGCTGAAAAGGCATTTAAAAAAATCCAACACTCCTTCATGATAAAGGTCTTGGAGTGATCAGGAATACAGGGAACATATTTAAACATAATAAAGGCAATTTACAGCAAGCCAACAGCCAACATCAAATTAAATGGAGAGAAAATCAAAGAAATTCCACTAAAATGAGGAACGAGGCAAGGCTGTCCACTCTCTCCATACTTATTCAATATAGTACTTGAAGTTCTAGCCAGAGCAATAAGACAACATAAGGAGATTAAGGGGATACAAACTGGAAAGGAAGAAGTCAAGCTTTCCCTATTTGCAGATGACATGATAGTATACTTGAGCAACCCCAAAGATTCTACCAAGGAACTGACACACCTTATAAACACCTTCAGCAACATAGAAGGATACAAGATCAACTCAAAAAAATCAGTAGCCCTCCTATATACAATGGACAAAGAAGCGGAGAAGAAAATCAGAGATACATCACCCTTTACTATAGCCACAAATGACATAAAATTCCTTGGGGTAACACTAACCAAGCAGGTGGAGGACCTATATGACAAGAACTTTAAGTCCCTGAAAAAAGAAATTGAAGAAGATGTCAGAAAACGGAAAGATCTCCCAGGCTCATGGATAGGCTGGACTAACATAGTAAAAATGGCAATCTTACCAAAAGCAATAAACAGAATTAATGCAATCCCCATCAAAATACCAACACAATTCTTCACAACCTGGAAAGAATAATACTCAACTTCATATGGAAAAAACAAAAAACCCAGGATATCCAAAAGAATCCTGTACAATAACACAACCTCTGGAGGCATCACGATCCCTTACTTCAAGCTGTACTATAGAGCTACAGTAATAAAAACAACTTGGTACTGGCATAAAAACCGACATGTTGACCAATGGAATCGAATTGAAGACCCTGACATTAATCCACAAACTTATGAACATATAATTTTTGACAAAGAAGCCAAAAGTGCACAATGGAAAAAAGAAAGCATCTTCAACAAATGGTGCTGGCAAAACTGGATATCAACATGTAGAAAACTGCAAATAGATTCATATCTATCACCGTGCACAAAACTTAAGTCCAAGTGGATCAAGGACCTCAACATAAATCCAGCTACTCTGAACCTGCTAGAAGAGAAAGTAGGAAGTAGTCTTGAACGCATTGGCATAGGAGACCACTTCCTAAATAGAACACCAGTAGCACAGACACTGAGAGAAACTATCAATCAAGGGGACCTCTGAAAACTGAGGAGCTTTTGTAGAGCAAAGAATACGGTCAACAAGGCAAAGCGACAGCCTACTGAATGGGAAAAGATCTTCACCAACCCCACATCTGACAGAGGACTGATATCCAGAATATATAAGGAACTCAAGAAATTAGACATCAAAATGCCCAACAGTCCAATTAAGAAATGGGCTATAGAATTAAACAGAGAATTCTCAACAGAGGAAACTCAAATGGCTGAAAGACATTTAAGGAATTGCTCATCATCCCTAATCATCAGGGAAATGCAAATCAAAACAACTCTGAGATACCACCTGTCAGAATGGCTAAGATAAAAAAAACTGAAGACACTTTATGCTGGAAAGGATGTGGAGCTAGGGGAACTCTCCTCCACTGCTGGTGGGAATGCAAGCTTGTACAACCACTTTGGAAATCAATATGGCGCTTTCTTAGAAAAGTGGGAATCCATCTCCCCCAAGATACAGCTATATCACTCTTGGGTATATACCCAAGGAATGCTCAACCACACCACAAGAGCACTTGTTCAGCTATGTTCATATCAGCATTGTTTGTAATAGCCAGAACATGGAAACAACCTAGATGCCCTTCAACTGAAGAATGGATAAACAAAATGTGGTACATATACACAATGGAATACTACTCAGCAGAGAAAAACAATGACATCATGAGGTTTGCAGACAAATGGATGGACCTAGAAAAAATCATCCTGAGTGAGGTAACGCAGACTCAGAAAGACAAACATGGTATGTACTCACTCATAGAAGGATACTAGATGTGGAACAAGGATGACTGGCCTGCTACTCACATCACCAGGGAGGCTACCTGGAAAACAGGACCCCAAGAAAGACACGGGTATCGCCCAATTACAGAGAAATTGAATGAGATCTACATGAACAGCCTGGACATGAGTGGGGGTAGTGAAGAGCGAGGGTCAAGGGAAAGAGAGCTTGGGGAAGCGGAAGAATCCAGCTGGATCAACAACAGAGAGGGAGAACAAGGAATAGGAGGCCATGGTAAACGAAAACCACATGAGAATAGGAAGAATCAAAGTGCTAGAGAGGCCCACAGAAATCCACAAAGATACCCCCACAACAGACTGCTGGCAATGGTCGAGAGACAGTCCGAATTGACCTACTCTGGTGATGGGATGGCCAAACACCCTAATTGTTGTGCTAGAAACCTCATCCAACTACTGATGGATCTGGATGCAGACATCCATGACTAGGCCCCAGGTGGATCTCTGGGAGTCCAATTAGCGAGAATGAGGAGGGTTTATATGAGTGAGAATTGTTGAGACCAAGGTTGGACAGGGACAAATAGCCAAACAAACGGAAACATATGAAATATGAACCAATGGCTGAGGTGTCACAAACTGGATCAGGCCCTCTGAGTGGGTGAGACAATTGATTGGCCTGATCTGTTTGTGAGTCATCCAGGCAGTGGGACCGGGTCCTGTGCTCATTGCATGATTTGGCTGTTTGAAATCTGGGGCCTATGCAGGGTCGCTTGGCTCGGCCTGGGAGGAGGAGACTGGACCTACATGGACTGAGTATACCAGGTTGATATCTGCCTGCAGGGAAGGCTTTGCACTGGAGGAGATGGGAATGGGGGGCGGGCTGTGGGGGGAAGGTGAGGGGAGTGGGAGGGGAGAGCAAGGGAATCCGTGGCTGATATGTAGAATTGAATTGTGTTGCAAAATAAAAATTTAAAAAATTATATGTTGGGTAGACTTAAGGCCCAGTGCTATCTTTACCCTCTTCAGCTTACAATCTTGGTAGAATGAAACACTTGCAAAACAAGTCAACAAAAGCATATACAAAATTTCAATTTTTAATGTACAATGGATTATCTGTGAGCTACATTCAAAACACTGCACCAGGATAGTCAGAGGTGGCTTTTATAGGTTTTGGATCTTTGCATCAAGGCTTAAAAATGGCAGGTGAATAGAAGAAGCCTACAGTAAGGGAGAAGAACCTCCAGATATAAGAAGACTGAGTGCCAAGATGTTAAGTAGTGTTCTGGATACCCAAGGAAAACTCATGAAATGTTGTGACTGGAGTGGATTCAGTGGGATTGGGAATTCTTTAGGGTAAGACAGGCTACACAGGAAGGCTGGTAGCTGGTGATGCCTTTGGACCACTCTAGACATGTATGAGTTTTACTTAGGGTGAGATAAGAATCCTCTACAGGGTATTAGTCAAAGGAGATACATACATCTTTGTTTCAAATGGATGACACCCCTAGTGTGGGAAATAGAGTTGAATAGATAGTAGGTGGAAAAACAAGAGGGGACATAGCAGTCTCAATACATAATGGATGGAGATAAAGCACCAATATGGTGGATGTGGTCAGATCCAGGATATATTTAAAAGGATGAACTGACAGCTCTTCTGTGACATTGAATGTAGAATGTGACATTCATTAAGAAAGCGAGGAATCTTATGGACCTGGCTTAAGCGATTGATCAAAGGAGATTGCTTTCTGTTGCGACACAAAAGACTGTAGAAGAAACTGCTTGGCAAGTGTGTCCAGAACCAAGAGTTTACATTCAGATATGTGAGTTCAAAGTTTCTATTGAATACTTAAGTGGGGATGTTCCATAGACAAATTAAGACATATTTCAAGGACTCCAAGGGACTCTGAAAGCAGATCCTACATACCATTCCAATCTGTCCAAGTGTGCTTCTTCTGTTCCTAGGTGACTTATTGAATGTGCATATATTAAAATTTCTTGCTTGTTTATCTGATCTCCAACAGCAAGACATAGGTAAGAAGCAGCTTTTTAGCTTGCTCAATTTAGGAGCTCAATAAAGTATGATTAATTGAAAAAAAAAGTTGTTTTCTGGAGAGGAAAGTCACTATTGTGCTCACATTGCCATACACAGTACAAATAGCATTCACGTCTGTTCGCAGCAAGTACAGAGTATTGGACTGACTAGAAGCTACTGTTCCTGTTAGTATCCTAAGCAGAGGTGAACTAGGTATGGCCCATGTGTATTGGAAGCACAGTTTTTTTGTTCTATGCAAGTTCACTTTTCTGGCCCTATGGGAAACACAGTAGTGTAGAAGAGTGCTGTTTTCTCAAACGCAGAGTGTGTTTCTTGTAAGACGAGCTAGTGTTTGTTTCCCATTCTTAAACGGATTTGAATCACATGCAGTTTCTGGTCCTACCAGCAATAGTTGTTAACTGTTAGGTAAAGTCACTATTGTGCTTCCATTGCCACCCACAGTGCAAATAGCACTCCTGTCTGTTCCCAGCAATACAGTGTATTGGACTGAAGAGAAGATACTGTTCTTGAGAGATTCCTAAGCAGAGTTGAACTAGATATGGCCCATGTGTGTTAGAAGCAAATTCTTTTGTTCTAAGCAAGCTCACTGTTCTGTCCTATAGGAAGAACATTAGAGTAGAAGAGTGCTCTTTTCTGAAAAGCAGAATGTGTTTCTTGTAAGGCGAGCTAGTGTTTGTTTTCCATTCATAAATGGAGTTGAATCACATGCAGTTTCTGGTCCTATGAGCAAGAGTTGTTTTTTGGTAAGGAAAGTCACTATTGTTTCACCATTGAAATTCACAGTGCAAATATCACTCGCGTCTGTTCCCACCAAGTACAGTGTATTGGACTGAAGAGAAGCTACTGTCTTGTCAATTTCCTAAGCAGAGTTAAACTTGATATGGCCCAGGTTTGTAGGAAGCACAGTTCTTTGTTCTAAGCAAGCTCACTGTTCTGACCCTATGGAAACTCAGTAGAGTAGAAGAGTGCTCTTTTCTCAAAAGCAGAGCGTGTTTTTGTAAGGCGAGCTAGTGTTTGTTTCCCATTCATGAATGGAGTTGAATCACATGCAGTTTTTGGTTCTACAAGCAAGAGTTGTTTTCTGGTAAGGAAAGTCACTATTGCGCTCCTATTGCTAAACACAGCGCAAATAGCACTCGCGTCAGTTCCCAGCTATTACAATGTATTGGACTGAAGTGAAGCTACTGTTCTTGTCAGTATCCTAAGCAGAGTAAAAGTAGATATGGCCCGTGTGTAGGAAGAACAGTTCTTTTGTTCTGAGCAAGCTCACTCTTCTGGCCCTGTAGGAATCACAGTAGAGTAGAAGAGTGCTCTTTTCTCAAAAGAAGAGTGTGTTTCTTGTAAGGCGTGGTAGGGTTTGTTTCCTATTCATAAACAGAGCTGAATCACATACAGTTTCTGGCCCTACGAGCAAGAGTTGTGTTCTGGTAAGGAAAGACACTGTTGTGCTCCAATTTCCATACACACAGCGAGTATCACCTGTGTCTTTTCCCAGGAAGTACAGTGTATTGGACTGAAGAGAAGCTACTCTTTTATTAAGTTTCCTAGGCCAAGTTGAACTAGCTATGCCCCGTGTGTCAGGGAGCACAGTTCTTTTTTTCTGAGCAAGCTCACTGTTCTGGCCCTAAAGGAAACACAGTGGAGTAGAAGTGTGCTCTTTTCTCAAAAGCAGAGTGTGTTTCTTGTAAGGCGAGAAGTGTTTGTTTCCCATCCATAAATGGAGTTGAATCACATGCACTTTCGAGTCCTACGAGCAAGAGTTATTTTCTGGTAAGGAAAGTCACTATTGTTTCCCCATTGCCATACACAGTGGAAATATCACTCGCGTCTGTTCCCAGCAAAAACAGTGTATTGGACTGAAGAGAAGCTACTGTTCTTGTCAATTTCCTAAGAAGAGTTGAACTAGGTATGGCATGTATGTGTAGGAAGCACAGTTCTTTTGTTCTGAGCAAGCTCACTGTTCTGGCCCTATGGAAACACAGTAGGGTAGAAGAGTGCTATTTTCTCAAAAGCAGAGTGTGTTTCTTGCAAGGCAAGCTAGCGTTTGTTTCCCATTCATAAACGGAGTTGAATCACATGCAGTTTTTGGTCCTACAAGCAAGAGTTGTTTTCGGGTAAGGAAAGTCACTATTTCGCTCTCATTGCCATACACATGGCAAATGGGACTAGTGTCTGTGTTCAGCAAGTACAGTGTATTGGACTGAAGAGAAGCTACTGTTCTTCTCACTTTCCTAAGCAGAGTTGAACTAGATATGGCCCGTGGGTTTAGGAACCACAGTTCTTTTGTACTGAGCAAACTCACTGTCCTGGCCCTATAGGAAACACAGTAGAGTAGAAGAGTGCTCTTTTCTCAAAAGCAGAGTGTGTTTCTTGCAAGGTGAGCTAGCATTTGTTTCCCATTCATAAACGGAGTTGAATCCCATGCAGTTTCTGCTCCTATGACCAAGAGTTGTTTTCTGGTAAGAAAAGTCACTATTGTTCCTCCATTGCCATACACAGAGTAGAGTAGAGAGTGATCTCTTCTCAAAAGCAGCATGTGTTTCTTGTAAGGCGAGCCAGTGTTTGTTTCCCATTCATAAACGGAGTTGAATCACATGCAGTTTCTGGTCCTACCATCAAGTGTTGTTTTCTGGAGAAGAAAGTCACTATTGTGCTCCCATTGCCATACACAGTACAAATAGCACTCGTGTCTGTTCCCAGCAAATACAGAGTATTGGACTGATTAGAAGCTACTGTTCCTGTTAGATTCCTAAGCAGAGGTGAACTAAATATGGCCCATGTGTGATGGAAGCACAGTTCTTTTGTTCTGTGCAAGCTCACTTTTCTGGCCATATGGGAAACACAGTAGTGTAGAACAATGCTGTTTTCTCAAAAGCAGAGTGTGTTTCTTGTAAGGCGATATAGTGTTTGTTTCGCATTTGTAAACCAAGTTGAATCACATGTAGTTTCATGGTCCTACCAGCAAGAATTGTTTTCTGGTAATGAAAGTCACTCCTGTGCTCCCATTGCCATACACACTGCAAATAGCTCTCGTGTCTGTTCCAGCATGTACAGTGTATTGGGCTGAAGAGAAGCTATTGTTCTTGTCAGTTTCCTAAGCAGAGTTGAACTAGATATAGCCTGTGTGTGTAGGAAGCACAGTTCTTTTGTTCTGAGCCAGTGCACTGAGAAGGCCCTATAGAAAACAGGGTAGAGTAGAAGACTGCTCTTTTCTCAAAGCAATGTGTGTTTCTTGCAAGGTGAGCTAGTGTTTGTTTGCCATTCATAAATGGAGTTGCATCACATGCAGTTTCTGGTCCTACGAGCAAGAATTGTTTTCTGGTAAGGAAAGTCACTATTGCACTCCCATTTCCATACACAGTGCAAATAGCACTCGTGTCTGCTCCCAGCATGTACATTGTATTGGTCTGAAGAGAAGCTACTGTTCTTGTTAGTTTCTAAAGCAGAATTGAAATGTATATGCCCCGTGTTTTTGTGAAGCACAATTCTTTTATTCTGCGCATGTCCACTTTTCTGGACATACAGGAAACAGAGTAGAGTAGATGAGTGCTCTTTTCTCAAAAGCAGAGTGTGTTTCTTGTAAGGCGAGTTTGTGTTTGTTTCCCACTCATAAACGGAAGTGAATCACATGAAGTTTTTCGTCCTACGAGCAAGAGTTTTTTTCTGGTAAGGAAAGTCACTATTGTGCTCCCATTGCCATACACACTGCAAATAGCTCTCGTGTCTGTTCCAGCATGTACAGTGTATTGGACTGAAGAGAATCTACTATTCTTGTCAGTTTCCTAAGCAGAGTTGAAATAGATATGGCCTGTGTGTGTAGGAAGCACAGTTCTTTTGTTCTGAGCAAGTGCACTGTGAAGGCCCTATAGAAAACAGAGTAGAGTAGAAGACTGCTCTTTTCTCAAAAGAAGAGTGTGTTTCTTCTAAGGCGAGCTAGTGTTTGTTTCCCATTCATAAATGGAGTTGGATCACATGCAGTTTCTGGTCCTATAAGCAAGAGTTGTTTTCTGGTAAGGAAAGTCACTATTGCACTCCCTTTGCCATACACTGTAGAAGAAGCACTCGTATCTTTCCCAGAAGTACAGTGTATTGGACTGAAGACAACTTACTCTTCTTGTCAGTTTCCTAAGCAGAGTTGAACTAGATATGGCCCGTGAGTGCAGGAAGCAAAATTGGTTTGTTCTCAGAATCTCACTGTTCTGGCCCTATAGAAACACGGTAGAGTAGAAGAGTGCTCTTTTCTCAAAAACAGAGTGTGTTTCTTGTAAGACGAACTAGTGTTTTATTCAAATTCATAAACGGAGTTGAATCACATGCAGTTTCTGGTCCTACAAGCAAGTGTTGTTTTTTGTTAAGGAAAGTCACTATTGTGCTCCTATTGCCATACACAGAATATAGCATGTGTGTCTGTTCTCAGGAGGATCAGTGTATTGGACTGAAAAGAAGCTACTGTTCCTGTCAGTTTCCTGAGTTGAGTAGTAATGGCCCATGAGTGTAGGAAGCACAGTTCTTTTTTTCTGAGAAAGCTCACTCTTCCGGCCCTATAGAAAACACAGTAGAGTGGAAGAGTGCTCTTTTTTCAAAACCAGATTGTGTTTCTGTAAGGCGAGCTAGTCTTTCTTTCCCATTCATAAACGGAGTTGAATCACATGCAGTTTCTAGTCTATGAGCAAGAGGTTTTTTTTGGTAAGGAAAGTCACTGTTGTGCTCCCATTGCTATGCACTGTAAAAATAGCACTCGCGCTTGTTTGTTTCGAATTCCTAAACTTTTCTCAAAAGCAGAGTGTGTTTCTTGTAATGGGAGGTAGTGTTTGTTTCCCATTCTTAAACCGAATTGAATCACATGTAGTATCAGGTCTACGAGCAAGAGTTGTTTTCTTGTAAGAAAATCACTATTGTGCTCCCATTACCATTCAAATTGCAAATAGCAATCCTTCTGTTCCCAGTCATTACACTGTATTGGACTGAAGAGAAGCTACTGTTCTTGTCAGTTTCGTAAGTGGGTTGAACTAGATATGGCCCGATTGTGTAGGAAGCACAGTTCTTTTGTTCTGAGCAAGCTCACTCTTCTGGCCCTAGGAAACCCAGTAGAGTAGAAGAGTGCTCTTTTCTCAAAAGCAGCATGTATTTCTTGTAATGGTAAGTAGTGTTTGTTTCCCATTCATAAACGGAGTTGAATCACATGCAGTGTCTGGTCCTATGAGCAAGAGTTTTTTTCTGGTAAGGGAAGTCCCTATTGAGTTCCCATTGACTTACACAATTCAAATAAAACTCGCATCAGTTCGCAGCAAGTACAGTGTATTGGACTAAAGAGAAACTACTGTTCTTGTCAGTTTCTTAAGCATAGTTGAACTAGATATGGCCCCATGTGTGTAGGAAGCACATTTCTTTTGTTCTGAGCAAGCTCAATTTTCTTGCCCTAAGGCAAACACACTAGAGTAGAAGAGTGCTTTTTTCTCACAAGCAGAGTGTGATTCTTGTAAGTCGAGCTACTGTTTCTTTCATATTCATAAATGGAGTTTAATCACATGCAGTTTCTGGTCCTACGAGCAAGAGTTGTTTTTTAGAAGGAAAGTCACTATTGCGCTCTCTTTGCCATACACTGTGTAAATAACACTCGCATCAGTTCCCTGCAAGTACAGTGTATTAGATTGAAGAGAAGCAACTGTACTAGTCAGTTTCCCTAGCAGAGTTGAACAGAATATGGCCCGTGTGTAGAAAGCACAGTTCTTTTATTCTGAGCAAGCTTACTCTTCCGACAGTATAGGAAACACAGTACAATAGAAGAGTGCTCTTTTCTCAAAAGCAGAGTGTGATTCTTTAAGGTGAGCTAGTCTTTGTTTCCCATTCTTAAACGGAGTTGAATCAATGCAGTTTCTGGTTATATGAACAAGAGTTGCTTTCTGGTAAGGAAAGTCACTGTTGTGTTCCCATTGCCATGCACTGTGAAAATAGCACAAGTGCCTGTTCCCAGCAAATACAGTGTATTGGACTGAAGAGAAGCTACTGTTCTTGTCAGTTTCCTAAGCAGAGTTGAACTAGATATGGCCTGTGTCTGTAGGAAGCACAGTTCTGTTGTTCTGAGAAAGCTCACTGTTCTGGACCTATAGGAAACACAGTAGAGTAGAAGCGTGCTCTTTTCTCAAAAGCTGAGTGTGTTTCTTGTAAGGCGAGGTAGTGTTTGTTTCCCATTCATAAACAGAATTGAATCACATGCAGTGTCTGGTCCTATGAGCAAGAGTTTTTTTCTGGTAAGGGAAGTCCCTATTGAGTTCCCATTGACATACACAGTTCAAATAGCACTCGATCTGTTCGCAGCAAGTACAGTGTATTGGACTAAAGAGAAGCTACTGTTCTTGTCAGTTAACTAAGCAGATTTGAACTAGATATGGCCCGTGTGTATAGGAAGCACATTTCTTTTGTTCTGTGCAAGCTCAACTTTCTTGCCCTAAGGCAAACACAGTAGAGTGGAAGAGTTCTCTTTTCTCAAAAGCAGAGTGTGTTTTTTGTAAGGTGAGCTACTGTTTCTTTCATGTTCATAAATGGATTTTAATATCATGCAGTTTCTGGTCTTACAAGCAAGAGTTGTTTTTTCGAAGGAAAGTCACTATTGTGCTCCCATTGCCATACACTGTGAAAATAGCAATCGCATCAGTTCTCTGCAAGTACAGTGTATTGTGTTGAAGAGAAGTTACTGTACTTGTCAGTTTCCCTACCAGAGTTGAACAGAATATTGTGCATGTGTGTATTAAGCACAGTTATTTTGTTCTGAGCAAGCTCACTCTTCTGGCACTATAGGAAACACAGTAGAGTAGAAGAGTGCTCTTTTCTCAAAAGCATAGTGTGTTTCTTGTAAGGAGGGATGTTGTGCTTGTTTCCCGTTCATAAACAGAGTTGAATCACATGCATTTTCTGGTCGTAAGAGCAAGAGTTGTTTTTTGGTAAGGAAAGACTTTATTAAGTTCCAATGTCATACACAGTGCAAATAGCGCTCGCGTCTGTTCCCGGCAAGTACAGTGTATTGGACTGAAGAGAATATACTGTTCTTGTCAGTTTCCTAAGCAGATTTGAACTAGATATGGCCCATGAGTGTAGGAAGCACAGTTGTTTTGTTTTGAGCAAGCTGACTATTCTTTCCCTATGGAAACACTGTATTGTAGAAGAGTGCTCTTTTCTCAAAAGCAGAGTGTATTTCTTATAAGGCGAGCTAGTGTTTGTTTCCCATTCATAAACGGAGTTGAATCACATGCAGTTTCTGGTCCTATGTTTAAGAGATGTTTTCTGGTAAGGAAAGTCACTATTGATCTCCCATTGCCAAACACAGTGCAAATGGCACTCGCGTCTGTTGCAAGCAAGTACAGTGTTTTGAACTGATGAGAAGCTACTGTTCTTCTCAGTTTCCAAAGCAGAGTTGATCTAGATATGGCCCATGTGTGTAGGAAGCAAAGTTCTTTTGTTCTGAGAGAGCTAACTCTTCTGGCCCTATGGAAACACAGTAGAGTAGAAGAGTGCTCTTTTCTCAAAAGCAGAGTGTGTTTCTTGTAATGGGAGGTAGTATTTGTTTCACATTCTTAAACGGAGTTGAATCACATTTAGTATCTGGTCTATGAGGAAGAGTTGTTTTCTTGTAAGGAAATCACTATTGTGCTTCCATTACCATACAAATTGCAAATAGCACTCATGTCTGTTCCCAGTCATTACAGTGTATTGGACTGGAGAGAAGCTACTGTTCTTGTCAGTGTCCTAAGCAGAGTTGAACTATATATGGCCCATGTGTGGAGGAAGCACAGTTCTTTGTTCTGAGCAAGCTGACTCTTCAGGCCCTTTAGGAAGCACAGTAGAGTACAAGAGTGCTCTTTTCTCAAAAGAAGAGTGTGTTTCTTGTAAGGCAAGATAGCGTTTGTTTCCCATTTGTAAACAGAGTAGAATTACATGCAGTTTCTGGTCCTATGAGCAAGCGTTATTTTCTGGTAAGGAAAGTCACTATTGTGCTCCCATTGCCTTACACAGTGCAAGTATCACTCGAGTCTGTTTTCAGCAAGTACTGTTTGTTGGACTGAAGAGTAGCTACTGTTCTTGTCAGTTTCCTAAGCATAGTTGAACTGTATATGGCCAGTGTGTGGAGGAAGCACAGTTCCTTTGTTCTGAGCAAGCTCACTCTTTCAGCCCTACAGGAAGCACAGCAGAGTACAAGAGTGCTCTTTTCTCAAAAGAAGAGTGTGTTTCTTGTAAGGCGAGCTAGCGTTTGTTTCCCATTTGTAAACGGAGTTGAATCACATGCAGTTTCTGTTCCTACGAGCAAGTGTTTTTATCTGGAAAGGACAGTCACTATTGTGTTCCCTTTGCCATACACAATGCAAATAGCACTCGTGTATGTTCCAAGCAAGTACAATGTATTGGAATGAAGAGAAGCTACTGTTTTTGTCAGTTTCTTAAACAGAGTTGAAATAGATATGGCCTGTATGTGTAGGAAGCACAGTTCTTTTTTTCTGTGCAAGCTCATTGTTCTTGCCCTATAGGAAACACAGAGTAGTAGAGGAGTGCTCTTTTCTCAAAAGCAGAGTGTGTTTCTTGTAAGGCGAGCTAGTGTTTGTTTCCCATTCATAAACAGAGTAGAATTACATGCAGTTTCTGCTCCTATAGCAAGATTTGTTTTCTGGTAAGGAAAGTCACTATTGAGCTCCCATTGCCATACACAGTGCAAATGGCACTCGTGTCTGTTGCAAGCAAGTATAGTGTATACTACTGAAGTGAAGCTACTATTCTTGTCAGTTTCCTAAGCAGACTTAACTATATATGGCCTGTGAGTGTATAGAAGCACAGTTATTTTGTTCTGAGCAAGCTTACTCTTCTGCCCCTATGTAAACACAGTAGAGTAGAAGAGTGCTCTTTCTGAAAAGCAGAGTGTGTTTCTTGTAAGGAGAGCTAGTGTTTGTTTCCCATTGATAAACGGAGTTGGATCACATGCTGTTTCTGATCCTATGAGCAAGAGTTGTTTTCTGGTAACGAAAGTTACTATTGAGCTCCCATTGCCATATACAGTGCAAATAGCACATGCGTCTGT
Source organism: Peromyscus eremicus (assembly GCF_949786415.1). NCBI lineage: Eukaryota > Metazoa > Chordata > Mammalia > Rodentia > Cricetidae > Peromyscus > Peromyscus eremicus. The sequence goes on from NW_026734292.1 coordinate 4,303,776, forward strand.
TCCCAGCAAGTACAGTGTACTAGACTGAGGAGAAACTACTGTTCTTGTCAGTTTCCTAAGCAGAGTTGAACTAGATATGGCCCTTGTCTGTAGGACGCACAGTTCTTTTGTTCTGAGCAATTTCACTGTTCTGGCCCTATAAGAAACACAATAGAGCAGAAGACTGCTCTTTTTTCAAAGGCAGAGTGTGTTTCTTGTAAAGCTAGCTAGTGTTTGTTTCCCATTCATGAATGGAGTTGAATCACATACAATTTCTTTTCCTACGAACAAGAGTTGTTTTCTGGTAAGGAAAGTCACTATTGCGCTGCATTTACACAAACAGTGCAATTAGCACTCGCGTCTTTTCCCAGCAAGTACAGTGTATTGGACTGAAGAGAAACTACAGTTCTTGTCAGTTTCCTAAGGAGAGTTGAACTAGATATGGCCCGTGTGTGTAGTAAGCACCGTTCTTTGTTCTGAGCATGCTCATGTTCTGGCCCTACCTGAAATACAGTAGAGTAGAAGAGTGCTCTTTTCTCAAAAGCAGAGTGTGTTTCATGTAAGGCGAGCTAGTGTTTGTTTCCCATTCATAAATGGAGTTGAATAGCATGCAGTTTCTGGTCCTACTAGCTAGAGTTGTTTTCTGGTAAGGAAAGTCACTATTGTGCTTAAATTGCCATACACAGTGCAAATAGCACTCGTTTCTGTTCCAAGTAAGTACAGTGTATTGCACTGAAAAGCAGCTACCGTTCTTGTCAGTTTCCTAAGCAGAGTTGAACTAGATATGGCCAGTGTGGGTAGGAAGCACAATTCTTTTGTTCTGAGCAAGCTAACTTCAGGACGTTTATGAAACACAGTAGAGTAGAAGTGTGCTTTTTTTCTCAAAAGCAGAGTGTGTTCCTTGTAAGGCCAGCTAGTGTTGTTTCCCTTTCATAAACGAAGTTGAATCACATGCAGTTTCTAGTCTACCTAGCAAGAGTTTTTTTCAGGATAGGAAAGTCCCTACTGTGCTCCTATTGCCATACACAGTGCAAGTAGCACTCGTGTCTATTCCCAGCAAGTACAGTGTATTGGACTGAAGAGTAGCTACTGTTCTTGTCAGTTTCCTAAGCAGAGTTGAACTAGATATGGCTCGTGTGTGTAGGAAGCACAGTTCTTTTCTTCTGAGCAAGCTCACAGTTCTGACCCTATAGGAAACACAGTAGAGTAGAAGAGTGCTCTTTTCACAAAAGCAGAGTGTAATTCTTATAAAGGCACTCTAGTGTTTGTTTCCCATTCAGAAACGGAGTTGAATCACATGCAGTTTCTGGTCCTAGGAGCAAGAGTTTTTTTCTGATAATGAAAGTCACTATTGTGCTCCCATTGCCATACACAGTGCAAATAGCACTCGTGTCTCTTCCCAGCAATTACAGGGTATTGGACTGAAGCGAAGCTACTGTTCTTGTCAGTTTCCTAAGCAGAGTTGAACTAGATATGGCCCGTGTGTGTAGGAAGTATAGTTCTTGTGCTCTGAGCAGGGTAAATGTTCTGGCCCTATGGAAACCCAGTACAGTAGAAGAGTGCTCTTTTCTCAAAAGGAGAGTGTGTTTCTTGTAAGGCGAGCTAGTGTTTGTTTCCAATTCATAAACGGAGTTGAATCAAATGCAGTTTCTGGACTTACAAGCGAGAGTTGTTTTCTGGTAGGGAAAGTCACTATTGTGCTCCCATTGCCATACACAGTACAAATAGCACTCCCGTCTATTCCCAGCAAGTACAGTGTATTGCACTGAAGAGAAGCTACCGTTCTTGTCAGTTTTCAAAAGAGTTGAACTAGATATGGCTCTTGTGTGTAGGAAGCACAGTACTTTTGGTCTTATCAAGCTTACTCTTCTGGCCCAGTAGGAAACATAGAAGAGTAGAAGAGTGCTCTTTTCTCAAAAGCAGATTGTGTTTCTTGTAAGGCGAGGTAGTGTTTGTTTGCCATTCATAAACGGATTTGAATCACATGCAGTTCATGGACCTACGAGCAAGAGTTGTTATCTGGTAAGGAAAGTCACTATTGCGCTGCCATTGTCATACACTGTACAATAGCACTCATGTCTCTTCCCAGCAAGTGAAGTGTATTGGACTGAAGAGAAGCTACTGTTCTTGTCAGATTCCTAAGCAGAGTTTAACTAGATATGGGCCGTGTGTGTAGGAAGCACAATTCTTTTGTTCTGAGCAAGCTCACTTCAGGACGTTTATGAAACACAGTAGAGTAGAAGTGTGCTTTTTTCTTCTCAAAAGCAGAGTGTGTTCCTTGTAAGGCCAGCTAGTGTTGTTTCCCTTTCATAAACGGAGTTGAATCACATGCAGTTTCTGGTCCAAAAAGCAAGAGTTTTTTTCAGGATAGGAAAGTCCCTACTGTGCTCCCATTGCCATACACAGTGCAAATAGCACTCCTGTCTGTTCCCAGCAAGTCCAGTGTATTCTATTGAAGAGAAGCTACTGTTCTTGTCAGTTTCCTAAGCAGAGTTGAAGTAGATAACCCGTGTGTGTATAGAAGCACAGTTATTTTGTTCTGAGCAAGCTTACTCTTCTGTCCCTATGTAAACACAATGGAGTAGAAGAATGCTCTTTTCTGAAAAGCAGAGTGTGTTTCTTGTAAGACGAGCTAGTGTTTGTTTCCCATTCATAAACAGAGTTGAATCACATGGAGTTTCTGTTCCTACGAGCAAGAGTTGTTTTCTGGTAACCAAAGTCACTATTGAGCTCCCATTGCCATACTCATTGCAAATAGCACACACGTCTGTTCCCAGCAAGTACAGTGTGTTGGACTGAAGAGAAACTACTGTTCTTGTCAATTCCTAAGCAGAGTTGAACTAGATATGGCCCTTGTGGATAGGACGCACGGTTCTTTTGTTCTGAGCAAGCTCACAGTTCTGACCCTATGAGAAACTCAGTAGAGTAGAAGACTGCTCTTTTTTCAAAGGCAGAGTGTGTTTCTTGTAATCGAGCTAGTGCTTGTTTCCCATTCATAAAAGGAGTTGAATCACATGCAGTTTCTGACCCGAAGAGCAAGAGTTGTTTTCTGGTAAGGAAAGTCTCTATTGCCCTTCCATTGCCATAGACAGTGAAAATAACACTCACATCTGTTCCCACCAAGTACAGTGTATTGGACTGAAGAGAAGCTACTGTTCTTGTCAGTTTCCCAAGCAGAGTTGAACTAGATATGGCCGTGTGTGTAGGAAGCACAGTTCTTTTCTTCTGAACAAGCTCACTGTCCTGGCCATATAGGAAAAATAGTAGATTAGACGAGTGCTTTCTTCTCAAAAGCACAGTGTGTTTCTTGTAAAGCTAGCTAGTGTTTGTTTCCCATTCACAAATGGAGTTGAATCATATTCAGTTTCTTTTCCTACAAACAAGAGGTGTTTTCTGGTAAGGAAAGTCACTATTGCGCTGCATTTACATAAACAGTGCAAATAGCACTCGCGTCTTTTCCCAGCAAGAACAGTGTATTGGACTGAAGAGAAACTACTGTCAGTTTACATCCAGATTTGAACTAGATATGGCCCATGTGTGTAGGAAGCACCGTTCTTTGTTCTGAGCATACTCATGTTCTGGCCCTACCTGAAATACAGTAGAGTAGAACAGTGCTCTTTTCTCAAAAGCAGAGTGTATTTCTTGTAAGGCGAGGTAGTGTTTGTTTCCCATTCATAAATGGAGTTGAATCACATGCAGTTTCTGGTCCTACTAGCAAGAGCTGTTTTCTGGTAAGGAAAGTCATTATTGCGCTCCAATTGCCATACACAGTGCAAACAGCACTCGTGTCTATTCCAAGTAAGTACATAGTATTGCACTGAAGAGAAGTTACCGTTCTTTTCAGTTTCCTAAGCAGAGTTGAACTAGATACGGCCAGTGTGTGTAGCAAGCATAGTTGTTTTGTACTGAGAATGCTTACTCTTCTGGCCCTTCAGAAACACAGTCGAGTAGAAGAGTGCTCTTTTCACAAAAGCAGAGTGTGTTTCTTGTAAGGCAAGCTAGTGTTTGTTTCCCATTCATAAACGGATAATGTTTAATCACATGATGTTTCTTGTCCTATGAACAAGAGTTGTTTTATGTTAAGGAAAGTCTCTATTGCGCTCCCATTGTCATACACAGTGCAAATAGCACTCGCGTCTGTTCCCAGCAAGTACAGAGTATTGGACTGAAGAGAAGCTACTGTTCTCCTCAGTTTTCTAAGCAGATTTGAACTAGATGGCCCATGTGTGTAGGAAGCACAGTTCTTTTTTTCTGAGCATGCTCATTGTTCTGGCCCTCTAGGAAACATAGTAGATTAGAACAGTGCTCTTTTCTCAAAAGCAGTGTGTGTTTCTTGTAAGGCGAACTATTGTTTGTTTCCCATTCATAAAAGGAGTTGAATCACATGCAGTTTCTGGTCCTATGAGCAAGAGTTGTTTTCTGGTAAGGAAAGTCACTCTTTTGCTCCCCTTGCTATAAAAAGTGCAAATAGCACTCGAGTCTGTTCCCAGCAAATGCAGTGTATTGGACTGAAGAGAAGCTGGCCCATCCTACAGGTCATGTTAATCGATGAGCCCCGAGGAGGCACTTCTTGATAGATCAATGGGGGCGAGTGAGAAAGGAGACAAGGCATGTAAAGGAAGACAAAGTCAGTCTGAGTTGTGTCAAGGTCTCGTTTATTGCAAGGGGAGTCAGGCTTATATATGCTAGAAGCTAGGAGAAGTAAATAGGTGTTTGGAAAGTTACTAGGAGGAAGTTAGTGTAAGGTAGGGTTCAGGGAAAGGTCTCTTTGTTCTAGGGCTTGATCAACGGACCATACAGCAAACCATTATGTTTCAGAGAGTCAATCAAAAGGTACATACTGTGGTCTTGTTGAAAAATGGTTGCTATTGAAACTGTTAACGGAAGGTTAGGTATACAGCTTTTTCCCATGAGAATCAATTAGGCTACTTGGCTTCTGACAATTCCCCCTTCTTTCTATAAAATGGCCAAAGCAGGCTTTGTTCATAAATCGAGAGGGAGCCTGTCTTAGGCTATATGGGGTGCATCCTGTGTCTGGCAATGTGGCATGTTGAGCTGGTGTATGGTGACCTCTGTACGTTGTGCTCCCAGCACAGGCCCCATACTATTTCCGTCATTGAGTACACTCTAGCTTTATTTGTAGGGGTTTTTTAGGTTTGTAGACAGCTGAACCTGAGCCTTTCACCTGTTTCAATAGTTTCCTCTAGAGTTTCTATCCGATGGTAGTGTACTGAAGCAATTTTTGCTAGGGCCGAATCGATCTGATATTTGATGAATTGTGTTAGTCATTGAAAAGCCCAAGGACCAAAGGTGAGGAGGAGAAGAAAAATGATCAAGGGGGCCAAGAGGGTGGGGATCAGAGTAGAAAGCCAAGGGGATCCCTTTAGCCAGCCTTCAAACCAATTGTTTTGATTTTCAAAATCACGTTTTCTTTGTGTCAATCTTTCTCTTAGTTTCTCCATTGATTCTCTGACTACCCCAGTGTGATCGGCATAAAAGCAGCATTCTTCCTTCAAGGCTGCACATAATTCCACCTCCTTTAAAAATAGTAAATCCAGACCTCTTCTGTTTTGTAACACAACCTCAGAGAGCGAGGTTAAAGACTTCCCTAGAACAGAAATGGATCTTTCTATGGCCTCTAGGTCAGTAGTCATAGCCATGTGTAATTGCATAAGGTGGTTGCTCTGCACGAGGGCAGTGGTTCCTGTACCAATTCCTGCAGCGATGCCCCCAATACCTAACAAGAGGGCAATAGTCATAGACACAGGTTCTCGAGTGTGTCTGCCTCTCTGCTTGAAGAATTCCATCACTGAGCTTTCTTGATGATAAGTGACACAAGGCCATAACTGTACCATCACACAAAATTCATGGGAATGATCAAATATCTGAGCAGATATGCAAGGGGTCAATCCTGTGTTACAGACCCAGCAGGACCCGTTGGGGGCTTCAAGATAATAGCTCCCTTTATAGGGTGTCAGAGTTTGTTTACAGAGGTGACTATGGGTTGATAGAATCCTGCCCAAACAAGAACCTGGTCCAGAGACTTCAGGGAGTTTTAGTTTATGTGGCTTAGTCTGACACGTATTGCTCGGGGAAGTGAGGTTATTGGCAGTAGACTGAAAGATGATTCCTTCATATTAAGGAGGACTGGAGGTAAGGCAGAGCCAGCAACCCAAGGTTTGGTTTGGATTTGTGGCATTTAGGGCCAGATAAGCTCCCTGGACCAAATTAAACAATCTATCTCCTGTTCCTCCAAAAGGAGTAAGGAGAGTGCCGTTGTTGGAGTCTACAATGGTAGTCACGGTGCTTGTATGGTAGGGAAAGGGATGAGGATGAGGTGAGGGGGGAGGAGGAGAAGGTCACGGCACCTTTTCGTGATTGGAGGGAACCTTTTGGTCAGAGAGAACTAAGTTGAGCCCTACTGATTTGGGTACAGGTTTTCTATTGTTAGCAAGATCTTGAAAATGACTACTTTATCTGTGCCATCAAGATACCAGTGGAGTCCCCATGTTTTTCCCGAGGGCCATTCTCAATTCGCCCTACCCTGATGGGTGAAGGCTTTGTTTAGAGGTAAGGATAGCCCTTGATTATGGGCTGTCCAAGTATAGGAGCTAAAGCAAAAACGTCTATTCGTGCTAGGCTTACTGTACCCTCTTGTAACTGAAATAAGGTCCCAAGATGAAGTTGGTTTCCAGTAAGCTGCTCCTGTAGTTTCCCAACCCCATCGAGCACAAAAGAAGGTCTCAAATCCCCCACATCTGGCAGTCCTGGCTTGGCTTCTACCATCCTTAGTGCAGACATAAAAGTCAGATTGTGCTAACCTACAGTGAGCCATAGGACTAACACAGCCTGGAGCAGTCTTCATGGCAGGGTTATTATCATGGGATGTCCCACAAGGGCTTGACCAAGTGGTTTTAGGACTGTGAGGAAATTGTTTGCAGTTTGGAATCATTTGGCCTCCTGTACCATTTAACTGGTGTTGGTCAATAGTAGGTATATCCCAAGAATCCAATCCTGCAGCCGGCTGACAGAAGTCAGGAGTGAGTGTCGGCCACCAGGAATAGGGAGCATGGTTTACAGTAACCCTCCAGACCTCCTCCCCCATTACTGTGAATATTTGCCAGGTAAGCTTTTTAATAGCATGGGGGCTTTCCTTGGAGATGCAGCAGAGGGGAAGGGGGAAGAGTAGTAAGCAAGCAATGAAACAGGGGTTGGTTTTCTGAGGCTTACAATGCACAGGTCCTGCCATTGTGATGTCTGTGGCTCCCTTTATTTTCCAAGCCGGAAGCATTTCTGAAAGAAAAAGAGAGAATTTTTGTCTCAGGTTTGTGTCCTGGACATAACAGTTATTTTTTCCTTAGTCTAGGGAGGCAATCTGTGTAGAGTAAGGCTTAATCAGTCTTTCTGGTAGCCAACAAGCCCCATTTTCCTTGGAGTCATAAATACTTGCAGACCCCTTTTCCCAGATTATAACTGGATCAGGACCGCCCCATTTTCCGGTTATTGGATATTTCCAAAGGGCCTGCGCATATCCTTGTTTGGTTTCTGGGTGCCAGTGTCACTCAGCTGCAGATTTTCCGAAAACATCCAATGTCAGAAAATTTAATACAAATAGGGCATGAGAAAGTAAAGCTTTGTGGTTTCCCTTAAGGGGAAATAGTGTCTCTCATAAGCTAAGTTTATTAAGAGTACTTTTTAAAGTTTGGTGAGCTCTCTCCACGATACCCTGGCTTTGAGGGTTATAGGATATTCCAGTGATGTGTTTAATTCCTAATTGTAAACAAAATCGTCTAAATTTGCTACTAGTATATCCTGGACCATTATCAGTTTTTATACATTTCGGCTGACCTAGCACTGTGAAGATATGTAACATATGATTGATAACATCTTTGGTGGCTTCTCCACTATGAGCGGAGGCACAAATAATCCACTTTAGGTATCTACAGTAACATGTATAAACTTTAATTTGCCAAAAGAAGGAACATGAGTGACATCCATCTGCCATATTTGTTCAGGTATAAGCCCTCTGAGGTTTACTCCATAACGAGGTTCAGTAAGAGCATCAGGCAATTTTTACAGTTTTTTACAATTTCCATAGCCTGTTCTCTAGTAATTGAGAACCTTAGTCTCAAAGTTTGAGCATTGAGGTGATGAAGGCAGTGCACCACACGAGCGGCTGCTACCTGATCATGTTGCAAGTGAGAAATCACGATAGAACGTGTAGCAGAATCGGCAAATTCATTTCCCTGAGCTTGGGGTCCAGGTAGGCCTGTGTGGGCACGAATATGGCCAACATAAAATGGTAGCGACCTCTGTCGGATTAATTTTTGTAATTCAGAAAACATTTGGAAGGTGGGAGTAATGGTTTGGATTATTGGGACCATTTCTAAAGCTTGTAAAGCCCCTACCACATATCTACTGTCTGAATACAAATTAAAGGGGCAATCTTCAAAATTTTTAAAGACAGCAAGGGCATCATATAGCTCCACCAGCTGAGGTGACTTGAAAGGGGTTGTCATTACATTCTTTTGGCCATTGAGGACATAAGCAGCTTTACCATTACTTGACCCAACTATGAAAAGCACAGGGGAGACTGGGATGGGCTCCATTCGGGTATTTTTTAGAAAAACAAAAGAAGTTAGGAAGAAGAATTATAGGATTTTGTTACTGGTCATCGTTGTGTCAAGTTTTCCTTCATAGGTACAGACAAGGATGGCCCAGTCAGGACTATGGGTGCATAACCATTCAAGTTGCTCTTTATCATATGGCATAACAATAATATCAGGGTCATGCCCAAAGTATCAAGTGGAGGCTTTTATTCCTAACATTATCAATTGGCAAACCAGGGAAGGGTAGGTGGTAAGGATTTTTCTTTTAGTAACAGGAAGATGTATCCACAATAAGGTTATGGGCTCTTGCCAAAGCAGGCCTGTAGGGGCAAAATCTGTAGAAAAAATGATCAAATACAATGGGAGAGTCGGGTCAAAATATCCCGTGTGTTGTTGAGTGATGGCCATTTCAACCTTTTGTAATACCCTCTCTGCCTCCACCGTAAGGTATCTAGGGGATTGAGGGTCAGAGTCTCCTTTGAAGATATCTTCAAGGGGGCATACTTCTCCCTTGCTTATTTTTAAATAGGGTCGCAGCTAATTGATATCCCCTAAAAGCTTTTGAAATTCATTGAGACAACGAAGTGTATCTTTTCTAATCTGGATTTTTTTTGTGTATAGAGGAGGTCCAGGTGTAACTCGAACCCTAAAAACAGGAAGGGGTATTGGGTTTGTATCTTCTCTGGAGCTATATGAAATCCTCGGTCCTGAAGTGTGGTAATTATCTTTTGAGCTACATTTTGTCTTTTTTCTTCAGATTTTCTTGCTATTAACAAATCATCCATATAATGTATAATATAAACTTCAGGGTATTGAACCCTCACTCGATCGATAGACTGAGCTACATACATTTGACATAGCGTAGGGGAATTGACCATTCCTTGGGAGTCATTGCTAGGAGCTGGGGATCTTGGAGTCTCTGTTTGCTATAGTAAGCTTTTTATCAAATAATGTAAATGCCATATTCATCAGATCTTTGACAGGTTTGAGGACCATTATCTATTAAATGTATCTGAGCCAAACAAATATAGGCCCAATCTTAAAAATATCTTTAAGTTTGATAATAAAAACCAGGCCAATTTGTTATCTTATAAATATATTAGTCAAACATACCTCTCAGTTTTTTTTTATTTAAATAGAATAGTTTATGTTTTAAACTAGTATCTGAATAGCCAGATGACTAATATTAACATGTATTTCTTAACACAAAGGACATGCAAACTCAGGCATTCAAAATCAAACATACATGTGGCCACATTTTTCATTCATACCTGTAGAGTAGACAGACATTTTTACAACCATGACCCTTTGGAGTCTCAATGTAACAGCAGAATAGCAAGACAAAGAAGTCTGAAACATGTTTCATTCATTATTTTTTTATATATCTCAAGTCATTTTTTATAAAAACATTATTTTTTATCTTAACCAGCAATAATTTGAAACCAAGTCTCTTAAATGATGGCAAGTATTTGTAACCCATTGAACTCAAATGACCAAAACCCATGTAAATTTTTATTTTTCCTGTGGAAACAAAAGCATTATTTTCCCAGTATCTTGAACTGGTAATTTAACATTTCCTTTTAAGCAATACCAGGACAGAGAAGGGTTAACAAGAGAAGCGGCTGGCCAGCAGAAGAGAACTTGAAGTTATCACAGTAAAGGAAGGGAGGGTGAGCAGTGGGCATAGAGCGCGTCCTTGGCTGCCAGTGTTCCTGAAAAAAAAGTTTTTGTTAACTCCTCTGACTAAAGTCAGATTCTCTGCTCAGTGTTCACACAGTTTTTGTCAATTACAGGCAGTCCCCATTGCCCTGTCCAGAGCTTCTGTCTTTGCCCGCCTGTACCGAGAGCATGCACCCTCACCCTCATGAGAGCAGCCAGCTGGCTGCAGTCCTGATAGCAAGAGAGCTAGGAAGGGATGGATGTGGCCTTTGTTATGCCTCTCTCTCCTCCTCTTCCTCTAGGAAAATAAGGGAGGTTAGTAGACAGAAACAAATAACATTTACACAAACAAACAATCCAAGAACTGGAACATCAGCACTGAGACGATGGGCTCATTCAGAGCCAGCAAGCCCCTCTTGCAGTATGCAAGCCCCACCTGGCAGGAGTTACCTGTTTATCTCAGTTCAGTCGGGGAGTGGGGGTGGGAGACCCAGTTCCCTCTGTTGTGGCTCATACATCCTTCCAGTGGGCTAGGCAAAGGTCTAGTGGAGAAGAAGGAAACTGTCCCATAGCGTCTGTCACAGTCAACTCAACAATGAGAACAATTAACACATTACACACAAGACCAAGGGCACACGAAAAAACTTTGCCCCAACAAAACAACCAACAAAGCTCCAAGAACAATGGTAGCCTGATGTGCTCTCGGGGTGGGAGGGTTTTGACCCTCCAGGTTCAATCACACCAAAAACAATCCAGACTGGAGGATCTCTGTCCTGAATCCAACAGACATCAGGGGCTTCCACATCCCTGTCAGTCAGACATGCACCTTTTTTTTTTGGAAGAGGAGAGAGTAAAGTAACAATGATCACAACAAAACATACAAAAAAACCCACAAAATGGCTCTGACAAATTCCAGGGACAAAATACAAAGTGGCACTTCCTCCCACCGTTGGGGAAGATACCCAAAGATGTTCCTAAACCAAATGGTCACCTCTGAGGTGGCCTTAGGGCTCTGGGACATCTCCCTTTGCTGCCAGGTGCACTGTCTGGACACGTCTGTCCCAGTTGGAGCCTGCAAAATACAAATCGAGCCTGCAAAGTACAAAACAAACGTAACAAGACAGAGAGACACAGACAAGACAGAGAGCGCTCTTACTGGTAGATGTTGATAAACCTCTGGACCCTTGCGTGTCAGGCAGGGGGAGTTTGAGAGAAAATCCTCTGCAAGGGCTAGTAAATGTGAAACCTGCCCATCACCCTCTGCTTCCTTTAGAACATCTCTAATCACACCATAAAAACTAAAAAAGGCATGAGGACATTTTCCCCTTCTCTGATTAATTTGTTAATATCTTTTCAAACCTTGTTCCAAGTCAAAGGGTGAATTCCTGGTCCATTAATCACTAACCAGGGACATTTCTCCTCCACATATTGGAAGAATTTTATCAAATCCTTTTTTTGAACTCTTATTCCTCTCTCCCTAAGATTACCTTTCATCTCCTTTAGAAAAACAGCCTCTTTAGATAAATTTTTGCCCATGATTGATGGGACGACACACTTACCTCAAGATTCTCCCACGTTGCACAAGTGATGCAGTCTGGGCATCTCTACACTGACCCTCTCCGGGGCCCCTTCCATTGTCTGTCGTCCGGCAGGTCACCGTGCCTCGAGTCCCATGTATCGGGCGCCACTTGGCCCATCCCGCGGGCAAGGTTATTTGATGAAACCCAAGGAGGCACCTCCTGAAGATCAATGGGGGCATGAGAGAAAGGAGAACAGGCACGTAAAAGAAGACAAAGTCAGTCTGAGTTGCGTCAAGGTCTCGTTTATTGCAAGGGGAGTCAGGCTTATATATGCTAGAAGCTAGGAGAAGTAGATAGGGGTATGGAAAGTTACTAGGAGGAAGTTAGGGTAAGGTAGGGTTCAGGGAAAGGTCCCTTTGTTCCAAGGTTTGATTAACGGACCATACAGCAAACCATTATGTTTCAGGGAGTCGATCAAAAGGTACATACTGTGGTCTTGTTGAAAAATGGTTGCTATTAAAACTGTTAAAGGAAGGTTAGGCACACAGCTTTTCCCCATGAGAATCAGTTAGGATACTTGGCTCCTGACAAGAAGCTACTGTTCTTGTCAGTTTCCTAAGGAGAGTTGAACTAGATATGGGCCATGTGTGTAGGAAGCACAGTTGTTTTGTTCTCAGCAAGCTAACTCTTCTGGCCCAATAGGAAACACAGTAGAGTAGAAAAGTGCTCTTTTCTCAAAAGCAGAGTGTGTTTCTGGTAAGGCAAGCTAGTGTTTGTTTGCCATTCATAAAAAGAGTTGAATCACATGCAGTTTCTTGTTCTATGAGCAAGAGTTGTTTTCTGGTAAGGAAAGTCACTAATATGATCCCATTGCCATATACAGAGCAAATAGCACTCATGTCTGTTCCCATCAAGTACAGGGTATTGGACTGAAGAGAAGCTACTGTTCTTTACAGTTTCCTAAGCAGAGCTGAAGTAGATATGGCTCATGTGTGTATTAAGCACAGTTCTTTTGTTATGAACAAGCTCACTCTTCTATCCCTATGGGAAACACTGTAGAGTAGAAGAGTTCTCTTTTCTCAAAAGCAGAGTACATTTCGTGTAAGGCGAGCTAGTGTTTATTTCCCATTCATGAAGGGAGTTGAATCACATGCAGTTTCTGGTCCTATGAGCTAGAGTTGTTTTCTGGGAAGAAAACTCACTATTGCGCTCCCATTGCCATACACAGTGCAAATAGCACTCGTGTCTGTTCCCAGCTAGTACAGAGTATTGGACTGAAGAAAAGCTACTGTTCTTGTCAGTTTCCAAAGCAGAGTTGAACTAGAGATGGCCCGTGTGTGTAGGAAGCACAGTTCTTTTGTTTTGAGAAGCTCATGGTTCTGGCCCTATAAGAAACAAAGTAGAGTAGAAGAGTGCTCTTTTCTCAAAAGCTGAGAGTGTTTCTTGTAAGGCTAGCTAGTGTTTGTTTCCCATTCATAAACTGAGTTTAAGCACATGCACTTTCTGGTCATACGAGCAAAAGGATTTTTCTGGTAAGGAAAGTCACTATTGTGCTCCCAATGACATACACAGTGCAAATAGCACTCGTGTCTGTTCACAGAAAGTACAGAGTATTGGACTGAAGAGAAGGTACTGTTCTTGGCAGTTTCCTAAGCAGAGTTTAACTAGATATGGCTCATGTGTGTAGGAAGCACAGTTCTCTGTTCTGAGCAAGCTAACTCTTCTGGCCCTATGGAAACACAGAAGAGTAGAAGAGTGCTCTTTTCTCAAAAGCAGAGTGTGTTTCTCATGAGGCGAGCTGATATTTTTCCCATTCATAAACGGAGTTGAAAAACAAGCAGTTTAATGTCCTATTATTAAGAGTTGTTTTCTGGTAAGGAAAGTCACTATTGTTCTCCCATTGCCATACACAGTGCAAATAGCACTCGCGTCAGTTCCCAGAAAGTACAGTGTGTTTGACTGAAGAGAAGCTACCATTTTTTGTCAGTTTTTAAGGAGAGTTGAAATAGATAAGACCGTGTCTGTAGGAAACACAGTTCTTTTGTTCTAAGCAAGTTCACTGCTCTGGCTTTATAGGAATCAGAGTAGAGTAGAAGAGTGCTCTGTTCTCAAAAGCAGAGTGTGTTTCTTGTAAGGTGAGCTAGCGTTTGTTTCCCATACATAAACAGAGTTGAATCACATGCAGTTTCAGGTCTATGAGGGAGAGTTGTTTTCTTGTAAGGAAAGTAAATATTGCATTCCCATTGCCATACACAGTGCAAACAGCACTTGCGTCTGTTCCCAGCAAGTACAGTAAATTGAATTGAAGAGAAGCTACTATTTTTGTCAGGTTCCTTGCAGAGTTGAACCAGATATGGCCCCTTTGTGTAGGAAGCACAGTTCTTTTGTTCTGAGCAAGCTGACTGTTCTCGCCCTATAGGAAACACTGTAGAGTAGAAGAGTGCTCTTTTCTCAAAAGCAGTGTGCGTTTCTAGTAATGCCAGCAAGTGTTTGTTTCTCATTCATAAACGGAGTTGAATCACATGCAGTTTCTGGTCCAATGAGCAAGAGTTGTTTTCTGGTAAGAAAGGCATTATTGGGCACCCATTGCTATAAAGAGTACAAATAGGACTCGCGTCCGTTTACATCAAATACTGTGTATTGGACTGAAGAGAATCTACTGTTCTTGTCAGTTTCCTAAGCAGAGTTGAATTAGTTATGGCCCTTGTTTGTAGGAAGTACAGTTGTTTTGTTCTGAGCAAGCTCACTGTTCTGGAATTACAGGAAATATTGTAGAACAGATCAGTGCTCTTTTCTCAAAACAGAGTGTGTTTTTTGTAAGGAGAGCTAGTGTTTGTTTCCCATTCCTAAATGGAGTTGAATCTCAATGCAGTTTCTGGTCCTATGAGCAAGAGGTGTTTTCTGGTAAGGAAAGTCAATATTGTACTTTCATTGCATTAAACAGTGCAAAGTGCACTCGCGTATGGTCCCAGCAAGTACAGTGTATTGGACTGGAAAGAAGCTACTGTTCTTGTCAGTTTCCTAAGGAGATTTGAACTAGATATGGCCCATGTGTGTAAGAAGAACAGTTCTTTTGTTCAGAGCAAACTCACTATTCTGGCCCTATGGAAAAACAATAGAGTAGAAGAGTGCTCTTTTCTCGAAAGCAGAGTGTGTTTCTTGTAAGTCGAGTTAGCATTTGTTTCCTATTCATAAACGGGGTTGAATCAAATGTGGTTTCTGGTCCTATGAGCAAGAGTTGTTTTCTTGTAAGAAAAGTTGCTATTGAGCTCCCATTTCCTTACACAGTCCAATAGCACTCGCGTCTGTTCCAAGCAAGTACAGTGTATTGGACTGAAGAAAAGCTACTGTTCTTGTCAGTTTCCCTAGCAGAGTTGAACTAGATATGGCTCGTGTGTGTAGGAAACACAGTTCTTTAGTTCTAAGCAACCTCACTGTTATGGCCCTTAAGGAAAAACAGTAGAGTAGAAGAGTGCTCTTTTTTCAAAAGCAGAGTGTGTTTCTTGTAAGGCAAGCTTACGTTTGTATCCCATTCATAAACATAGTTGAATCACATGCAGTTTCTGGTCCTACGAGCTGGAGCTGTTTTCTGGAAAGGAAAGTCACTATTGTACTCTCCCATCCTTACTTGTTGCTAATAGTACTCGCATGTTTTCCCAGCAAGTACAGTGTATTTGACCAGGAGAAGCTACTCTTCTTGTCAGTTTCCTAAGCCGAGTTCAACTAGATATGGCCCCGCATTTAGGAAGCACATTTTTTTTTGTTCTGAGCAAGCTCACTCTTCTGCCCCTATAAGAAACACAGTAGAGTCGAAGAGTGCTCTTTTCAAAAGAAACGTGTGTTTCTTGTAAGGCGAGCTAGTGTTTGTTTCCCATTCAAAAATGGAGTAGAATCATATGCAGTCTCTGGTCCTAAGAGCAAGAGTTGTTTTCTGGAAAGGAAAGTCACTACTGTGCTCCCATTGCCATATACAGTGGAAATAGCATTGGCGTCCATTCCCAGCAATTCCAGTGTATTGGACTGAAGAAAAGCTACTGTTCCTATCAGTTTCCTAAGCAGAGTTGAACTAGATATTCCCCATGTGTGTAGGAAGGAGAGTTCTTTTGTTCTGAGCAAGCAAACTGTTCTAGTCCTATGGAAACACAGTAGAACCCAAGAGTGCTCTTTTCTCAAAAGCAGAGTGTCTCTTGTAAGGAGAGCTAGTTTTTGTTTCCCATTCATAAATGGAGTTGAATCACATGCAGTCTCTGTTCCTACGAGCAAGAGTTGTTTTCTGGTATGGAAAGTCACTATTGCGCTCCCATTGTCATACACTGTACAATAACATTCACGTCTGTTCCCAGGAAGTACAGTGTATTGGACTGAAGAGAAGCTATTGTTCTTGTCAGTTTCCTAAGCAGAGTTGAATTACATATGGTCCGTGTGAGTAGGAAGCACAGTTCTTTTGTTCTGAGCAAGCTCACAGTTCGGGCACTATAGGAAACACAGTAGAGTAGAAGAGTGCTCTTTTCTCAAAAGCAGAGTGTGTTTCTTGTAAAACGAGCTAGTATTTTTTTCCCATTAATAAACGGAGTTGAATCACATGCAGTTGCTCTTCCTATGAGCAAGAATTGTTTTCTGGTAAGGAAAGTCACTATAATGCTCCCATTGCCACATACAGCGCAAATAGCACTCACATCTGTTTTCATCAAGTACAGTGTATTGGACTGAAGAGAAGCTACTTTTCTCGTCACATCTAAAGCAGAGTTGAAATCCATATGGTGTGTGTAGGAAGCACAGTTCTTTTGTTCTGAGCACGTTCAATGTTCTGGCCCTGTTGAAACACAGTAGAGTAGAAGAGTGCTCTTTTCTCAAAAGCAGAGTGTGTTTCTTGTAAGGGAAGCCTGTGCTTGTTTCCCATTCAAAAACGTAGTTGAATCACATGCAGTTTCTAGTCCTAAGAGCAAGAGTTGTTTTCTGGTAAGGAAAGTCTCTCCTGCACTTCCATTGCTTACACAGTGCAAAGAGCACTCGCGTCTGTTCCCAGCAAGTCTGGTGTATTGGACTGAAGTGAAGATACTGTTCTTGTCAGTTTCCTATGCAGAGTTGAAGTAGATATGCCCCTGTGGGTAGGAAGCACAGTTAATTTGTTCTGAGCAAGCTAACTGTTCTTGCCGTACAGAAACACAGTATAGTAGAAGAATGCTCTTTTCACAAAAGCAGAGTGTGTTTCTTGTAAGGCGAGCTAGTGTTTGTTTTCCATTCATAAAAGGAGCAGAATCTCATGCAGTTTCTGGTCCTACGAGTAAGAGTTGTTTTCTGGTAAGAAAAGTCACTATTGTGCTCCCATTGCCATACACAGTTAAAATAGCACTCGCATCTTTTTCCAGCAATACAGTGTATTGAAACGAAGAAAAGCTACTGTTCTTTTCAGTTTCCTAAGCAGAGTTGTACTAGATATGACCCGTTTGTACAGAAAGCAAAGTTCTTTTGTTCTGTGCAAGCTCACTGTTCTGGCCCTATCGGAAACACAGAAGAGTAGAGAGTGCTCTTTTCTCAAAAGCACAGTGTATTTCTTGTAAGGCGAGCTAGTGTTTGTTTCCCATTCATACAGGGAGTGGAATCACATGCAGTTTCTGGTCCTATGAGCAAGAGTTTTTTTCTGGTAAGGAAAGTCACTATTGCGCTCCCATTGCCATACACAGTGCAAATATCAATAGTGTATGTTACCAGCATGTACAGTGTATTGGACTGAAGATAAGCTACTGTTCTTGTCAGTTTCCTAATCAGAGTTGACCTAGATATGGGCCGTGTGTGTAGGAAGCACAGTTATTTTGTTCTGAGCAAGCTCACTGTTCTGGAAAAATGGAAACACAGTAGAGTAGCAGAGTGCTCTTTTCTCAAAAGCAGAGTGTGTTTCATGTAAGGAGAGCTAGTGTTTGTTTCCCATTCATAAACGGAGTTGAATTACATGCAGTTTCTGGTTCTACTAGCAAGAGTTATTTTCTGGCAATGAAAGTCACCATACACAGTACAAATAGCAATCTTATCTGTTCCCAGCAAGTACAGTATATTGTCCTGAAGAGAAGCTACTGTTCTTGTTAGTTTCCTAGGTAGAGTTGAACTAGATATTACATGTGTTTGTAGGAAGCACAGTTTTTTGTTCTCAGCAAGCTCACTTTTCTGGCCCTATAGGAATCACAGTAGAGAAGAAGAGTTCTCTTTTCTCAAAAGCAGAGTGTGTTTCTTGTAAGGCGAGCTAGTTTTTGTTTCCCATTGATAAACGTAGTTGAATCACATGCTGTTTCTGGTCCTACGAGCAATAGTTGTTTTCTGGTAAGGAAAGTAACAATTGTGATTCCATTGTCATAAGCAGTGCACATAGCACTTGCATCTGTTTCCAGCAAGTACAGTGTATTGGACAGAAGAGCAGCTACTGTTCTTGTTAGTTTCCTAGGCAGAGTTGAACTAGATATTACCCGTGTTTGTAGGAATCACAGTTCTTATGTTCTCAGCAAGCTAACTGTTCTGGCCCTCTAGGAAACACAGTAGAGTAGAAGAGTGCTCTTTTCTCAAAAGCAGAGTGTGTTTCATGTAAAGTAAGCTAGTGTTTGTTTCCCATTCATAAATGGAGTTAAAACACATGCAGTTTCTGGTCCTACCATCAAGAGTTGTTTATAGGTAAGGAAAGTCACTATTATGCTCCCATTGCCATATACAGTGCAAATAGCACTTGCGTATGTTCCCAGCAAGTACATTGTATTGGACTCAAGAAAAGCTACTGTTCTTGTCAGTTTCTTAAGCAGAGTTTAACTAGATAAATTTCGTGTGTAGGAAGCACAGTTCTTTTGTTCTGAGCAAGCTCACTGTTCTAGCCCTGTGGAAACACCGTAGAGGAAAAGAGTGCTCTTTTCTCAAAAGCAGAGTGTGTTTCTTTACGGCGAGCTAGTGTTTGTTTTCCATTCAAAAAACGGAGTTGATTCACATACACTTTCTGTTCCTATGAGCAATTGTTGTTTTTTGGTAAGGAAAGTTTCTATTGCGATCCCATTGCCATACATAGTGCAAATTGCTCTTGCGTCTGTTACCAGCTAGTACAGTGTTTGAACTGAAGAGAACCTACTGTTCCTGTCAGTTTTCTAAGCAGATTTGTACATGTATATAGCCCATGTGTTTAGGAAGCACAATTCTTTTGTTCTGAGCAAGTTCAAAGTTCATGCCCTTTAGGAAACACAGTAGAGTAGAAGAGTGCTCTTTTCTCAAAAGCAGAGTGTATTTCTTGTAAAGCGAGCTAGTTCTTCTTTCCCATTCACAAATGTTGTTGAATCTCATGCAGTTTCTAGTCCTATTCACAAGAGTTGCTTTCTGGTAAGGAAAGTCACTGTTGTGTTCCCATTGCCATGTACAGTTCAAATAGCACTGGCATCTGTTCCCAGCAATTACACTGTATTGGACTGAAGAGAAGCTACTGTTCTTGTCAGTTTCCAAAGCAGAGTTGAACTGTATATGGCCCTTGTGTGTAGGAAGCACAGTTCTTTTGTTCTGTTCAAGCACACAGTTCGGGCCCTATAAGAAACACAGTAGAGTAGAAGAATAATCTTTTCTCAAAAGCTTAGTGTGTTACTTGGAAGGCGTGCTAGTGTTTGTTTCCCACTCATAAACTGAGTTGAATCACATGCAGTTTCTGGTCCTATGAGCAAGAGTTGTTTTCTGGTAAGGAAAGTCACTATTGTGATCCCATTGCCATACACAGCGCAAACAGCATTCCCGTCTGTTCCCAGCAAGTGCAGTGTATTGGCCTGAACAGAAGCTAGTGATCTTGTTAGTTTCCTATGCAGAGGTGAACTAGATATTACCGTGTTTGTAGGAAGCACAGTTCTTTTGTTCTCAGCAAGCTTACTGTTCTGACACCATAGGAAATACAGTAGATAGAAGAGTGCTCTTTTCTCAAAAGCAGAGCGTGTTTCTTGTAAGATGAGCTATTGTTTGTTTCCCATTCATAAAGGAGTGGAATCACATGCAGTTTCTGATCTTACGAGCAAGAGTTGTTTTCTGGTAAGGAAGGTCACTATTGTGCTCCCATTGCCAAAAAAAAAGTGCATATAGCACTCGCGTCTGTTCCCAGCAAGTACAATGTACTGAACTGAAGAGAAAATACTGTTCTTGTCAGTTTTCTAAGCAGAGTTGAACTAGATATGGGCCATGTGTGTAGGAAGCACAGTTCTTTTGTTCTGAGCAAGCTCACTTTTCTGGCCCTATAGGTAAAACAGTAGAGCAGAAGAGTTCTCTTTTCTCAAAAGCAGAATGTGTTTCTTGTAAGGCGAGCTAGTGTTCGTTTCCCATTGATAAATGGAGTTGAATCACGTGCAGTTTCTGGTCCTACAAGCAAGAGTTTTTTCTGGTAAGGAAAGTCACTATTGTGCTCCCTTTGAATTACACAGTACAAATAGCAATCGCGCTTGTTCCCAGCAAATACAGTGTATTGGCCTGAAGAGAAGCTACTGTTCTTTTAGTTCCCTAAGCAGAGTTGAACTAGATATTACCCGTGTTTGTAGGAAGCACAGTTCCTTTGTTTTGAGCAAGCTCACTATTCTGGCCCTTCAGGAAACACAGTAGAGTAGAAGAATGCTCTTTTCTCAAAAGCAGAGTGTGTTTCTCGTAAGACGACCTAGTGTTTGTTTCCGATTGATAAATGGAGTTGAATTACATGCAGTTTCTGGTCCTTCGAGCAAGAGTTTTTTTCTGGTAAGGAAATCACTATTGTGCTCCCATTGCCATACACAATGCAAATATCACTCATGTCTGTTCCCTGCAAGTACAGTGTATTGTACTGAAGAGAAGCTACTGTTCTTGTCAGTTTCCAAAGCAGAGTTGAACTGTATATGGCCCGTGTGTGTAGAAAGCACAGTTCTTTTGTTGTGAGCAAGCTCAGAGTTCAGATCCTTTGGGAAACACAGAAGAGTAGAAGAGTGCTCTTTTCTCAAAAGCAGAGTGTGTTTCATGTAAGGAGAGCTAGTGTTTGTTTCCCATTCATAAACGGAGTTGAATCACATGCAGTTTCTGGTTCTACTAGCAAGAGTTATTTTCTGGCAATGAAAGTCACCATTGTACTCCCATTGCCATACACAGTGCAAATAGCATTCCCATCTGTTCCCTGGAGTCACAGTGTATGGGACTGAAGAGAAGCTACTCTTCTTGTCAGTTTCATAGGTAGAGTTGAACTAGATAAGGACCCTGTGTGTAGGAAGCACAGTTCTTTTGTTCTGACAAGGCTAACTGTTCTGGCCCTACAGAAACACAGTAGAATAGAAGAGTGCTCTTTTCCCAAAACAGAGTGTGTTTCTTGTAAGGCAAGCTAGTGTTTGTTTCATATTCAAGAACGAAGTTGAATCACATGCAGTTTCTGGTCGTACGAGCAAGAGTTCTTTTCTGGTAAGGAAAGTCACTATTGTGTTCCTATTGCCATAAACAGTACAAATAGCAATCTTGTCTGTTCCCAGCAAGTACAGTGTATTGTCCTGAAGAGAAGCTACTGTTCTTGTTAGTTTCTTAAGCAAAGTTGAACTAGGTATTACCCGTGTTTGCAGGGAGCACAGTTCTTTTGTCTCAGCAGGATCACTTTTCAGGCCATATAGGAAACACAGTAAAGTAGAAGAATGCTCTTTCTCAAAAGCAGAGTGTGTTTCTGGTAAGGCCAGCTAGTGTTTGTTTCCCCTTATTAAACAGAGTTGAATTACATGCAGTTTCTGTTCCTATGAGCAAGAGTTGTTTCGTGGTAAGGCAAGTTTGTTTCCCATTCATAAATGGAGGTGAATCACATGCACTTTCTGGTTCTAACAGAAAGAGTTGTTTCTGGTTAGGAAAGTAACTATTGTGCTCCCATTGCCATACACAGTGCAAAAAGCACTCTCGTCTCTTCCCAGCAATTTCCCTGTTTTGGACTGAAGAGTGGCTACTGTTCTTGTGAGTTTTCTAAGCAGAGTTGAACAAGATATGGCCCGTGTGTGTGGGAAGCACAGTTCTTTTTTCCAAGTATCCTCACTGTTCTGGACCTATAGGAAATACAGTAGAGTAGAAAAGAGCTGTTTTCTCAAAAGCAGAGTGTTTTTCTTGTAAGACAAGCTATTGTTTTTTTCCCATTCATAAACGGAGTTGAATCACATGCAATTTCTGGTCCTACGAGCAAGAGTTGTTTTCTGGTAATGAAAGTCACTATTGTGCTCCCATTGCCATACACACTGCAAATAGCACTCGCGTCTGTTCCAAGCAAGTACAGTGTATTGGACTGAAGAGGAGCTACTGTTCTTGTCACTTTCCTAAGAAGAGTGGAAATAGATATGGCCCGTCTGTGGAGGAAGCACAGTTCTTTCGTTCTGAGCAAGCTCACTGTTCGATTCCAAAAAGAAACACAGTAGTGTAGAAGAGGGCGCTTTTCTGAAAAGCAGAGTATGTTCTTGTAAGGTGAGCTAGTGTTTGTCTTGCATTCATAAACGAAGTTGAATCACATGCAGTTTCTGGTCCTAGAGGCAAAAGTTGTTTTCTGGTTTGGAAAGTCACTATTTTGTTCCCATTGCCATACTCAGTCCAAATAGCAGTAGTGTCTGTTCCCAGAAACTACAGTGTATTGGACTGAAAAGGAGCTACTATTCTTATCACTTTCCTACGCAGAGTTGAATTAGATATGGCGCGAGTTTGTAGGAAGTACAGTTCTTTTGTTCTGTTCAAGCGCACTGTTCTGGCTCAATAGGAAACACAGTAGAGTACAAGAGTCCTCTTTTCTCAAAAGCAGAGTGTGTTTCTTGGAAGGCAAGGTAGCATTTGTTTCCCATTCAAAAATGGAGTTGAATCACATGCAGTTTCTGGTCCTATGACCAAGAGCTGTTTTCTGGTAAGAAGAGTCACTATTGTGCTCACATTGCAATACACAGTGCAAATAACACTCGCTTTTGTTCGCAGCAAGTACAGTGTATTGGAATTAAGAGAAGCTACTGTTCTTGTCAGCTTCCTAAGCAGAGTTTAACTAGTTATGTCCCATGTGTGTAGGAAGCACAGTTCTTTTGTTCTGAGCAAGCTCACTGTTCTGGTTCTATAGGAAACACATTAAAGTAGAAGAGTGTTCTTTTTTCAAAAGCAGAGTGTGTTTATTGTAAGGCGAGCTAGTATTTGTTTCCCATTCATAAATGGAGTTGAATCACATTCAGTTTCTGCTCCTATAGGCAAGAGTTGTTTTCTGGTAAGAAGAGTCACTATTGTGCTCCAATTGCCATACTCAGTGCAATTAGCACTCGCATCTGTTCCCAACAAGTACAGTCTATTGGACTGAAGAGAAGATACAGTTTTTGTCAGTTTCCTAAGCTCAGTTGAAATAGATATGGCCCTTGTGTGTAGGAAGAACAGTTCTTTTGTTGTAGGGAAGCTCACACTTCTGGCCCAATAGGAAACACGGTAGAGTAAATGAGTGCTCTTTTTTCAAGAGCAGAGTGTGTTTCTTGTAAGGTGAGCTAGTGTTTGTTTCCCATTAATAAATGTAGTTGAACCCCATGAAGTTTCTGGTCCTGCGAGCGAGAGTTGTTTTCTGGTAAGAAGAGTCACTATTGTGCTCCCATTGCCATACACAGTGGAAATAGCACTTCTGTCTGTTTCGCAGCAAATACAGTGTAATGGACTGAAGAGAAGCTACTTTTCTTGACAGCTTCCTAAGCAGATTTGAACTAGATATGGCCCGTGTGTGCAGGAAGCACAGTTCTTTTGTTCTGAGCAATCTCACTTTTCTGGCCCTATATGAAACATATAATGTAGAAGAGTGCTCTTTTCTCAAAGGCAAAGTATGTTTCTAGTAAGGCGAGCTAGTATTTGTTTCCCATTCACAAATGGAGTTGAATCTCCTGCAGTTTCTGGTACTATGAGTAAAAATTGTTTTCTGGTAAGAAGAGTCACTATTGCGCTCCAAATGCACCAAAAAGTGCAAATAACACTTGTGTCTGTTCCCAGCCAGTGCAGTGTATTGAACTGAAGAGAATCTACTGTTTTTGTCAGTTTCCTAAGCACAGTTGAAATAGATATGACCAGTGTGGGTAGGAAGCACAGTTCTTTTGTTCTGAGCAAGCTCACTCTTCTGGCCCAAGAGGAAAAATGGTAGAGTAAAAGAGTGCTCTTTTTTCAAAAGCAGAGTGT
The DNA here is from genome assembly GCF_949786415.1 of Peromyscus eremicus. Taxonomy (NCBI): domain Eukaryota; kingdom Metazoa; phylum Chordata; class Mammalia; order Rodentia; family Cricetidae; genus Peromyscus; species Peromyscus eremicus. Next base: position 4,327,696 of record NW_026734292.1, read on the forward strand.
GTTTCATGTAAGGTGAGCTAGTGCTTGTTTCCCATTCATAAATGGAGTTGAATCACATGCAGTTTCTGGTACTATGACCAACAGCTGTTTTCTGATATGAAGAGTCACTATTGCGCTGACATTGCCAAACACAGTGCAAATAGCACTCGCTTTTGTTCGCAGCAAGTACAGTGTATTGTACTGAAGAGAAGCTACTGTTCTTGTCAGCTGCCTAAGCAGAGTTGAACTAGTTATGGCCCTTGTGTGTAGGAAGCACAGTTCTTTGTTCTGAGAAAGCTCACAGTTCTGGACCTATAGAAAACACAGTAAAGTAGAAGAGTGCTCTTTTTTCAAAGGCAGGGTGTGTTTCTTGTAAGGCGAGCTACTGTTTGTTTCCCATTTCTAAATGTAGTTGAATCACATGCAGTTTCTGGTCCTACGATCAAGAGTTGTTTTCTGGTAAGAAGAGCCATTATTGTGCTCCCATTGCCATACACAGTGCAAACAGCACTTGCGTCAGTTTCCTGCAAGTACAGTGTATTGGACTGAAGAGAAGCTACTGTTCTTGTCAGTTTCCAAAGCAGAGTTGAACTAGAATTTGCCCATGTGTATAGGAAGCACAGTTCTTTTGTTCTGAGCAAGCTCACTGTTTTGGCCCTATAGGAAACACAGTAGAATAAAAGAGTGATATTATCTCAAAAGCAGAGTGTGTTTCTGGTAACTCGAGCTAGTGTTTGTTTCCCATTCATAAATAGAGTTGAATCACATGCAGTTTCTTGTCCTACGATCAAGAGTTCTTTTCTGGTAAGATGAGTCACTATTGTGCTCCCATTTTCATACACAGTGCAAATAGCACTTTCGTATGTTCCTAGCAAATACAGTGAATTTGACTGAAGAGAAGCTACTGTTCTTGTCAGTTTCCTAAGCAGAGTTAAACTATATGGCTGGTGGGTGTAGGAAGCACAGTTCTTTTGTTCTGAGCAAGCTCACTGTTCTGCCCCTATAAGAAACACAGTAAAGTAGAAGAGTGCTCTTTTCTCAAAAGCAGAGTGTGTTTCTTGTAAGAGGAGGTAGTGTTTGTTTCCCATTCATAAATGGAGTTGAATCACATGCAGTTTCTGGTCCTACGAACAAGAGTTGTTTTCTGGTTAGAAGAGTCACTATTGCACTCCCATTGCAAACACAGTGCAAATAGCACTCGCGTCTGATCCCAGCAAGTACAGTGTATTGGACTGAAGAGGAGATACTGTTCTTGTCAGTTTCCTAAGCACAGTTGAAATAGATATGGCCCTTGTTTGTAGGAAGTACAGTTCTTTTGTTCTGAGCAAGCTTGCGCTTCTGGCCCAATAGGAAACATGGTAGAATAAATGAGTGCTCTTTTTAAAAGAGCAGAGTGTGTTTCTTGTAAGGCGAGCTAATGTTTGTTCCCATTCATAAATGGAGTTGAATCACATGCAGTTTCTGGTCCTACGAGCAAGAGTTGTTTTCTGGTAAGAAGAGTCACTATTGTGCTCCCATTGTCATACACAGTGCAAATAGTAATCCTGTCTGTTCCCAGCAAGTACAGTGTACTACTGAAGAGAAGCTACTATTCTTGTCAGTTTCCAAAGCAAAGTTGAACTAGATATGGCTGGTGTGTGTAGGAAGAACTTTTTTTTTATTCTGAACAAGCTCACTGTTCTGGCCCTACAGGAAATACAGAAGAATAGAAGAGTACTCTTTTCTTAAAAGCAGAGTGTTTTTCTTGTAAGGCAGGCTAGCGTTTGTTTCCCATTAACAAACGAAGTTGAATCACATGCAGATTCTGCTGCTATGAGCAAGAGTGGTTTTCTCCTAACGAAGGTCACTATTATGCTTCCATTGCCATATACAGTGGAAAGAGCAGGCGCGTCAGTTCGCAGCAAGTACAGTGTGTTGGACTGAAGAGAAGCTCCTGATCTTGTCAGTTTCCTAAGCAGAGTTTAAGTAGATATGCCCTGTGAGTGTAGGAAGCACAGTTCTTTTGTTCTGAACAAGCTAAGTGTTTGGCCTTATAGGAAACACAGTAGAGTAGAAGAGTGCTCTTTTCTCAAAAGCAAAGTGTGTTTCTTGTAAGGCGAGCTTATGTGTGTTTCCCATTCATAAACAGAGTTGAATCATATGCAGTTTTCTATGAGCAAGAGTTGTTTTCTGGTAACGAAAGTCATTTTTGCGGTCCCATTTCCTTACACAGTACAAATAGCACTCGTGTTGTTCGAAGCAAGTTCAGTGTATTTGACTGAAGAGAAGCTACTGTTCTTTTCAGTATCCTAAGCAGAGTTGAACTAGATATGGCCTGTATGTGTAGGAAGCACAGTTCTTTTTTTGAGCAAGTTCACTGTTCTTGTCCTATAGGAAACTCAGAAGAGTAGAAGAGTGCTCTTTTCTCAAAAGCAGAGTGTGTTTCTTGTAAGGCAAGCTAGTGTCTGTTTCCCATTCATAAACAGAATTGAATCACAGGCAGTTTCTGGTCCTATGAGCAAGAGTTGTTTTCTGGTAAGGAAAGTCACTATTGCACTCCCTTTGAAATACACAGTGCAAATAGCACTCGTGCCTGTTTCCACCAAGTACAGTGTATTGGACTGAAGAGAAGCTACTGTTCTTGTCAGTTTCCTAGGCAGAGTTGAACTAGATATGGCCCGCATGTGTAGGAAGCACAGTTCTTTTGTTCCGACCAAGTCATTGTTCTGGCCCTTTAGAAAACACAGTAGAGTAAACGAGTGCTCTTTCCTCAAAAGCAGAGTGTGTTTCTAGTAAGGCGAGCTAGAATTGTTTCCCATTCAAAAACGGAGTTGAATTACATGCAGTTTCTGGTCCTATGAGCAAGAGTTGTTTTCTGGTAAGGAAAGTCACTATTGTGCTCCCATTGCCATACACAGTGCAAACAGCACTCCCGTATTTTCCCAGCAAGTACAGTGTATTGGACTGAAGAGAAGCTACTGTTCTTGTGAGTTTCCTAAGCAGAGTTGAAACAGATATGGCCTGTGTGTGGAGGAAGCACAGTTCTTTTGTTCTCAGCAAGGTCACTGTTCTGTCCCAAAAAGAAACACAGTAGTGTAGAAGAGGGCTCTTTTCTCAAAAGCAGAGTGTGTTTCTTGTTAGGCGTGCTAGTGTTTGTTTCCCTTTCAAAAACGGAGTTGAATCACATGCAGTTTCTGGTCCTAAGAGCAAGAGTTGTTTTCTGGTAAGGAAAGTCACTACTGTGCTCCCATTGCCATACCCAGTGGAAAGTGCACTTGCCACTGTTCCCAATAAATACAGTGTATTGGACTGAAGAGAAGCTACTGTTCTTGTCAGTTTCATAAGCAGAGTTGAACTAGATATGGCCCGTGTGTGTAGGAATCCTAATTCTTTTGTTCTGACCAGGCTGACTGTTCAGGCATTTTAGGTAACACAGTAGATTTGAAGACTGCTCTTTTCTCAAAGGCAGACTGTGTTTCTTGTAAGGCGAACTACTGATTCTTTCCCATACATAAACGGAGCTGAATCACATGCACTTTTTGATCCTACTAGAAAGAGTTGTTTTCTGGTGAGGAAAGTCACTATTGTGTTCCCATTGCCCCACACAGTGCAAAGAGCACTCGCGTCTCTACCCAGCCAGTACCGTGTATTGGACTGAAGAGAAGCTACTGTTCTTATCAGTTTCCTAAGCAGAGTTGAAGTAGATATGGCCCGTTGTGTAGGAAGTACAGTTCTTTTGTTCTGTTCAAGCGCACTGTTCTGTCCCTATAGTAAACACAGTAGAGTAGAAGAGTGCTCTTTCCTCAAAAGCAGAGTTTGTTTCTTGTAAGGCGAGCCAGTGTTTGTTTCCCTTTCAAAAACGGAGTTGAATCATATGCAGTTTCTGGTCCTATGATCAAGAGTTGTTTTCTGGTAAGGAAATTCACTATTGTGCTCCCATTGCATTACACAGTGCAAATAGCACTCTCGTTTGTTACCATTAAGTACAGTGTATTAGATTGAAGAGTAGCTACTGTTTTTGTGAGTTTTCTAAGCAGAGTTGAACAAGATATGGCCCGTGTGTGTAGGATTCACTGTTCTTTGTTCCAAGCAAGCTCACTGTTCTGGACGTATAGGAAACATAGTAGAATAGTAGAGTAGAAAAGTGCTGTTTTCTCAAAAGTAGAGTGTGTTTCTTGTAAGGCAAGCTAGTGTTTGTTTCCCATTCATAAATGGAGTTGAATAACATGCAATTTCTGGTCCTACAAGCAAGAGTTGTTTTCTGTAAGGATAGTTAGTATTGCGCTCCCAATTCCATACACAGTACAGATAGTACTCATGACTGTTCCCAGCAAGTACAGTGTATTGGAATGAAGAGAAGCTACTGTTCTTGTCAGTTTCCTAGAGAGTGTTGAACAAGATATGGCCCGTGCGTATTGGAAGCACAGTTCTTGTGTTCTGTGCAAGCTCACTGTTCTGGCCCTATAGTAAAAACGGTAGTGTAGAAGAGTGCTCTTTCCTGAAAAGCACAGTGTGTTTCTTGTAAGTCGAGCTAGTGTTTGTTTCCTATTCATAAACGGAGTTGAATCACGTGCAATTTCTGGTCCTACAAGCAAGTTTTTTTTTTTCTGTAAGGAAAGTCAGTATTGCAATCCCTTTGTCATGACCAATGCAAATTGGACTCGCTTCTGTTCCCAGCAAGTACAGTGAGTTAGACTGAAGAAAAGCTTCTGTTCTTGTCAGTTTTGTAGGCAGAGTTGAACTACATACGGCCTGTGTGAGTAGGAATCACAGTTCTTTTGTTCTGAGCAAGCTAACTGTTCTGGCCTTATAGAAAACACAGAAGAGTAGAAGAGTGCTCTTTTCTCAAAGGCAGAGTGTGTTTCTTGTAAGGCCATCTAGCATTTGTTTCCAATTCATAAACGGAGTTGAATCACATGCAGTTTCTGATCCTATGAGCACGTGTTTTTTTTCTGTTGAGGAAAGTCACTATTGTGCTCCCATTGCCATATGCAGTTGAAAGTGCACTTGCGTCTGTTCCCAGCAAATATAGTGTATTGGACTGCAGAGAAACTTCTGTTCTTGTCAGTTTTATAAGCAGAGTTGAACTAGATATGGCCCGTGTGTGTAGGAAGCACAGTTCTTTTGTTCTGAGCCAGCTCACTGTTCTGTCCCAATAAAAAAAAACAGTAGAGAGAAGACTGCTCTTTTTTCAAAAGCAGAGTGTGTGTCTTGTAAGACGAGCTAGTGTTTGTTTCCCATTCCTAAATGTAGTTGAATCACATGCTTTTTCTGGTCCTACGAGCAAGAGTTGTTTTCTGGTAAGAAGAGTCACTATTGAACTCATATTTCCATACACAGTTCAAATATCACTTGCGTATGTTCCCAGATAGTACAGTGTATTGGACTGAAGAGAAACTCCTGTTCTTGTCAGTGTCCTAAGCAGAGTTAAAGTATATGGCCCGTGGGTGTAGGAAGCACAGTTCTTTTGTTCTGAGCAAGCTCACCGTTCTTGCCCGAAAGGAAACACAATAGAGTGAAAGAGTGTTCTCTTCTCAAAAGCAGAGTGTGTTTCTTGTACGGCGAGCAAGTGTTTGTTTCCCATTCATAAATGGAGTTGAATCACATGCAATTTCTTGTTCTACGAGCAAGAGTTGTTTTCTGATAAGAAGAGTCACTATTGCGCTCATATTTCCATACACAGTTCAAATATCACTCGTGTATGTTCCCAGCAAGTACAGTGTATTGGACTGAAGAGAAGATACTGTTCTTGTCAGTTTCCTAAGTACAGTTGAAATAGATATGGCCCTTGTGTGTAGGAAGAACAGTTCTTTTGTTCTGAGCAAGCTCACTCCTCTGGCCTAATAGGAAACACGGTAGAGTAAATGAGTGCTCTTTTTGCAAGAGCAGAGTGGGTTTCTTGTAAGGCAAGCTAATGTTTTTTTCCCATTCATAAATGTAGTTGAATTCCATGCAGTTTCTGGTACTTTGAGCAAGAATTGTTTTCTGGTAAGAAGAGTCACTATTGCGCTACCATTGCCATACTGAGTGCAAATAGCACTTTTGTCTGTTTCGAAGCAAGTACAGTGTATTGGACTGAAGAGAAGCTACTGTTCTTGTCAGCTTCCTAAGCAGAGTTTAACTAGATATGGCCCGTGTGTAGGAAGCACAGTTCTTTTGTTCTGAGCAAGCTCACCGTTCTTGCCCGAAAGGAAACACAATAGAGTGAAAGAGTGTTCTCTTCTCAAAAGCAGAGTGTGTTTCTTGTACGGCGAGCAAGTGTTTGTTTCCCATTCATAAATGGAATTGAATCACATGCAATTTCTGGTCCTACGAGCAAGAGTTGTTTTCTGATAGGAAGAGTCACTGTTGCGCTCATATTTCCATACACAGTTCAAATATCACTCGCGTATGTTCCCAGCAAGTACAGTGTATTGGACTGAAGAGAAGATACTGTTCTTGTCAGTTTCCTAAGTACAGTTGAAATAGATATGGCCCTTGTGTGTAGGAAGAACAGTTCTTTGTTCTGAGCAAGCTCACTCCTCTGGCTTAATAGGAAACACGGTAGAGTAAATGAGTGCTCTTTTTGCAAGAGCAGAGTGGGTTTCTTGTAAGGCAACCTAATGTTTCATTCCCACTCATAAATGTAGTTGAATTCCATGCAGTTTCTGGTACTTTGAGAAAGAGTTGTTTTCTGGTAAGAAGAGTCACTATTGCGCTACCATTGCCATACTGAGTGCAAATAGCACTTTTGTCTGTTTCGAAGCAAGTACAGTGTATTGGACTGAAGAGAAGCTACTGTTCTTGTCAGCTTCCTAAGCAGAGTTTAACTAGATATGGCCCGTGTGTAGGAAGCACAGTTCTTTTGTTCTGAGCAAGCTCACTGTTCTGCCCCTATAGAAAACATTTAAAGTAGAAGAGTGCTCTTTTCTCAAAGGCAGAGTATGTTTCTTGTAAGGTGAGCTAGTATTTGTTTCCCATTCATAAATGGAGTCGAATCACCTGCAGTTTCTGGTCCTATGAGTAAAAGTTGTTTTCTGGTAAGAAGAGTCACTATTGCACTCCCATTGCTATACCCAGTGCAAATAACACTTGCATCTGTTCCCAGCAAGTACAGTATATTGGACTGAAGAGAAGCTGCTGTTCTTGTCAGTTTTCTAAGCACAGTTGAAATAAATACGACCCGTGTGGTAAGGAAGCGCAGTTCTTTTGTTCTGAGCAAGCTCACTTTTCTGGCCCAAGAGGAAAAATGGTAGATTGAAACAGTGCCTTTTTTTTCAAAAGCAGGGTGTGTTTCGTGTAAGGTGAGCTAGTGTTTGTTTCCCATTCAAAAATGGAGTTGAATCACATGCAGTTTCTGGTCCTATGACCAAGAGCTCTTTTCTGGTAAGAAGAGTCACTATTGCGCTCACATTGCCACACACAGTGCAAATAACACTCGCTTTTGTTCGCAGCAAGTACAGTGTATTGGAATTAAGAGAAGCTACTGTTCTTGTCAGCTTCCTAAGCAGAGTTTAACTAGTTATGTCCCATGTGTGTAGGAAGCACAGTTCTTTTGTTCTGAGCAAGCTCACTGTTCTGGTTCTATAGGAAACACATTAAAGTAGAAGAGTGTTCTTTTTTCAAAAGCAGAGTGTGTTTATTGTAAGGCGAGCTAGTATTTGTTTCCCATTCATAAATGGAGTTGAATCACATTCAGTTTCTGCTCCTATAGGCAAGAGTTGTTCTCTGGTAAGAAGAGTCACTATTGTGCTCCAATTGCCATACTCAGTGCAATTAGCACTCGCATCTGTTCCCAACAAGTACAGTCTACTGGACTGAAGATAAGATACAGTTTTTGTCAGTTTCCTAAGCACAGTTGAAATAGATATGGCCCTTGTGTGTAGGAAGAACAGTTCTTTTGTTGTGAGGAAGCTCACACTTCTGGCCCAATAGGAAACATGGTAGAGTAAATGAGTGCTCTTTTTTCAAGAGCAGAGTGTGTTTCTTGTAAGGTGAGCTAGTGTTTGTTTCCCATTAATAAATGTAGTTGAATCCCATGAAGTTTCTGGTCCTGCGAGCGAGAGTTGTTTTCTGGTAAGAAGAGTCACTATTGTGCTCCCATTGCCATACACAGTGCAAATAGCACTTCTGTCTGTTTCGCAGCAAATACAGTGTAATGGACTGAAGAGAAGCTACTTTTCTTGACAGCTTCCTAAGCAGATTTGAACTAGATATGGCCCGTGTGTTCAGGAAGCACAGTTCTTTTGTTCTGAGCAATCTCACTTTTCTGGCCCTATATGAAACATATAATGTAGAAGAGTGCTCTTTTCTCAAAGGCAGAGTATGTTTCTAGAAAGGTGAGCTAGTATTTGTTTCCCATTCACAAATATAGTTGAATCTCCTGCAGTTTCTGGTCCTACGAGTAAAAATTGTTTTCTGGTAAGAAGAGTCACTATTGCGCTCCAATTGCACCAAAAAGTGCAAATAGCACTTGTGTCTGTTCCCAGCAAGTGCAGTGTATTGAACTGAAGAGAATCTACTGTTTTTGTCAGTTTCCTAAGCACAGTTGAAATAGATATGACCAGTGTGGGTAGGAAGCACAGTTCTTTTGTTCTGAGCAAGCTCACTCTACTGGCCCAAGAGGAAAAATAGTAGAGTAAAAGAGTGCTCTTTTTTCAAAAGCAGAGTGTGTTTCGTGTAAGGTGAGCTAGTGCTTGTTTCCCAGTCCTACATGGAGTTGAATCCCATGCAGTTTCTGGTCCTATTAGCAAGACTTGTTTTCTAGTATGGAAAGATACTATTGTGCTCCCATTGCCATACACAGTGCAAATAGCAGTCGCATCTGTTCCCAGCAATTACAGTGTATTGCACTGAAAAGTAGCTACTGTTCTTGTCAGTTATCTAAATAGAGTTGAACTAGATATGGCTCGTGTGTGTAGGAAGCACAGTTCTTTGTTCTGAGCAAGCTCACTTTTCTTTTCCTATAGGAAACACAGTTGAGTAGAAGAATCCACTTTTCTCAAAAGCAGAGTGTGTTTCTTGTAAGGCGAGATAATGTGTGTTTCCCTATCATAAACATAGTGGAATCACTTGGAGTTTCCTATGAGCAAGAGTTGTTTTCTGGTAAAGAAGTCATTTTGTGCTCCCATTGCCTTACACAGTACAAAGAGCACTCGCGTCTGTCGAAGCCAGTTCAGTGTGTTTGACTGAAGGGAAGATACTGTTCTTGTCAGTTTCCTAAGCAGAGTTGAACTAGATATGGCCTGTATGTGTAGGAAGCACAGTTCTTTTGTTCTGAGCAAGCTCATATTTCTGGCCCCATAGGAAACACAGTAGTGTAGAAGAGTACTCTTTTCTCAAAAGCAGAGTGTGCTTCTTGTAAGTCGAGCTAGTGTTAGTTTCCCATTCATAAACAGAGTTGTATTACATGCAGTTTCTGGTCCCATGAGCATAAGCTGTTTTCTGGTAAGGAAAGTCACTACTGTGCTCCCCTTGCCGTACACAGAACAAATAGCACTCACGTCGGTTCCCAGCATGTGCAGTGTATTGGACTAAAGAGAAGCTAGTGTTCTTTTCAGTTTGCTAGGCATAGTTGACCTAGATATGGCCCGTGTGTGTAGAAAGCACAGTTCTTTTGTTCTGAGCAAGCTCACAGTTCTGGCCCCATAGGAAACACAATATAATAGAAGAGTGCTGTTTTCTCAAAAGCAAGGTGTGTTTCTTTTAAGGCGAATTTGTGTTTGTTTCCCATTCATAAATGTAGTTGCATCCCATGCAGTTTCTGGTCCTACAAGCAAGAGACGTTTTCTGCTAAGGAAAGTCACTATTGCACTCCCATTGCCATACACAGTTTTATAGCACTCTGGTCTGTTCCCAGCATGTACAGTGTATTGCAATGAAGAGAAGCTAATATTCTTGTCATTTTCCTAAGCACAGTTGAAGTAGATATGACCCGTGTGTGTAGGAAGCACAGTCCTTTTATTCTGAGCAAGTTCACTGTTCTGGCCCTATAGGAAACACTGTAGAGTAGAAGAGAGCTCTTTTCTCAAAAGCAGAGTGTGTTTCTTGTAAAGCGAGCTAGTGTTTGTTTCTCATTCATAAACGTATTCAATCACATGCATTTTCTGGTCCTACAAGCAAGAGATGTTTTCTGCTAAGGAAACTCACTATTCCACTCCCATTGCCATACACAGTGCAATTAGCACTCCAGTCTGTTCGTAGCAAGTACAGTGTATTGGACTGAAGCAAAGCTACTTTTCTTGTCAGTGTCCTAAGCAGAATTGAACTACATATGGACCGTGTGGTTAGGAAGCAAAGTTCTTTTGTTCTGAGCAAGCTCACAGTTCTGGCCCTATATGAAACAAAGTAAAGTAGAAGGGTGCTCTTTTTACAAAAGCAGAGTGTGTTTCAAGTAAAGCGAGCTATTGTTTGTTTCCCATTCATAAACAGAGTTGAATAACATGCAGTTTCTGGTCCTATGAGGAAGAGCTATTTTCTGGTAAGGAAAGTCACTTTTGTGCTCCCATTGACATACACAGTGTAAATAGCACTCATGTCTCTTCCCAGCAAGTTCAGTGTATTAGACTGAAGAGAAGCTACTGTTCATGTCAGTTTCCTAAGCAGAGTTGAACTAGATATGGCCCATGTGTGTAGGAAGCACAGTTCTTTTGTTCTGAGCAAGTTCACTGTTCATGGCCCTCTAGGAAACACAGTAGTGTAGAAGAGTGCTCTTTTCTCAAAAGCAGAGTGTGTTTCTTGTAAGGCTAGCTAATGTTTGTTTCCCATTCATAAATGGAGTTGAATCACATGCAGTTTCTGGACCTATGAGCAAGAGTTGTTTTCTGGTAAGAAGAGTCACTGAATCCCATTGACAAACACAGTGGAAATAGCACTCGCTTTTGTTCCCAGGAAGTACAGTTTATTGGACTGAAGAGAAGCTACTGGTCTTGTCAGTTTCCTAAGCAGGGTTGAACTAGATATAACCCGTGTGTGTAGGAAGCACAGTTTCTCTGTGCTGAGCAAGCTCACTGTTCTGGCGATATAGGAAACACAGTAGAGTAGAAGAGTACTATTTTTATAAAAGCATAGTGTGTTTCCCGTAAGGCAAGCTAGTGTTTGCTTCCCATTCATAAACAGATTTTAATCACATGCAGTTTCTGGTCCTATGAGCATAAGTTGTTTTCTGGTAAGGAAAGTCACTGTTGTGCACCCACTGCCACTCACATTGCAAATATCTATCACATCTGTTACAAAAAGTACAGTATATTGGACTGAAGAGAAGCTACTGTTCTTGTCAGTTTCCTAAGCAGAGTTGAACTAGTTTTGACTCGTGTGTTAGAAAGCACAGTTTTTTGTTATGAGCAAGCTAACTGTTCTGGCTCTGTAGGAAACACAGTATAGTAGAAGAGTGCTATTTTTCTAAAAAGCAGAGTGTGTTTCCTGTAATGAAAGCTAGTGTTTGCTTCCCATTCATAAACAGATTTTAATCACATGCAGTTTCTGGTCCTATGAGCATGAGTTGTTTTCTGGAAGGAAAGTCACTATTGTGCTCTCATTGCCATATACAGTGCAAATAGCACTCGTGTCTGTTACCACCAAGTTCAGTGTATTGGACTGAAGAGATGCTCCTGTTCTTCTCAGTTTCCTAAGCAGAGTTGAACTAGATATGGCATGTGTGTGTAGGAAGCACAGTTCATTTGTTCTGAGCAAGCTCTCTGTTTTGGCCCTTTGGAAACAGAGAAGAGTAGAAGAGTGTTCTTTTCTCAAAAGCAGAGTGTATTACTTGTAAGGCTAGCTAGTGTTTATTTCCCTTTCATAAATGGAGTTGAAACACATGCAGTTTCTGGCCCTATGAGCAAGAGTTGTTTTCTGGTATTGAAAGTCACTATTGCGCTCCAATTTGCAATACACAGTGCAATAGCAGTTGCGTCTGTTCTCAGCACATACAGTGTATTGCATTAAAAAGCAGCTACTCTTCTTGTCAGTTTCCTAAATAGAGTTGAACTAGATATGGCCCGTGTGTGTAGGAAGCACAGTTCTTTTGTTCTGAGCAAGTTCACTGTTCTGGCCCCATAGGAAACACAGTAGAGTAGAAGAGTGCTCTTTTCTCAAAAGCAGAGAGTGTTTCTTGTAAGTTGAGCTAGTGTTTGTTTCCCATTAATAAATGGAGATGAATCACATGTAGTTTTTGGTCCTATGAGCAAGAGTTGTTTTCTGGTAAGGAAAGTCACTATTGGCCTACCATTACAATACAGCGTGGAAATATCACTCATGACTCTTCCCAGCTAGTACAGTGTATTGGACTGACGAAAAGCTGCAGTTCTTGTCAGTTTATGGTAAGGAAAGTCACTATTGAAGTCCCATTGCCATACACAGTACAAATAGCACGTGCGTCTGTTCCCAGCAATTACAGTGTATTGGACTGAAGAGAGCTATTGTTCTTGTCAGATTCTAAAGCAGAGTTGAAATAGATATGGCCATTTTGTGTAGGAAGCACAGTTCTTCTGTTCTGAGGAAGCACACTGTTCTGCCACTATTGGAAAAACAAAAGAGTAGAACAGAGCTCTTTTCTCAAAAGCATAGTGCGTTTCTTGATAGGCGAGCTAGTGTTAGTTTCCCATTCATAAAAGGAGTTGAATCACATGCAGTTTCTGGTCCTACACGCAAGAGTTGTTTTCTCGTAAGGAAAGTCTACATTGCGCTCCCATTGCAATAAACAGTGCAAATAGGACTCACATCTGTTCACAGCAAGTATAGTGTATTGGACTGAAGAGAAGCTACTGTTCTTGTCAGTTTCCTAAAGAGATGACATAGATATGGCCCGTGTATTTAGGAAGCAGAGTTCTTTTGTTTTGAGCAAGCTCACTGTTCTGGCCCTATAGGAAAAAGAGTAGAGAGGAAGAGAGCTCTTTTCTCAAAAGCAGAGTATGTTTCTTGTAAGGTGATCTAGTGTTTGTTTCCCATTCATAAACGGAGTTGAATCACATGCAGTTTCTACTTCTATGAGCAAGAGTTGTTTTCTGGTAAGGAGGGTCACTGTTGCACTCCCATTGCCATACACAGTGCAAATAGCACTGGCGTCTGTTCCCAGCAAGTACTATGTATTTAACCAAAGGGAAGCTACTGTTCTTGTCAGTTTCCTGTGAGAGTTGACCTAGATATGGCCCGTTTGTGTAGAAAGCACAGTTCTTTTGTTCTGAGCAAGCTCACTATTTTTGCCCTATAGAAAAGAATCAGTACTGTAGAAGAGTGCTCTTTTCTCAAAAGCAGAGTGTGTTTCTTATAAAGCAAGCTAGTTTTTGTTTCCCATTCATAAACGGAGTTGAATCACATGCAGTTTCTGGTCCTAGGCACAATAGTTGTTTTCTGGTAAGGAAAGTCACTATTGCGCTCCTATTGCCATACACAGTTTAAATTGCACTCACATCTATTCCCAGCAAGTACAGTATATTGGATTGAAGTGAAGGTACTGTTCTTGTCATTTTCCTGAGAGTTGAACTAAATATGGATTGTGAGTGCAGGAAACACAGTTCAATTGTTCTCAGCATGCTCACTGTTCTGGCACTATAGGAAACACAGTAGAGTAGAAGAGTGCTCTTTCTCAAAAGCAGACTGTGTTTCTTGTAAGGCGAGATAGTGTTTGTTTACCATTCATAAAGAGAGTTGAATCACATGCAGTCTGGTCCTACGAGCAAGAGTTGTTTTCTGATAAGGAAGGTCACTATTGTGCTCATATTGTCATACATAGTGCTAATAACACTCGCGTCTGTTCCCAGCAAATATAGTGTATTGGACTGAAGTGAAGCTACCGTTGTAGTCAGATTCCTAAGCAGATTTAACAAGATAACGCTCGTTTTTGTAGGAATCACAGTTTTTTTTTTTTGTTGTTCTGAGCAAGATCACTCTTCTGGCCACTAGGAAACACAGTAGAGTAGAAGAGTGTTCTTTCCTCTAAAGCAGAGTGTGTTTCTTGTAAGGCGAGCTAGTGTTTGTTTTGCATTCATATACAGAGTTGAATCACATGCAGTTCCAGGTCCTACGAGCAAGAGTTGTTTTCTGGTAAGGAAAGTCACTATTGTGCTCCCATTGCCATACATAGAGCTAAGAGCACTCGTGTCTGTTCCCAGCAAGTGCATTGTATTGGACTGAAGTGAAGCTACTGTTCTTGTCAGTTTCCTAAGCAGAGTAGAACTAGATTTGGCCCACGTGTGTTTGAGCACTCTTCTTTTGTTCTGAGCAAGCTCACTGTTCTGGAACTATAGGAAACAGAATAGATTAGTTGAGTGCTCTTTTCTCAAAGGCAGAGTTTGTTTCTTGTAAAGCAAGCTTGTGTTTGGTTCCCATTCATAAATGAGTTGAAACACATGCAGTTTTTTTTCCTTGAGCAAGAGTTTTTTTCTGGTAAGGAAAGTCACTATTGTGCTCCCATTGTCAAACACAATGAAAATAGCACTCGCGTTTGTTCCCAGCAAGTACAGTGTATTGGACTGAAGAGAAGCTACTGGTCTTGTCAGTTTCCTAAGCAGAGTTGAACTAGATATAACCCGTGTGTGTAGGAAGCACCGTTCCTCTGTGCTGAGCAAGCTCACTGTTCTGGCGATATAGGAAACACAGTGGAGAAGAAGTGTACTGTTTTCACAAAAGCAGAGTATGTTTCTTGTAAGGTGAGGTAGTGTTTGTTTCACATTCATAAATGGAGTTGAATCACATGCAGTTTCTGTTTCTATGAGCAAGAGTTGTTTTCTGGTATGGAAAGTCACTATTGTGTTCCTATTCCCATACACAGTACAAATTGCACTCATGTCTGTTCCCAGCAAGTACAGTGTATTGGACTGAAGTGAAGCTACTGTTCTTGTCAGTTTCCTAAGCAGAATTGAACTAGATATGGCCCGTTTGTATAGGAAGCACAGTTCTTTTGTTCTGAGCAAGCTCACTGTTCTGGCCGAATAGGAAACACAGTAGAGTAGAAGAGTACTCTTCTCTAAAGCAGAGTATGTTCCTTGTAAGGCAGGCTAGTGTTTGCTTCCGCTTCATAAACGGAGTTTAATCACATGCAGTTTCAGGTCCTTCGAGCATGAGTTGTCATCTGGTAGAAATGTCACTATTGCGTTCCCATTGCCATACACAGTGCACATAGCACTCCTGTCTGTTGCCAGCAATTACAGCGTATTGGAATGCAGAGAAGATACTGTTCTTGTCAGTTTCCTGAGCATATTTGAACTAGATATAGCCCTTGTGTATAGGAAGCACAGTTCTTATGTTCTTAGCAAGCTCACTTTTCTGGACCTATAGAAAACACAGTAGACTATAAGAGTGCTCTTTTCTCAAAAGCAGAGTGTGGTTCTTGTTAGGTGAGCTAGTGTTTGTTTCGCAAACATAAACGTATTTGAATCACATTCTGGTTCTGGTCCTAGGAGCAAGAGATTTTTTTCTGGTAAGGAAAGTCACTGTTTTGCTCCCACTGCCATTCACAGTGCAAATATCTATCACATATGTCACAAAAATTACAGTATATTGGACTGAAGAGAAGCTACTGTTCTTGTCAGTTTCCTCAACAGAGTTGAACTAGTTATGGCCTGTGTGTGTAGAAAGCACAGTTTTTTGTTATGAGCAAGCTAACTGTTCTGGCTCTATAGGAAACACAGTAGAGTAGAAGAGTGCTCTTTTTATAAAAAGCAGAGTGTGTTTCCTGTAAGATGAGCTAGTGTTTGCTTCCCATTCATGATTAGATTTTAATCACATGCAGTTTCTGGTACCATGAGCATAAGTTGTTTTCTGGAAGGAAAGTCACTATTGTGCTATCATTGCCATACACAGTGCAAATAGCACTCGCATCTGTTGCCACCAAGTTCAGTGTATTGGACTGAAGAGAAGCTACTTTTCTTGTCAGTTTCCTAAGCAGAGTTGAACTAGCTATGGCATGTGTGTGTGTAGGAAGCACAGTTCTTTTGTTATGAGCAAGTTCACTATTCTTGCCCTATAGGAAACACAGTAGTGTAGAAGAGTGCTCTTTTCTAAAAAGCAGAGTGTGTTTCTTATATTGTAAGCTAGTGTTTGTTTTCCATTCATAAACGGAGTTGAATCACATGCAGTTTCTGGTCCTATTAGCAAGAGTTGCTTTTTGGTAAGGATGGTGACTTTTATGCTCCCATTGCCATATGCAGTGCAAAATGCACTAGAGTGTGTTCCCAGCAAGTACTGTGTACTGGACTCAAAAGAAGCTACTGTTCTTGTCAGTTTCCTAAGCAGAGTAGAACTATATATGGCCCATGTGTGTATGAGCACACTTTTTTTTTTTTCTGAGCAAGCTCACTGTACTGGAACTATAGGAAACACAGTAGATTAGAAGAGTTCTCTTTTCTCAAAAGTAGAGTTTATTTCTTGTAAGTCAAGCTAGAGTTTGATTCCCATTCATAAACGAGTTGACACATGTGCAATTTTTTTGTCCTATGAGCAAGAGTTTTTTTCTGGTAAGGAAAGGCACTATTGTGCTCCCATTTCCATACACTGTGGAAATAGCTCTCGCGTCTGTTCCCAGCAAGTACAGTGTATTGGACTGAAGAGAAGCTACTGTTCTTCTGTTTCCTGAGCAGAGTTGAAATAGATATGGCCCGTGTGTGTAGGAAACACAGTTCTTTTGTTCTGAGTCTGCTCACTCCTCTGGCCCTGTAGGAAAACAGTAGGGTAGAGAAGTGCTCTTTTCTCAAAAGCAGAGTGTGTTTCTTGTAAGGTGATCTAGTGTTTGTTTCCCATTCATTTACGAAGTTGAATCACAGAAAGTTTCAGGTCCTATGAGCAAGAATTGTTTTCTCGTAAGGAAAGTCAGTATTGTGCTCCCATTGCAATACAGAGTGGAAATAGCACTCACGTCTGTTTCCAGCAAGTACAGTGTATTGAACTAAAGAGAAGCTGCAGTTCATGTCAGTTTCCTGAGCAGAGTTGAACTAGATATGACCCTTGTGTGTAGGAGGCACAGTTCTTTGTACTGAGCAATCTCACTCTTCTGGCCCTCTGGGAAATACAATAGAGAAGTAGAGTACTCTTTTCTTAAAAGCAGAGTGTATTTCCTGTAAGGCGGGCTAGTGTTTATTTCCCATTCATAAACGGAGTTGAATCACATGAAGTTTCAGGTCCTAGGAGCAAGAGTTGTTTTCTGGTAAGGAAAGTAACTATTGTGCTCCCATTGCAGTACACAGTACAAATAGCACTTGCGTCTGTTCCCAGCAAGTACAGTGGATTGGACTGAAGAGAAGATACTGTTCTTGTCAGTTTCCTAAGAAAGTTGAACTAGATATGGCCAATGTGTGTAGGAAGCACAGTTTTTTTGTTCTGAGCAAGCTCACTGTTCTGGCCCTATAGGAAACAGAGTAGAGTAGAAGAGTGCTCTTTTCTCAAATGCAGAGTGTGTTTCTTGTAAGGCCAGCCAGTGTTTGTTTCCCATTCATAAGCGGAGTTGAATCACATGTAGTTTCTGGTCCTACGAGCAAGAGTTGTTTTCTGGTAAGGAAAGTCGCTATTGTGCTCCCATGCCATGCACAGTACAAATAGCACTCGCATCTGTTCCAAGCAATTACAGTGTATTGGACTGAAAACAAGCTTCTGTTCTTGTCAGGTTACTAAGCAGAGTTGAACTAGATATGGCACCTGTGTTTAAGAAGCATAGTTTTTTTTCTGAGCAAGTGCACTATTCTGTCCCTATAGGACACACAGTAGATTAGAAGAGTGCTCTTTTCTCAAAAGCAGAGTGTGTTTTTTTAAGGTGTGCTAATGTTTGCTGCCCATTCATAAATGGAGTTGAATCCCATGAAGTTTCTGGTCCTACTAGCAAGAGTTGTTTTCTGGTACGGAAAGTCACTACTGTGCTTCCTTTGCCATACACAGTGCAAGTAGCACTCTCGTCTGTTCCCAGCTAGTACAGTGTATTGGACTGAAGAGAACCTACTGTTCTTGTCAGTTTCCTAAGCAGAGTTGAACTAGATAGGGCCCGTGTATGTAGGAAGCACAGTTCTTTTGTTCTGAACAAGCTCACTCTTCTATCCCTATAGGAAACACAGTAGAGAAGAAGAGTGCTCTTTTCTAAAATCAGAGTCTGATTGTTTTAAAGCGAGCTAGTGTTTGTTTCCCATTCATAAATGAAATGTAATCACATGCAGTTTCTGGTCCTAGGAGCAATAGTTGTTTTCTGGTAAGGAAAGTCACTATTGTGCTCCCATTGCAGTATACAGTACACATAGCACTTGCGTCTGTTACCAGCAAGTACAGTGGATTGGAATGAAGAGAAGCTACTGTTCTTGTCAGTTTCCTAACGAAAGATGGAATAGATTTGGCCCGTCTGTGTAGGAAGCACAGTTCTTTCGTTCTGAGCAAGCTCACTGTTCTGTCCCTATAGGAAACACATTAGAGTAGAAGAGTGCTCTTTTCTTCAAAGCAGAATGTGTTTCTTGTAAAGCAAGCTAGTGTTTGTTTCCCATTCATAAACGGAGTTGAATCACATGCAGTTTCTGGTACTATGAGCAAGAGTTGTATTCTGTTTAGGAAAGTCACTATTGTGCTCCCATTGCCATACACAATGAAAATAGCACTCGCGTCTGTTCCCAGCAAGTACAGTGTACAGGACTGAAGAGAAGGTAATGTTCCTGTCAATTTCCTATGCAGAGTTAAACTAGATATGATCCGTGGGTTTAGGAAGCACATTTTTTTTTGTTTTGAGCAAGCTCACTCTTCTGACTCTACAGGAAACACAGTAGAGTAAAAGAGTGCTCTTTTCTCAAAAGCAGAGTGTGTTTCTTGTAAGGCGAGCTAGGGATTGTTTCCCATTCATAAATGGAATTGAATCACATGCAGTTTTTGGTCCTACAAACAAGAGTTGTTTTCTGGTAAGGAAAGTCACTACTGCGCTCCCTTTGCCATATACAGTGCAAATAGCCCTCGTGTCTGTTCTCAGCAAGTACCCTGTATTGGAATGAAGACAACCTACTATTCTTGTCATTGTCCTAAGCAAAGTTGAACTAGATATGGCTTGTGTGTTTAGGAATCACAGTTCTTTTCTTCTGAGCAAGCCCACTGTTCTGGCCTTGTAGGAAACAGAGAGGAGTAGAAGAGTACTCTTTTCTCAAAAGCAGAGTGTGTTTCTTGTAAGGGAAGCTAGTGTTTGTTTCCCATTAATAAACATTGTTGAATCACATCCAGTTTTTGGTCCTACAAGCAAGAGTTTTTTTCTGGTAAGGAAAGAAACTATTGCGCTCCTATTGCCAAGCACAGTGCAAATATTACTTGCATATGTTCCCAGCAATTACAGTGTATTGTACTGAAGAGAAGTTATTGTTCTTGTCTATTTCCTAAGTAGAGTTGAGCTAGATATGGCCCATGTGTGTAGAAAGCACAGATCTTTTCTGCTGATCAAGCTCACTGTTCTGGCCCTTTAGGAAACACAGTAGAGTAGAAGAGTATCCTTTTCTAAAAAGCAGAGTGTGTTTCTTGTAAAGCAAGCTAGTGTTTGTTTCCCATTCATAAACGGACTTGACTCACATGCAGTTTCTGGTCCTATGAGCAAGAGTTGTTTTCTGGAAAGGAAAGTAACTATTGTGCTCCCATTGCCATGCACAGTGCAACCAAAACTCTCGTCTATTCCCAGCCAGTACAGTGCATTGGACTGAACAGAAGCTACTGTTCTTCTCAGTTTCCTAAGCACAGTTGAAATAGATATGGCCCTTGTGTGTAGGAAGCACAGTTCTTTTGTGCTGAACAAGCTCACTGTTCTGGCCCTATAGGAAACATAGTAGAGTGTAGCTAGAGTTTTCCTGCCTTGCCAACAATCAGGACAAATCTCTGACACCTGCCAGTCCCAAAGCCACTCAGGCCCAACCAAATAAACACAGAGACTTATATTGCTTACAAACTGTATAGCCGTGGCAGGCTTCTTGCTAACTGTTCTTATATCTTAAATTAATCCATTTCTATAAATCTGTATCTTGCCACGTGGCTTGTGGCTTACCAGGATCTTCACATGCGGCTTGTCATGGTGGCGGCTGGCAGTGTCTCCCTCACCAGCTTTCTGTTCTCTCAATTCTCCTCTCTGTTAGTCCCGCTTAAACTTCCTGCCTGGCCACTGGCCAATCAGTGATTTATTTATTGACCCATCAGCAACACATTTGACATACAGACCATCCCACAGCACTTCCCTTTTCTTTTCTTAAAAAGGAAGGTTTTAACGTTTACACATCTCCAAAGTCAGCTTGGTATATTTGGGAATTTGGGCGTAGATTCTCTTACTTCTTCCTGCTGGAGAGGGGCGCTGTATCTTATGGGGACATAAAGAATATTTTAGGATTATGGAGTAGTCCATTAGGGTGTATCGTCTGAGCCAGTTGCCTTGAAGCCATTCTGGATGTTGGATCATCTGGGCCATGGTGTCATTGGAGACCTTTCAGGTGGTCTTGGCTGGCCAAACCTGATGTATCTTAATCTGGAACAAATCCATAGACTTTGGCTTTCTGTGGGAACAAAAGCAGAGCCTACTTTCCAAAGCAACATATCCTTACATCCAAATTTTGAAGTCAAGGTACCTTTTAAATATACATTTTGGCATAACTCAACAGCTTTTACTATCAAATGTTTTTTTTCAGTTATGAATATCAAAGTGAACATAATCCAGATTCTCGGTGTGGTAGCCATCTTTACGTGGCTTATTTTTTTATATTAGCTTGAGCCTATTGCTTTAAACTGCAGCCTTCTAAGCCTGAAAGGGTGCTGGCACTCTGGCTGCTGGCTCCGCCCACTTCAGCTTCCCAACATGGCGGTGGTAAGTTTTCTGCCAGCTCTGGGAGCCATCAACTCTCAGAAATAGTGGGTCTGTGCTTCTATCAAAGCAGCATGTAGCCCAGAAAACTCTTATTTTCTTTTGTACTAGCAAAGGCTAAATCCACCACACAGTTTAATGTGCCACTTGCAGAGGCCTCATTTCCTCCATACTGCAGGTCGAGCATGCACACCAGGAACCCGCCACAGTAGCTCAAACACACAGGCTGCCACTAGCTTGAAAGAGACAACTAGGAGCTGTTTTTAGCTCCGTTTTAGAATCTTTTTACTCAGGTTTTAGGTAGAAACTCTTGCCAACACATTGGGCGCCACTTGTAGCTAGAGTTTTCCTGCCTGGCCCACAGTCTGGACAAATCTCTGACACCCGCCAGTCCCACAGCCACTCAGACCCAACCAAATAAACACAGAGACTTATATTGATTACAAACTGTATGGCCGTGGCAGGCTTCTTGCTAACTGTTCTTATATCTTAAAAAATCCATTTCTATAAATCTATACCTTGCCATGTGGCTTGTGGCTTACCAGGATCTTCACATGTGGCTTGTCATGGTGGCGGCTGGCAGTGTCTCCCTCACCCAGCTTCTTGTTCTCTCAATTCTCCTCTCTGTTAGTCCCGCTTATATTTCCTGCCTGGCCACTGGCCAATCAGTGATTTATTTATTGACCAATCAGCAACACATTTGACATACAGACCAACCTATAGCAGTAGAGTAGAAGTGTGCTCTTTTCTCAAAAGCAGAGTGTGTTTCTTGTAAGTTGATGTAGTGCTTGTTTCTCATTCATAAACAGAGTTGAATGACAGGAAATTTCTGGTCCTATGAGCAAGAGTTGTTTTCTGGTAAGGAAAGTCACTATTGGACTACCATTACAATACAGAGTGGAAATAGCACTCATGTCTCTGCCCAGCTAGTACAGTGTATTGGACTGATGAGAAGCTGCAGTTCTTGTCAGTTTCCTAAGCAGAATTGAACTAGATATGGCCCGTGTGTGTAGGAAGCTCAGTTCTTTTGTTCTGAGCAAGCTCACTCTTCTGGCTCTATAAGAAACACAGGAGAGTAGAAGAGTGCTCTTTTCTCGAAAGCAGAGTGTGTTTCTTGTAAGGCGATCAAGTGTTTGTTTCTCATTCATAAACAGAGTTGATTCACAGGAAGTTTCAGGTCCTATGTGCAAGAGATGTTTTCTGGTAAGGAAAGTCACTATTGTGCTCTCATTGCAATACAGAGTAGAAATAGCACTTGCGTCTGTTCCCAGCAAGTATAATGTATTGGACTGAAGAGAAGCTACAGTTCTTGTCAGTTTCCTAAGCAGAATTGAAGTAGATATGGCCCATGTGTGTAGAAAGCAGAGTTCTTTATACTGAGCAAGCTCAATCTTCTGGCACTCTAGGAAATACAGTAGAGTAGAAGAGTGCTCTTTTTTCAAAAGCAAAGCGTATTTCTTGCAAGGTGAGCTAGTGTTTATTTCCCATTCATAAACAGAGTTGAATCACATGTAGTTTCTGGTCCTATGAGCAACAGTTTTTTTTCTGGTAAGGAAAGTCACTATTGCGCTCCCATTGCAGTACACAGGGCAAATAGCCCTCGTGTCTGTTCACAGCATGTACAGTGTATTGGACTGAAGAAAACTACTGTTCTTGTCAGTTTCATAGCAGAGTTGAACTAGATATGGCTCACGTGTGTAGGAAGCACAATGCTTTTGTTCTGAGCAAGCTCACTGTTCTGGCCATATAGGAAACACAGCAGATTTGAGGAGTGCTCTTTTCTCCAAAGCAGAGTGTGTTTCTTGTAAGCCGAGCTAGTGTTTGTTTCCCATGAATAAACATTGTTGAATCACACCCAGTTTCTGGTCCTACAGGCAAGAGTTGTTTTCTGGTAAAAAAAAAAGTCACTATTGCGCTCTTATTGCCAAGCATAGTACAAATAGTACTTGCGTGTGTAACCAGCAAGTACAGTGTATTGGACTGAAGAGAAGCTACTGTTCTTGTCTATTTCCTATGCATAGTTGAACTAGATATGGCCCAGTGTAGGGAGCAAAGTTCTTTTGTTCTGAGTAAGCTCACTCTTTTGGCACTTTAGAAACAAAGTAGAGTAGAAGAGTGATCTTTTTTCAAAAGCAGAATGTGTTTCTTTTAAGGCGATCTAGTGTTTGTTTCCCATTCTTTCATGGAGTTGAATCACATGTAGTTTCTGGTCCAATGAGCAAGAGTTGTTTTATCGTAAGGAAAGTCACTATTGCGCTCCCATTGCCATACACAGTAAAAATAGCACTCGCATCTGTTTCCAGCAAATACAGTGTATTGGACTGAATAAAAGCTACTGTTCTTGTCACTTTTCTAAGCAGAGTTGAATTAGATATGGCCCCTGTGTGTAGGGAGCACATTTCTTTTGTTCTGTGCAAGCACTCTGCTCTGGCCCTATAGGAAACACAATAGAGTAGAAAGTGCTCTTTTCTCAAGAGCAGAATGTGCTAATTGTAAGGCAAGGTAGTGTTTGTTTCGCATTCATAAACGGAGTTGAATCACATGCAGTTTTTGGTTCTACGAGAAAGAGTTGTTTTCTGGTAAGGAAAGTCACAATTGCTTTCCCATTGATATACACAGTGCAAATAGAACTAGCGTCTGTTCCCAGAAAGTACAGTGTATTGGACTGAAGAGAAGCTACTGTTCTTGTCAGTTTCCTAAGCAGAGTTGAACTAGATATGGCCTGAGTGTGTAGGAACCACATTTCATTTGTTCTGAGAAAGCTCACTGTTCTGGTCATTTAGGAAACACAGTAGAATATAAGAGTGCTCTTTTCCAAAAGCAGAGTGTGTTCCTTGTAAGGAAAGCTAGTGTTTGTTTCCCATTCACAAATGGAGTTGAATCACATGCAGTTTCTGGTCCTATGAGCAAGAGTTGTTTTCTGGTAAGGAAAGTCACAATTTTGCACCTATTGCCATACACAGTGCAAATAGCACTCTCGTCTGTTCACAGCAAGTGCAGTGTATTGGACTGAAGAGAAGCTACTGTTCTTGTCAGTTTCCGAAGCAGAGTTGAAGTAGATATGGCCCGTGTGTGTAGGAAGCACTGTTCTTTTGTTCTGAGCAGCTCACTGTTCTGTCCCTATTTGAAACACAGTAGAGTAGAATTGTGTTCTTTTCTCAAAGGTAGAGTTTGTTTCTTGTAAGGTGAGCCTGGGTTTGTTTCCCATTCATAAACAGAGTTGAATCACATGCAGTTTCTGGTCCTATGAGCAAGAGTTGTTCCCTTTTAAGGAATGTCACTATTGTGTTCCCTTTGCCATACACAATGTAAATAGCACTAGCATCAGTTCCGAGCAATGACAGTGTATTGGACTATAGAGACGCTACTGTTATTGTCAGTTTTCAAGGAAGAGTTGAACTAGATATGTCCCGTGTGTGTAGGAATCACACTTCTTTTGTCTGAGTAAGCTCACTGTTCTGGCTCTGTAAAAAACACAGTAGAATAGAAGAGTGAACTTTTCTGAAAAGCAGAGTGTGTTTTTTGTAGGGCGAGCTAGTGTTTGTTTCCCATTCATAAACAGAGTTGAATCACATGCAATTTCTATTCGTACAAGCAAGAGATGTTTTCTGGTAAGGAAAGACACTATTGTGCCCCCAAAGCCATACACAGTGAAAACTGCACTCGCATCTGTTCTCAGTAAGTACAGTGTATTGGTCCGAAGAGAAGCTACTATTCTATACAGTTTCGAAAGCACAGTTGAACTAGATATAGAACGTGTGTGTAGGAAGCAGAGTTCTTTTTTTCTGAGCAAGCTCAGTGTTCTTGCACTATGGAAACACAGTAGAGTAGAAGAGTGCTCTTTTCTCAAAAGCAGAGTGTGTTTCTTGTAAGGCAAGCTAGTGTTTGTTTCCCATTCATTAATGGAGTTGAATCACATACAGTTTCTGGTCCTACGTGCAAGAGTTCTTTTCTGGTAAGGAAAGTCACTATTGCAACCCCAAAGCCATATACAGTGAAAAAAGCACTCGCGTCTGTTCCCAGCAAGTACAATATACTGGACCAAGAAAAGCTACTGTTCGTGTCAGTTTCCTAAGCAGAATTGAACTAGATACCGCCTTTGTGTGTAGGAAGCACAGTTGTTTTGTTCTGAGGAAGCACACTGTTCTGGCCCTATAGCAAAGACAGTAGAGTAGATGTGTGCTTTTTTCTCAAAAGCTGAGTGTGTTTCTGTTAATGCGATCCAGTGTTTGTTTCCAATTCATAAACAGAGTTGAATCACTTGCAGGTTTTGGTCCTACGAGCAAGAGATGTTTTCTGGTAAGAAGAGTCACTATTGTGCTCCCATTGCCATACACAGTGCAAATAGCACTCGCGTCTGTTCCCAGCAAGTACAGTGTATTGGACTGAACAGGAGCTACTGTTCTTGTCAGTTTCCTAAGCAGAGTTGAACTAGATATGGCCCCTGTGTGTAGGAAGCACAGTTCTTTTGTTCTGAGCAAGCTCACTGTTCTGGTCCTTTAGGAAAAACAGTAGTGTAGAAGTGTGCTCTTTTCTCAAAAGCAGAGTGTGTTTCTTGCAAGGCGAGCTAGTGTTTGCTTCCCATTCATAAACGGAGTTGAATTATATGCAGTTTCTGGTCCTATGAGCAAGTGTTGTTTTCTGGTAAGGAAAGTAACTATTGTGCTCCCGTTGCCATCCACAGTGCAAAGAGCTCTAGCGTCTGTTTCCAGCAAATACAGTGTACTGGACTATAGAGAAACTACTGTTCTTGTCAGTTTCCAAGGAAGAGTTGAACTAAATATGGCCCATGTGTGTAGGAAGCACAATTCTTTTGTTCCGAGCAAGCTCAGGGTTCTGGCCCAATAGGAAAAACAGTAGTGTAGATGATTGCTTTTTTTCTCAAAATCAGAGTGCGTTTCTTGTAAGTGAGCTAGTGTTTGTTTCCCATTCATAAACGGAGTTGTATCACATGCAGATTCTTGTCCTACGAGCAAGAGTTGTTTTCTGTTAAGGAAAGTCATTATTATGCTCCAGTTGCCATGCACAGTGCAAATAGCATTCACATGTGTTCCTAGCAAGGACAGGGTATTTGAACGAAGAGAAATTACTGTTCTTGTCAGTTTCCTAAGCAGAGTTGAACTAGATATGGCACGTGTGTATAGGAAGCGCAGGTCTTATGTTCTGAGCAAACTCATTGTTCTGACCCTGTGGAAAAACAGTAGAGTAAAAGAGTGCTCTTTTCTCAAAAGCAGAGTGTGTTTCTTTGAAGGCGAGCTAGTGTTTGTTTCCCATTGATAAACGGAGTTGAATCACATGCAGTTTCTGGTCCTTTGCACAAGAGTTGTTTTCTGGTGAGGAAAGTCACTATTATGCCCTCATTTCCATATACAGTGCAAATTGCAACTCGCATCTGTTCCCAACAAGTACAGTGTATAGGACTGAAGAGAAGCTACTGTTCTTGTCAGTTTCAGAAGCAGAGTTGAACTAGATATGGACAGTGTGTGTAGGAAACACAGTTCTTATGTTCTGAGCAAGTCACTGTTCTGGCCCTATAGGAAACACAGTTGAGTAGAAGAGTGCTCTTTTCTCAAAAGCAGAGTGTGTTTCTTGGAAAAAGAGTGAGTGTTTATTTCCCATTCATAAACGGAGTTGAATGACACACAGTTTCTAGTCCTACGAGCAAAAGTTTTTTTCTGGTAAGGAAAGTCACATTTGCTCTCCCATTGCCATACACAGTGCAAATAGCACTCACGTCTCTTCCCAGCAAGTACAGTATTTGTGACTGCAGAGAAGCTGCTGTTCTTGTCAGAATCGCAAGCAGAGTTGAAGTAGATATGACCCTTGTGTGTAGGAAACACATTTCTTATGTTCTTAGCAAATTCACTGCTCTGGCCCTATAGGAAACACAGTAGAGTAGAAGAGTGCTCTTTTCTCAAAAGCAGAGTGTGTTTCTTGTAAGGCAAACTAGTGTTTGTTTCCCATTCATAAGCAGAGTTGAATCACCTGCAGTTTCTGTTCCTACGAGTAAAAGTTGTTTTCTGGTAAGAAGTGTCACTATTCCGCTCCTATTGCCATACACAGTGCAAATAGCACTCGCTTCTGTTCCCAGCAAGTACAGTGTATTGGACTGAAGAGAAGCTACTATTCTTGTCAGCTTCCTAAGCACAGTTGAACTAGATATGGACTGTGTGTATAGGAAGCACAGTTCTTTTGTTCTGAGCAAGCTCACGGTTCTTCCCCTAAAAGAAAACCAGTAGAGTAAATGTGTGCTCTTTTCTCAAAAGCAGAGTGTGTTTCTTGTAAGGCGAGCTAGTGTTTGTTTCCCATTCATAGATGGAGTTGAATCACATGCAATTTCTGTTCCTACGAGCAAGAGTTGTTTTCTGTAAGGATAGTTAGTATTGCACTCCCATTATCATACACAGTGCAAATAGCACTTGCGACTGTTCCCAGCAAGTACAGTGTATTGGACTGAAGAGAATCTGCTGTTCTTGTCAGTTTCCTAGACAGAGTTGAACAAGATATGGCCCATGTGTGTAGGAAGCACAGTTCTTTTGTTTTGAGCAAGATCACTGTTCTGGCCCTATAGTAAACACAGAAGTGTAGAAGAGTGCTCTTTCCTGAAAAGCACAGTGTGTTTCTTACAAGGCGAGTTAGTGTTTGTTTTCTATTCATAAAATGAGTTGAATCACGTGCAATTTCTGGTCCCACAAGCAAGAGCTGTTTTCTGTAAGGAAAGTCAGTATTGCGCTCCCATTGCAATGCAATGTGTAAATAGGACTCGTGTCTGTTCCCAGCAAGTACAGTAAATTAGACTGAAGAAAAGCTTCTGTTCTTGTCAGTTTCGTAAGCAGATTTGAACTAGATATTGGTGAAATTATTAAGGCCTCTCCACGTAGTTAAAAGGAGATTTATTTAATGTTGTAACTTGCAAATTAAGGGATAGGTAGGTCGCGAGGTCTGGGGAAGGTGTATCACAGTCCAGCGGTGTTCTCTGGAGCTCTGCTTGGTCCACCTCCACTATCCAGGGTTTTGGAACCGAGAGAGTGTCCGCCGATCCAGATCTCTGGTCCCCAGGCACCTCCCTTGGTCCCGCCTTGTAGGCGTGACAGTTGCTGAAGTCTCAATGGGGGTTGGAACTTCCAGAACAAAGCTGGAATGGCTACCCACTACATCTCCCCCTTTTTGTCTACATAAGAAAGTTCTAACCTAATACAAAACTATATACAAAGGACTGTTTATCAAATATTGTCCAGGAATAATGAGGGACAATGACCTAGATAAGATGGAACTACAACCAATGCAAACAATATCAAGCAAGAAACACATATTAAAATCCAGAAAAGTATAGAGCATAGGTAAATGGCATGTTACAAAGATCATTCCAAAAGGTGTCCTATCCTAAAGAACCTGAATCTAATACTTATTATTTTCTATCTACTAAGTTGTAACTATAACTGCTAGTCTTCAATCCCATCAAAGACCTGAGAAGGAATATAATAGTACCTGAGAAATGGTAGATGGATGCAAGCAACTTTTGGGAATCTTGCGAGAGTAGACCGAGACAGCTGGCAGTCTGGACAGTCACCTAATGTTTCTCAGCTTTGTTGGTGCATTCAAATTGGCTACAGGCCTAAAGTATCTGACAGACCATTTTCAGAAGCAGGAATTCTGAAAGACCATCTTACCCTGTCTTGGCAGAGTACAGTGGTCGCTTTCCTTGTGTCCCGCTTGTCCAGAAAGGATAGCATTGCATTTGTACTGTCAGCCGTCGAGGCAAGGGCAGTTCTTTGCCCAGTAGGCCATTTTGTGCCAAGAAGACAAACTTCCAAATGGAAATGACTAGAAGCCCAACAGTCTCTCGGGATCAAATTGGTGCAGCCAGGAGCAATTGTGTCTCACATCGACAGAATTCTAAGTTATTTAAATGCCATATTCTCTAGGTCTATGAAGTGTTTGAAGATTACCTATCCATCTGACCTATGTATCTGTAAATCTGTATAATCTAACTAACGTAACTAAAGAGATGACAAGCATAGGTGACTATAAATCTATAAGTCTTATCTACCAAAATAACCTAAGGACTAAGACTTCACCTAAACAAAGTAGACAGTCTATAAGCAAGTGTATGGTAAAGAACAATGACTTCAAAATTGTGACAATACACAAGATGTTATAACAGAGGTAGGAGTGTATAGTGCGATATACAATATGACAATAATCTTAAATATATATCAATATTTATAACAGAGGTAGGAGTATGTAGTGTGATATGCAATATGACAATAATCTTAAATATATATCAATATACCGAATATCCTAAACAGAAGTAGAACATACATAAAGTATGACAGATATAAATTTACATTTGTATCAATATACAAATATTTCAAATAAGAGTATGTAGCTAGAGTTTTCCTTCCTGGCCCATGGTCAGGACAAATCTCTCTCACCCACCAGTCCCACAGCCATTCAGACCCAACCAAGTAAACACAGAGACTTATATTGCTTACAAACTGTATGGCCGTGGCAGGCTTCTTGCTAACTGTTCTTACAGCTTAAATTAATCCATTTCTATTAATCTATACCTTGCCACATGGCTCGTGGCTTACCGGCATCTTCACATGTGGCTTGTCATGGTGGTGGCTGGCAGTGTCTCTCCCTCAGCCTTCCACTTCCCAGAATTCTTCTCTTTGTCCCGCCTATACTTCCTGCCTAGCCAATGGCCAATCAGTGATTTATTTACTGACCAGTCAGCAACAAACTTGACATACAGACCATCCCACAGCAAGAGTAGAAATATATGTACATTACAACAAGTACAGTTCTGTATTTGTATCAATATACAAATTATCTTAAACAGGAATATAAAAATAGTTTACATTTGTATCAACATATAAGAATCCATAACAGTGCAAATTACAGTGCAAATTATTTATGGCTGCTATTTTACTAAATTTGTTTACTAGTATACACAATAATCTACCATAATGTCTTATACCTATCCATTCCATGTCTTCTTTTCCTTTTTTTTAAAATACTGAGTTTAATATTTTCTTCCACCCCCAACCCTATAACCATCATCCATAACCCTGAGAATTATGAAACCTAAGAGAGAAGGGGCGTCGTTTTCTTAGAATTGCTTCCTGCTGTTTAGGGTTGATGGTATCTCTGTTGGGTACTGTGAGAAAGCGCAGATAGTTAAATTTCAGTTAGACTAACTGTAGGTTCTGCAGCAAGTCTTAGAGTAATGTGTAAGATTTTCTGAAATTCTGGTAAGTAGTGTAGTATGATGATGATTACCATGGCATCATTCTGGATTGGGTAGTGTTATTGTTGGGGCCCCATCTTCCTTCTGGAGACTTCTGAGATTGCTATTAGAAAAACTTATTTGTTATCAAAATGGAAGATTTGGATTTAAAGAGGACATAGCATGTAAGAAAGGATTCTGAGAAATCAAGAGTAAGCATGGAGAGAATTAGAATCTAGAAGACAATGGTCTCTTTTTATTGGTTTCCTTCTATCCCACACCAGAGGGCTCTTCTGATATGGGACTGAAGAATCTCTCAAACTTTTTTTTTTAGCAATGTGCTTGGGTTTAGAGAAGGAGTGAGCCAATTCCATCTCCAAAGCCAGCTTGGCTTATAATTGAATTGGAACTACAACTTTTCTAGATTGATAGAGAGATAGATGTTAGACAGTGAGATTTTACCGTGTGTAGATTGGTACCAATAGATTCTTTCTTTCTGCTGTAAACATCCGGATATCCAAAGCCTTATGATTTTTGGAAGATGGGTATTTCCATTATCCTGGAAAGACAAAAACAGAACCCTACCCCAATCTTGATTGTTAAATTTTTCTTACAACTTGTAGAGATGTCACATTGGTGGATGATCTTTTACTTCACCTCATCAAGGGGTTTTTCCTGTTCAAATCGAATTTTTATTAATAATTTTGTTGGTATCCATAGCTTTTCTTCTCCCACAGAAACAAAGGCAAAACCCCTTCCCCAACGTAGAACATATACAGGTTTCCATTCTGAGGTCAACACATCCTTGAAATAAACCGGTTGGTTTAGATCGGGAGTTTTGTCTGTCGTCCAATGTCTCTCTGCAGCTGTTGTTCCTTTCTCATCAGCTGAGAAAATTCAAGGTTAATAAAGCACTATGCAATCTATTTCTAGGAGTCATTGTTACCTGTTGCTGTTTATTTAGCATATCCTTTAAAGTTCGATTGGATCTTTCTATGACTGCTTGGCCTGTGGGATTGTGTGGTATACCTGTAACATGCTTTATATTGTAATAAGCAAAGAATTGTCTCATTTTATTGGAGACATATGCTGGGTCATTGTCTGTCTTAATTTTTACAGGTATCCCCATGGTGGCCATAACTTCTAATAGGTGTGTAATCACAGAATAAGCCTTTTCAGAACTCATAGGAGTTGTCCATTGAAATCCTGAATAGGTGTCAATGGTATGATGTACATAATTTAATCTTCCAAATTCTGCAAAATGAAACACATCCATCTGCCAAATTTCATTTTTTTTGTATATCTTTTGGATTGCTCCTTGCAGGTAATGGAAGTTGGTTATAGATGGAACAAGTAGGACATTTTTTCACAATATCCTTAGCCTGTTGCCAAGTGATGGAGAAATCCTTCTTCAAACCTTTGCTATTTACATGGTATTTCTTATGAATTTCTGAAGCTTCTAGCACATTACCTATTAGTAACTGATCAATCTCATCATTACCTTGTGCTAGAGGTCCTGGCAGACCTGTATGGAATCTGATATATGTTATATATATAGGATGTTCCCATTTTCTGATGATTTCCTGCAATTGTATGAATAATGAAGTTAATTCTGTATTATCAGGAATAAATTCAGCAGTTTCAATATGTAAAACAGCTCTCTCTGCATATTGAGAGTCAGTGACTATATTGAGGGGTTCTGTGAAGTCCATCAGTACCATAAGAATGGCATACAGTTCTGCCTTTTTTACAGAGCTGTATGGACTTTGTACCACTTTACTTAAGTCTCCTGTTTTATATCCTGCTTTCCCTGATTTATTTTCATCAGTATAGAATGTGAGGACTCCAGAAATTGGCTTTTGTCGTACAATGTGAGGAAAGACCCATTCGGTCTTTTTTTATGAATTCTATTCTCTTGCTTTTGGGATAGTGGTTGTTAATCTCTCACAAAAAGTTACTGCAGGCTCTCTGCCAGTATTCATTATCTTTCCATAGTGATGAAATTTCTTCATTAGTTAAAGGTACTACAATTTCTGCTGGGTCCATTCCTGTCAACTGGTGAAGTCTTAGTTTACCTTTTTGAATCAAATCAGAGATCTTTTCTATATGTCTTTAATTTCTTATTTGGTTTACGTGGTAGGAATATCCATTCCAATATAATATCTTCCCTCTGCATCAAAATACCTGTTGGGGAATGTCTGGAGGGGAATATGACAAGAATGCATTTAAGTTCTGGATCCACACGATCCATATGTGCTTCTTGAATTGTCTTTTCTTCTAGAGGCAATTCCTTCTCAGCTTCAGCTGATAATTCTCTTGGACTATTTAATTCTTTGTCCCCTTCTAGAGTATTAGCCAAATTTTGGAGTCCATCTTTGGGTATTCCCATGATGCCCAGTAAGTTGGAAATGCTTCCTACTAACTTTTGAAAATCATTAAGAGTCTTCCATCGATCTCTCCTTAGCTGTATCTTTTGGGGTCTAATTTTTTGTAGCTCTATCTTATATCCTAAGTAGTTAATATAATCTCATCTTTGTATTTTTTCAGGAGCAATTTGCAGTCCCCAGTGAGGCAAAACTTTTTTTACTTCTTCAAACTTGCTTTCTAATGTATCTAACTTTGGATCATCTAATAGGATATCATCCATACAGTGATAAATTATGGATTGTGGAAACTTTACACGAATTATCTCCAATGGTTTCTGCACAAAGTATAGGCACAAAGTAGGGCTGTTTAACATTCTCTGTGGGAGGACCTTCCATTGATATCTCTTGACTGGCTGAGAATTGTTATAATTAGGTACTGTGAAGGCAAATTTTTCTCTATCATTTTCTTGTAAGGGTATGGTAAGGAAACAGTCTTTTAAGCCAATAAATATTATAGGCCATTCTTTAGGTAGCAGAGAGGGCAAGGGCATCCCAGTCTGTAGGGAGCCCATTGGCTGAATTACTTTATTAATAGCTCTCAGATTTGTCAGCATTCTCCAATTACCAGACTTTTTTTTTAATAACAAATACAGGAGAATTCCAAGGGCTGGTAGATTCTTCAATGTGTTGAGCATTTAACTGCTCTTGAAACAGCTGTTCTAAAGCTTGTAGTTTCTCTTTTATCAAAGGCCATTGTCCAACCCAGACAGGTTTATTAGTTAGCCATTTTAAAGGTAAGGCAGTTGGTCCATCTGAGAGTTCAACAGCAGTTGTGCTCTGTTTGTGAACAGCCTGAATGGTTGGTGCCTGATTTTTATTGCATGCGATGATATTA
Organism: Peromyscus eremicus; assembly: GCF_949786415.1. Lineage (NCBI taxonomy): Eukaryota > Metazoa > Chordata > Mammalia > Rodentia > Cricetidae > Peromyscus > Peromyscus eremicus. The sequence goes on from NW_026734292.1 coordinate 4,360,905, forward strand.
TTCCTAGAAACATGCATTGGTGTGTATTCTTTTTCTGAAAGTGTAGTAATTTTAATCTGGGTATTATACTGTTGTAACAGATCTCAGCCCCAAAGATTTACTGCTACATTTGCTACATATGGCTTCAGTCTTCCTTTCTGTCCTTCTGGCCCTATGCATTCAATCCATCTCGAACTCTGTTTTATCTGAGATAGGGTGCCAATCCCTAAAAGTTGGACATCTACCTCCTGAAGAGGCCAATTCGGATGCCATGATTTTGGTGTAATTATAGTCACATCTGCACCTGTGTCTACCAGTCCCTCCATAACCAGGCCATTAATTCGAATTCTAAGCTTTGGTCTTTGATCATTTATGAAAGTCTGCCAAAATATTTGTTTTATAGTGTAAACTGTGATCTATCCATCAGAGCTGTTTTATCATCCATTGCAGTATCGGTTTTTACATTAGGCAGTGGTTTATTCAGTTGTCCTGGAGAGAAATTTCTTCCACAGTGGCTGGGAATGTTTATACTACACTTGATTTGGGGGCCTGCAAGAGGCCCCCTGAGGCGTTTCCCGCCAGTAAAGGGTTACCTCGTATATCTATTTTTGATCTGCACTCACTGGTCCAATGTCGGCCTTTGCCACACCTTCTACATAATCCGGGAGGTGTTTGGGGTCTCCTGTTTAGGCTATTCCTAAAAGGAGTATTACTCCTAGGAGTACCCCATGTACAGTTTTTACTTATATGACCTGGTGTACCACATTTAAAACATTTGGTAACACCGGGCCTTCTTTCACCTCTGGGATTTGTCTCTCCTATGCAAGCCTCATTACTGTAGTTACGAGACTCAACACCATTAGTATACTGAATCCATTCTTCCAAAGGAGCTGATCTGATCTTTAATGGTGTAAGTATTATTCTGCATTCTGCATTAGCATTGTCGAATGCCAAGGACTCAGTTAATACTTTTCTTAATTCTTTATCTGATACAGCTCTTGTTATAGCTGTGTTCAGTCTTTGTAAAAAATCAGGGAAGGGTTCGTGTGGTCCCTGAAATATCTTTGTGTATACCTCTGTTGTTTTTCCAGGTTCTGGAATTTTTTCCCAAGCATTTAGAGCTGCTGTACAGCATAGGGTATTGTATGTTCATCATAAATGGCTTGTACATTCCTTTCAGCAAAACATCCCTCACCAAGTATTTGATCTTGGGAGATCACAAAACCTCTGAGTTTACCTTGATGTTCTAAATTTTTTGCCTCTTCTCTCAACCAGCTTTTCCACTGTAGCTACTGACTATATTCTAGAACAGCTGAAATTAACTGATGCCAGTCATCTGGAATGATTCTATGTGAGGTAGACCACGAATTTAACAATTGTTTTACGTATGTGGAGTGTATCCCATATGTAACTACTGCTTCCTTTATATTTTTTAAGTCCCTTGTTGAAATTGGTTGTAATGTATATGTATTATATGGCTCGGGTTGTGTGTCATCTGCAGGCTTCTCATGGGTGATAACAGGATAAGCCATTGTGTGAGAGCCATTTGGAGATGTTACAACCTCTATGGTCTTGCCCTTCTGCTTATTAGGTCCCTTGTCATGTTTACTGAGAGTTTCTTCTAAGGCCTGCAAACGAGCACCTAGGGTCTGTTCTAGGGAGTGAACCTCCTCTCTGGCAAGGGACTCCAGATTTCTCATGGAATCATAGAAGTTTTTATGTTACTCAGAAACACATGATTCCATGGACCTTATCTTATCAATAAATGATAATCTTTCTTCCTTATAGAGAGTCTGGAGAGTTAGTGTTCTGTCCATTAAATATTCACATTTATTATCAATAAGATCAATTTTTGGTACAAGCCTGTTTTGTAAATCCTGATCAGCAGATTCCAGAGAAAGAATCTTTTTCTCTAAGGTCTCATTGCTATCCATTAAAGCAGATTCCAGAGATAGAATCTTTTTCTGTAAGCCTTCATTGTTAGTTTTGAAAGCCTGTAAATCCTGGTTAGCAGATTCCAGAGAAAGAATCTTTTTCTGTATGCCTTCTTTGCTCTCGCTTAAAGCCTGTATCAGTCCCAATAATGACTCATCTTTGTTCTTGTTTTTAAACCAGTGTTTGAACACTGTGTGGATTATTACAATGAATGCAAATGGTACAGGCCAGATATGCCTTAGGAAGGTCGTATATATCCAGGAAGATGTCATTCATCATACAGGCAAAAAGGTTTTCAAATTCTTGTGAGGTAATGTTGTCAGCCATATAACAAGAATTACTCAAAGTTTTTTAGTCAATTTTAAGGTGTAAAATTATCAGGTACTTTTAATTACTTTTAGTGTTTTTGGGGGGTGTAGTAGCACTTTTCAGCCAGCAGGTGGCGATGGTACAGCTCCAAAGCAGGGCCTGCTGGTGATCTTGGCTGACTGCAGCTCACTGGAGTCAAGATGGCGGAGCTGAGCCGCAGCAGGTGCGTGCACTCACGAAGCTGGGGAGTGCCTCTTTAGCTGGTCTCAGGGCTTAGCTAGGGAGATGAGACCAGACTAGCTGCTCCCTTTTTCCGGAATGGAACCGTGTAGGTGTTCCCTGGTTATATGGAACTTTGCAGGCAGATTTAGGTACCTGCTAGCTGGGGAGGAGGCTGAGGGCAGGAGCCACCCAGGCCTTTGGAATTTGCCTCACGTGAGCTCCAAATATTGGTGAAATTATTAAGGCCACTCCACGTAGTTAAAAGGAGATTTATTTAATGGCATAACTTACAAATTAAGGGAAAGGTAGGTCGCAGGGTCTGGGGAAGGTGTATCACAGTCCAGCGTTATTCTCTGAAGCTCTGCATGGTCCACCTCCACCATCCAGGGTCCTGGAACCGAGAGAGTGTCTGCCGATCCAGATCTCTGGTCCACAGGAGCCTCCATTGGCCCTGCCTTGTAGGCATGACAGTTGCCAAAGTCTCAATGGGGGTTTGAACTTCCATAACAAAGCTGGAATGGCTACCCACTACACTAGATATGGCCTCTGTGAGTAGGAATCACAGTTCTTTTGTTCTGAGCAAGCTAACTGTTCTGGCCTTATAGAAAACACAGAAAAGTAGAAGAGTGCTCTTTTATCAAAGGCAGAGTGTTTCTTGTAAGGCCATCTAGTGTTTGTTTCCAATTCATAATCGGAGTTGAATCACATGCAGTTTCTGGTCCTTCAAGCAAGAGTTGTTTTCTGTTGAGGAAAGTCACTATTGTGCTACGATTGCAAGACCCAGTTGAAAGTGCACTTGCATCTGTTCCCAGGAAATACAGTGTATTGGACTGCAGAGAAGCTACTGTTCTTGTCAGTTTCCTAAGCAGAGTTGAACTAGATATGGCCCATGTGTGTAGGAAGCACAGTTATTTGTTCTGAGCAAGCTCACTGTTCTGGCTCTATAGGAAACACACTAGCATAGAAGAGTGCTCTTTTTTCAAAAGCAGAGTGTGTTTTTTGTAAGGCTAGCTAGTGTTTGTTTTCCATTAATAAACGGAGTTGAATCACATGCAGTTTCTCTTCCTATGAACAATAGTTGTTTTCTGGTAAGGAAAGTCACTATTAAGCCCCCAATTGCCATATACAGTGCAAATTGCAACTTGTGTCTGTTCCCAGCAAGTACAGTGTATTGGACTAAAGAGATGCTACTGTTCTTGTCAGTTTCTTAAGCAGAGTTGAACTAGATATGGTCAATGTGTGTAGGAAGCACAGATCTTTTGTTCTGAGCAAGCTCACTGTTCTGGCCCTGTGGAAACACAGTAGAGTAGAAGAGTGCTCTTTTCTAAAAAGCAGAGTGTGTGTCTTGGAAGGCGAGCTAGTGTTTGCTTCCCATTGATAATCAGAGTTGAATCACATGCAGTTTCTGGTCCTATAAGCAAGAGTTGTTTCCTGGTAAGGAAAGTCACTATTGTGCTCTCATTGCCAAACACAGTGCAAATAGCACTCTGGTCTGTTCGCAGCAAGTACAGTCCATTGGCCTGAAGAGACGCAACTGTTCTTGTAAGTTTCCTAACCAGAGTAGAACTAGATATTACCCCTGATTGCAGGAAGCACAGTTCTTTTGTTCTCAGCAAGCTCACTTTTCTGGCCCTAAGGGAAACACAGTAGAGTAGAAGAGTGCTCTTTTTACAAAAGCAGAGTGTGTTTCTTGAAAGCCAAGCTAGTGTTTGTTTCCCATTGATAAACAGAGTTGAATCACATGCAGTTTCTGGTCCCACGAGCAAGAGTTGTTTTCTGGTAAAGAAAGTCACTATTGTACTCTCATTGCCATACACAGTACAAGTAGCACTCGCGTCTGTTCCCAGCAAGTACAGTGTATTGGACTGAAGAGCAGCTACTCTTCTTGTCAGTTTTCTAAGCAGAGTTGAACTAGATATGGCCCGTGTGTGTAGGAAGCACAGTTCTTTTGTTCTGAGCAACCTCACTGTTCTGGCCCTATGGAAACACAGTACAGCAGAAGAGTGCTCTTTTCTCAAAAGCAGAGTGTTTTTCTTGTAAGGCAAGCTAGTGTTTGTTTCCCATTCATGAACGGAGTTGAATCACATGCAGGTTCTGCTCCTACTAGCAAGAGTTGTTTTCTAAAAGGAAAGTCACTATTGTGTTCCCCTTGCCATACACAGTACAAACAGCAATCTTGTCTGTTCCGAGCAAGTACAGTGTATTGACCTGAAGAGAATCTACTGTTCTTGTTAGTTTCCTAAGCAAAGTTGAACTAGATATTACCCGTGTTTGAAAGAAGCACAATGTTTTGTTCTCAGCAAGCTCATTTTTCTGCCACTTTAGGAAACATAGTAGAGTAGAGGACTTCTCTTTTCTCAAAAGCAGAGTGTGTTTCTTGTAAGGCGAGCTAGTGTTTGTTTCCTATTCATAAACAGAGATGAATCACATGGAGTACTGGTCCTATGAGCAAGAGTTGTTTTCTGGTAAGGAAAGTCATTATTGTGCTCCCATTGCCAAAAAAAGTGCAAATTGCAACTCGAGTCTGTTCCCAGCAAGTACAGTGTATTGGACTGAAGAGAAGCTACTGTTCTTGTCAATTTCCTAAGCAGAGTTGAAATAGATATGGCCCGTGTGTCTAGGAAACACAGTTCCATTTTTCTTACCAAGCTCACTCTTCTAGCCCTATAGGAAACACAGTAGAGTAGAAGAGTGCACTTTTCTCAAAAGCAGAGTGTGTTTCTTATAAGGAGAGCTAGTGTTTGTTTCACATTCACAAATGGAGTTGAATGACATGCAGTTTCTGGTCCTACGAGAAAGAGTTGTTTTCTGGTGAGGAAAGTCACTATTGTGCTCCCATTGCCATACACAGTGAAAATAGCACTCGCGTCTGTTCCCAGCAAGTACAGTGCATTGGACTGAAGAAAAGCTACTGTTCTTGTCAGTTTCCTAAGCAGAGTTGAACTAGATATGGCCCCTGTGTTTAGGGAGCACAGTTCTTTTGTTCTGTGCATGCACTCTGTTCTGGCCCTATAAGAAACACAATAGAGTAGAAAGTGCTCTTTTCTAAAAAGCAGAGTGTGCTTCTTGTAAGGCAAGGTAGTGTTTGTTTTGCATTCATACATTGTGTTGAATCACATGCATTTTCTGGTCCTGCGAGGAAGAGTTGTTTTCTGGTAAGTAAAGTCACAATTGTGCACCTATTGCCATACACAGTGCAAATAGCACTCACGTTTGTTCACAGCAATTGCAGTGTATTGGACTGAAGAGAAGCTACTGTTCTTGTCAGTTTCCCAAGCAGAGTTGAACTATATATGGCCCCTGTGTTTAGGGAGCACAGTTCTTTTCTTCTGTGCAAGCACTCTGTTCTGTCCCTATAGGAAACACAGTAGAGTACAAGAGTGCTCTTTTCTCAAAAGTAGAGTGTGATTCTTATAAGGCAAGCTAGTGTTTGTTTCCCATTCATAAACGGAGTTGTATCACATGCAGTTTCTGTTCCTATGAGCAAGAGTTGTTTTCTAATAAGGAAAGTCACTATTGTGTTCCCATTGACATAAACAGTGCAAATAGCACTCATGTCTGTTTCCAGCAAGTACAGTTTATTGGACTGAAGAGAAGCTACTGTTCTTGTCAGATTCCTAAGCAGAGTTGTACTAGATATGGCCCGTGTGTGTAGGAAGACTGTGCTTTTGTTCTGAGCAAACTCACTGTTCTGGCACTTTAGGAAACACAGTAGTGTAGAAGAGTGCTCTTTTCTCAAAAGCAGAGTGTGTTTCTTGTAAGGCGAGCTAGTATTTGTTTCCCATTCATAAACGGGGTTGAATGATGCAGTTTCTGGTCCTACGAGCAACAGTTGTTTTCTGGTAAGGAAAGTAACTCTTGTGCTCCCATTGCTACACAGCGCAAATAGCACTTGCGTCTGTTCCTAGCAAGTACAGAGTATTGGACGGAAGAGAAGCTACTGTTTTTGTCAGTTTCCTAAGCAGAGTTGAACTAGATATTACCCGTGTTTGAAAGAAGCACAATGTTTTGTTCTCAGCAAGCTCATTTTTCTGCCACTTTAGGAAACATAGTAGAGTAGAGGACTTCTCTTTTCTCAAAAGCAGAGTGTGTTTCTTGTAAGGCGAGCTAGTGTTTGTTTCCTATTCATAAACAGAGATGAATCACATGCAGTATCTGGTCCTATGAGCAAGAGTTGTTTTCTGGTAAGGAAAGTCATTATTGTGCTCCCATTGCCAAAAAAGGGCAAATTGCAACTCGTGTCTGTTCCCAGCAAGTACAGTGTATTGGACTGAAGAGAAGCTACTGTTCTTGTCAATTTCCTAAGCAGAGTTGAAATAGATATGGCCCGTGTGTCTAGGAAACACAGTTCCATTTTTCTTACCAAGCTCACTCTTCTAGCCCTATAGGAAACACAGTAGAGTAGAAGAGTGCACTTTTCTCAAAAGCAGAGTGTGTTTCTTATAAGGAGAGCTAGTGTTTGTTTCACATTCACAAATGGAGTTGAATGACATGCAGTTTCTGGTCCTACGAGAAAGAGTTGTTTTCTGGTGAGGAAAGTCACTATTGTGCTTCCATTGCCATACACAGTGAAAATAGCACTCGCGTCTGTTCCCAGCAAGTACAGTGCATTGGACTGAAGAAAAGCTACTGTTCTTGTCAGTTTTCTAAGCAGAGTTGAACTAAATATGGCCCCTTGTTTAGGGAGCACAGTTCTTTTGTTCTGTGCATGCACTCTGTTCTGTCCCTATAAGAAACACAATAGAGTAGAAAGTGCTCTTTTCTAAAAAGCAGAGTGTGCTTCTTGTAAGGCAAGGTAGTGTTTGTTTTGCATTCATACATTGTGTTGAATCACATGCATTTTCTGGTCCTGCGAGGAAGAGTTGTTTTCTGGTAAGTAAAGTCACAATTGTGCACCTATTGCCATACACAGTGCAAATAGCACTCACGTTTGTTCACAGCAATTGCAGTGTATTGGACTGAAGAGAAGCTACTGTTCTTGTCAGTTTCCCAAGCAGAGTTGAACTATATATGGCCCCTGTGTTTAGGGAGCACAGTTCTTTTCTTCTGTGCAAGCACTCTGTTCTGTCCCTATAGGAAACACAGTAGAGTACAAGAGTGCTCTTTTCTCAAAAGTAGAGTGTGATTCTTGTAAGGCAAGCTAGTGTTTGTTTCCCATTCATAAACGGAGTTGTATCACATGCAGTTTCTGTTCCTATGAGCAAGAGTTGTTTTCTAATAAGGAAAGTCACTATTGTGTTCCCATTGACATAAACAGTGCAAATAGCACTTATGTCTGTTTCCAGCAAGTACAGTGTATTGGACTGAAGAGAATCTACTGTTCTTGTCATTTTTCTAAAAAACTTGAACTAGATAAAGCCCGTGTATGTAGGAAGCGCAGTTCTTTTGTTCTGAGCAAGCTCACTCTTCTGGCTCTATAAGAAACACAGGAGAGTAGAAGAGTGCTCTTTTCTCGAAAGCAGAGTGTGTTTCTTGCAAGGCGATTGAGTGTTTGTTTCTCTTTCATAAACGGAGTTGATTAACTGGAAGTTTCAGGTCCTATGTGCAAGAATTATTTTCTTGCAAGAAAGTCACTATTGTGCTCCCCTTGCAATACAGAGTGGGAATAGCACTCGCTTCTGTTCCCAGTAAGTATAATCTATTTTACTGAAGAGAAGCTACAGTTCTTGTCAGTTTCCTAAGCAGAGTTAAAGTAGATATGGCCCATGTGTGTAGAAAGCACAGTTCTTTGTATTGAGCAAGCTCAATCTTCTGGCACTCTTGGAAATACAGTAGAGTAGAAAAGCGCTCTTTTCTCAAAAGCAAAGTGTATTTCTTGTAAGGCGAGCGAGTGTTTGTTTCCCATTCTTAAACTGAGTTGAATCACATGCAGTTTCTGGTTTTACGAGCAAGAGTTGTTTTCTGGTAAGGAAAATCACTATTGCTCTCCCATTGCAGTAAACTGTGCAAATAGCCCTCACGTCTGTTCCCAGCAAGTACAGTGTATTGGACTGAAGAAAAGCTACTGTTCTTGTCAGTTTCTAAGCAGAGTTGAACTAGATATGGCTCGCGTGTGTAGGAAGCACAATGCTTTTGTTCTGAGCAAGCTCACTGTTCTGGCCCTATATGAAACTGCAGAGTTGAGGTGTGCTCTTTTGTCAAAAGCAGAGTGTGTTTCTTGTAAGGTGAGCTAGTGTTTGTTTTCCATTCCTAAATGGAGTTGAATCCCATGCATTTTCTAGTCCTACGAGCAAGAGTTGTTTTCTGCTACAGAAAGTAACTATTGTGCTTCCATTGCCATATACAGTACAAGTAGCACTCGCGACTGTTCCAAGCAAGTACAGTGTATTTGACTGAAGAGAAGCTACTGTTCTTGTCAGTTTCCTAAGCAGAGTTGAACTAGATATGGCTCGTGTGTGTAGAAAGCTCAGTTCCTTTGTTTTGAGCAATTTCACTGTTGTAGCCCTATAAGAAACACAGTAGAGCAGAAGAGTGCTCTTTTCTCAAAAGCCGAATGGATTTCTGGTAAGGCGAGCTAGTGTTTATTCCCCATTCATAAACAGAGTTGAATCACATGCAGTTTCTGGTGCCATGAGCAAGAGTTTTTTTCTGATAAGGAATATCACTACTGCAACCAATTTTCCATACACAGTGCAAGTAGCACTTGCGTCTGTTCCCAGCAAGAACAGTGTATTGGATTGAAGAGAATTTACTGTTCTTGTCACTTTCATAAGCAAAGTTGAACTAGATATGGCCTGTGAGTGTAGGAAGCACATTTCTTTTGTTCTAAGAAAGCTCACTGTTCTGGCCCTATAGGAAACACAGTAGAGTAGAAGACTACTATTATCTCAAAAGCAGAGTCTCTTTCTTGTAAGGCGAGCTACAGTTTGTTTCCCATTCATAAACGGAGATGAATCACATGCAGTTTCTGGTGCTATGAGCAAGAGTTGTTTTTTTAGTAAGGAAAGTCACTATTGTGCTCCCATTACCTTACACAGTGAAAATAGCACTCGCGTCTGTTCCAAGCAAGTACAGTGTATTGGACTGAAGAGAAGCTACTGTTCTTGTCAGGTTACTAAGCAGAGTTGAACTAGATATGGCCCGTAAGTGTAGGAAGCAGAGTTCTTTTGTTCTAAGCAAGCTCACAGTTCTGGCTCTATAGGAAACACATTAGAGTAGAACAGTGCTATTTTCTCAAAAGCAGATTGTGTTTCTTGTAAGGTGAGATACAATTTGTTTCCCATTCAAAAACGGAGTTGAATCACATGCTGTTTCTGGTGCTACCAGCAAGAGTTGTTTTTTAGTAAGGAAAGTCACTATTGCGCTCCCAAAGCCATACATGGTGCAAGTAGCACTCACGTCTGTTCCCAGCAAGTACAGTGTATTGGACTGAAGAGTATCTACTGTTCTTGTCACTTTTGTAAGCAGAGTTGAACTAAATATAGCCTGTGAGTGTAGGAAGCACA